>NW_021635195.1:0-556271 GCF_004799145.2 Neltuma alba
CACATCACTCCTCCCCGCCACGTCATCGTCCAAATATTTTCACCTTAAATGTGTCTTCTTCTAGGTTCAAACTCATAACCGCCTCCTTTCGTGTCCAATCTTCTTGCCTGCTGAGTCCAGATGAAATTGTTTATTAATATATAAAATAAAATATATATTATTATATTATACTTTCAGCGGTGACAAAAAAAGTCACCGCTGAAAGTCCACTTTCGGCGGCGCGACAAAAAAAGTCGCCGCTGAAGGTCCACTTTCAGCGGCGACACTTTTGTTCGCTGAAAGTCTTGGTTTAATAACGAACTTTCAGCGGCGACTAAAAAAGTCGCCTCTAAAACTCCACTTTCGGCGGCGACAAAAAAAGTCACCGCTGAAGGTCCACTTTCGGCGGCGACACTTTTGTCGCCGTTGAAAGTCTTGGTTTTAATAACGAACTTTTAGCAGTGACTAAAAAGTCGCCGCTAAAAATCCACTTTCGGCGACGACAAAAAAAGTCACCGCTGAAGTCTACTTTCAGCGGCGACACTTTTGTCGCCACTGAAAGTCTTTGTTTCAATGGCGAATTTTCAGTGGCGACTTTTTGGTTTCGCCGATGAAAGTGACTTCATCAGCGGCGACTTTTTTTGTTGCCATCGAAAGTCATGTCGCCTAAAGTCTATTTTTTTGTATGTGTGTGTTGGAAAAAATAGTCAGAGAGCAGGAATAAGCTACAAGAGAGAACAAAATGGCCAGAATCACGTCGACTTCGTACACATAATGCTTTCCTTGATACGTCAACCTACGGATTTGTATGACGACCAAACAGTGTTATTGATAGAGACCACCTCAAGGCTATTTTAGCATATATGATTTTTGCCGCAACTGACGCTTCTGTCATTGTGGTTGACTGCGCTCTATCTGAACTCTTGAGGCATCCAAGAGTGATTAAAAATCTCCAAAGTGAGCTACAAAATGTGGTTGGAATGAACAGAATGGTGGATGAGGCTGATTTAGCAGAGTTAAGTTACTCAGATATGGTCATTAAGGAGACTCTTAGATTACATCCACCTGCTCCTTTACTTATCCCTCGAGAAAGTATGAAGGATGTCACAGTTAATGGATATTGCATAAGAAAAAAGTCCAGGATCATGATAATGCATGGGCTATCGGACGAGATCCTAAGTTATGGTCCGATGATGCTTATATGTTCTATCCAGAAAGGTTCATTGATAACAATATAGATATTCATGGGCATAATTATCAATTTTTACCATTTGGTTCAGGTCGTAGAAGATGTCCTGGACTTCAAATGGGTATGACCACAGTTAAGTTAGTTGTAGCTCAATTGGTGCATTGCTTTAGTTGGGAGCTTCCTTGTGGCGTGTGTCCAAGTGACTTGGATATGAATGAAAAGTTTGGCCTCACAGTCCGAAGAACGAAGCATTTGCAGGTTGTTCCAACTTGTAGATTACATACGGACTATTCAAACTGATTATCAAGGTCTAGGGTTTTAGCTATGCCTTTAGTTATGCATCCAGTGTACCTTCTCTGAAAATAAAGGCTCAGATTACAAGGCCTATCGTTTGAGGAATTATGTGGGTATTTTTATATTAGCAAGATTCTTCATACTTTTCCGTCGATCAGTTTTTTAGTTTAACTTGATGCGTTCTATTGTATATGTGTGTTGTTTTAATTTATGTAAATCGCATGAAGAATGTACTGTGCTTGTGTGTGTGTTGAAATTTATTTCAATAATGTCAAAATATATAGCTTAACGTGTAAGATTTTCTATAGTCTACATATAATTGTTTCTCTCCCCTTGTTTTTATTTTACCCAAGCAGTCAGACATACACTGTATATATGTGTATATAAACTACCAACAAGAGTTGGCTTAATTGGTAAAAGTCGGCTCATAACCTGTAAGATCGTGAATGTGAATCCCATTACCATGTAAGGACCGCATTGGTGGGCATCAAATAAGCGTTTTTTGAGCTTCAAAGTATACCTTGGTCATGGTAAGCCTCTAAAACCCAACTCATCTAAACTTTTAGTATACCAAATATATATATATATATATAAACCACTATCTGTATAAGTATATGGATTTTACAAATAGTATATTACAAATAAAGATATTTCCTTCAAACGATTTAGTAATTTGTTATCAAGTATGATCAATTTGACACTTTAATTAGAGGCACAATTTCGGGTATTCCGGTGGAAGCAGAAATTTAAATCTAAATTTAAGAAACAAAACAAAGTTTAAATTAAATATGCCATAAATTTGATTTTTTTTAAATCTTCCTCAAAGAAAACTAGACAAAACAATAACTGATTTACCCAAACTACTTTGTTTTTTTTCCTTCTTTCTTGGGCAAGCAACAATTCTTTATCATATGCTTATATTCATTATCAGAATAGTGATTGTTAATGTCGCATGATTTTACATAACATATAATGTCTTAACTTGTGACGGTCCGTGCATTTGCCGTGCCAATACACACATATTATCTTATAACCTTAATGTTTGATAGTAATTTTAAAAGTTAATTCATAAGATTGTTATTAGAAATTCGATTCATAATAGTTCGGTGAAGATTATTATTCTTATGAGGGGATGCTTCTAATTAAGCTCTGATTTTATCATTTGGTGATGATGTGTAGCGCCCAATAATTAAATTGCTCAATTATATTGCCTTAGTGATCTGATGATGGCAATAGAGCTTCATGGATGGTAATTGACGCAGCTCCATGGAAGTTTCCATCTTTCTTGAGCACCAAGTGTGGATTTTGGACACCGAGAATTTAATTTATCCTTGGGCAAGAAGTAGAGGACTATGTCCATGGAAGAGCTTCCTTCAATTCAACAGCAATCTGGTCAAAAAATTACTGGGAACAAGGAAGATGACGATGCTTGAATATAATATACGTAGTGTGAACTCAACAAATGTCCATATCCATTTATCGGGAGACAAAAGCTCACAATTTTTTATATACGAAAGAGGTTGATGAGTTTGGATTCTCTTTCTCGAGGGTTTGACACTTTTTGTTTTTTTAATTTCTTAGGTCTTTGTTTGTTTCTATCTATTATTTACGTATTATCTTGCTGATCACGTCATAGGAACAGGATCCTACCTATTTCACATATATATTAGCATTCAATCCGCCACTATCTAGCATAAGCACAAAATTTATTCCCTCTTTGATCGGTTTCCGAAGCAAAACAACCAGACATGTTTCCTTCAACACTAGCGATTCCTGCGATCCTTTTGTTGACATTGATATTGGTCCTATCCACTAATATCCTCTTCCCAAAACGACACAAAGATGGTCAGAACCAACCACAGGGGCCACCGCCCCTCCCAATCATTGGTAACCTCCACATGTTGGGTAAACGACCACACCGTAGCCTTCGATCGCTGGCCCAAAAATATGGTCCCATCATGTCGTTGAAGTTGGGACAAGTTCCTGCGATTGTCGTTTCGTCCCCTGAAGCTGCCGTTCAATTCCTCAAGACTCATGACACTGTTTTTGCGACCCGACCCAAAATACGGGCGGCGGATCCGTTTTCTAAAGGAGCCAACAAGGGAGTGGTGTTTGCCGAGTATGGTCCGTACTGGAGACATGTGAGGAAACTGTGCACCATTCACCTTCTAAGCGCATCAAGAGTGGAGATGTTTGCACCTTTGAGAAAGGAGGAGGTGGGAGTGACGGTGAAGTCCCTAGAGAGAGCCGCGGCGGCGCGTGAGGTTGTTGATATTAGTGAGATGGTGGGGGAGCTTATAGAGAACATAATTTATCGGATGGTCCTGGGACGCGCCAAGGACGATAGGTTTAACCTAAAAGGGCTGATTAAGGAGGCAATGAGCTTGGTGGGAGCATTTAATCTCGCTGATTATGTCCCTTGGCTCGGTGTATTTGATCTCCAGGTATGTTATGTGCCTATAATCTTTTCGCCTTGAGCATTGATTGTTTTTAAATATTTTTCCTTGCGTTTCTAGATAGAAATTAAACATATATAGTATGAACTTTAAAAAAATACACATTTAATTGGCGTTTATCAGATTTGGATGGTCTAAATTTAAAATTTTTCATTAATTATTTTAAATAAAAATATTTTTGAAAATGATAATTAACATATTATCTTTATTTTAGATTCTATACCTATTAAAATAATTATTTTAAAACTTAAAATAAAAGAAAATGAGGTCTGGACTGTCAGATCATATCTAGACTTTCCAGATTGGTGTTATCCTTCATATATAGTGAGCTATTGAATTGATGTTGCCAGGGCTTGACACGAAAGTTAAAGAGAAACAACAAGGCGCTCGAGGATGTGTTGGATAAGATAGTGATGGAGCATGAAAACACTTCAAAAGGACAAAATTTACAACACCATAACGACTTCATACACATATTGCTTTCCTTGATGCACCAACCTGTGGATCTACAGGACGACCAAGACCATGTGATAGATAAAGCCAACATCAAGCTATTTTATCAGATATGGTTGGAGGGGCAACTGACACTTCTATTGTTGTAATTGAGTGGGCTTTATCCGAACTTTTGAGGCATCCAAGAGTGATGAAAAATCTTCAAAATGAGCTACAAAACGTTGTTGGAATGACGAGAATGGTGGAAGAGTCTGATTTAGCAAAGTTAAGTTATTTAGATATGGTAATCAAAGAGACTCTTAGACTATATCCAGTTGCACCTTTACTTGTCCCTCGAGAGAGTATGGAGGATATTACAATCAACGGGTGCTATATAAGGAAAAAGACAAGGGTAATTGTAAATGTGTGGGCCATAGGACGTGATCCTAAGGTTTGGTCTGAAAATGCGCATATGTTCCATCCTGAGAGATTTGTTGACAGCAATATTGACGTTCGAGGACACGATTTTCAACTGTTACCATTTGGCTCAGGTCGCAGAGGTTGTCCTGGCATGAACTTGGGTATGACTAGTGTTAAATTTGTTTTAGCTCAATTGGTTCATTGCTTTTCTTGGGAACTTCCTTATGGTATGTCTCCCAGTGACTTGGACATGAATGAAGAGTTTGGTCTCTCAATTCCAAGAGCCAAGCATTTGCTAGCAGTTCCAACTTATCGTTTACATACGTAAATAGGGTGAGAAGCCTTTTTTGAAGTTATTTTAGTGTGTGTACAAAGTCTATTGTTCCATGTACGTGTAAGAGACTGCGTGTGTGTGTGTGAGACAGACACAGAGAGAGAGAGAGAGAGACTGTTATACTATTTTACTTTAATTCAATAATGTAATTTAGAGTCCTTCGATTTATACTGGAATTAGAAGTACGTGTTTTAAATTGAATACATTCACTCTTATTAGTTGTTAATGTTAACTCACTTGGATCAATACAAAGAGGCACATCTCTTTTTTTGTTTTGGAGTGAAAGGCACAACTCATTTTTAATACTCTTCGATGTTTCAGATGACGGTACTCTGAAGGCGAATTGCTGATACGAGTTACGTTCATTTCTCTTCCATGGACGTTTTCAAATAAAAGGGATTTTTCTTTTGGCCAGCCAACAAATCAAATGAATCTATATATTTCAAAAATAAAAGCAGACTAGCTACCGCTTGGTGGGCGGTTGAGACAATTTCTGCAATTCCGTGCACCAAAAATCATTTAGTTGATTATGAAATTATTATTATATATTAAAACACCTATTATTTAATACTACCTCTAGTCCTACTTATAAGATTTCGTTTGTAGACTAAACGAGGTCTTATAATTAGGAACGAATGTATTATCAATTTTGTAACCTAGCATCTGTGTCTCAGGAGAGGTACTTTGATCCAACACGTATGACTTAATTATAAAATAACGAATGGGTAGTGGATGGAAATAAAATGTTAAAAAAAAAGGAATGTTTGTGCTTTATAACTATTGATTTCAGGGGAGGTTCTTACGGCTTTTAAAATCGAAGAAAATCATCTATAATTAAAATGATATACTCGTCTGTTTTAAATTTTAATATTTCTATTTAACTTTACCTTTCATGTACTAAAACATCCCGTGCATTCCGTGAGATATAAATCTAGCGTGGATATTCATAACATTGCCTCTTGAAGCACTCTCGAAAGTTGGCATTATAAATAAATTTTAATTTGGCTGCTAATTCTTTTTTTCCAGCAAGGTATAAATTTATACCTTTACAATAAATGTAAGAGCCATTTTAAAAAATAAAAAATAATACCTAAAATGAATTACTGAACCTTTATTTATTTATTTATTTTACTACATTAGCCATCGAAACCTCTTACCTGCGTCTCCACTTTCATGTAAAAAGCTCATAATTTTGTTTTTTGTCTCTGAAGAAACAATCAAACATGTTTCCTCCTGCTATCCTCTTCATCCTTACATTCATATTCATTCTATCCACTTCCATGCTCTTCACAAGACGACAACAAGATGATCGGAAACGACCACCAGGACCACCGTCCCTACCAATCATCGGCAACCTTCACTTGTTGGGCGAACGGCCACACCGCAGCCTTCAATCGCTGGCCAAAATATACGGTCCGATCATGTCGTTGAAGCTGGGACAAGTTCCTGCGGTCGTCGTTTCGTCCCCTGAAGCTGCGGAGCAAATCCTGAAGACGCACGACGCCGTTTTTGCATCTCGACCCAAAGTACAGTCGACAGATCCGTTCAAGAAGGGAGTGAGGGGAGTGGCGTTTGCAGAGTATGGTCCATACTGGAGATATGTGAGGAAATTGTGTACCCTTCATCTTCTAAGCGCGTCAAGAGTGGAGATGTTCGCTCCTCTGAGGAAGGAGGAGGTGGGAGCGACGGTGAAGAGGCTGGAGAGGGCGGCGGCCGCCGGAGAAGTTGTGGATGTTAGTGAAAAGGTGGGGGAGCTTTTGGAGAACATGATGTATAGGATGGTGCTGGGACGTCGTAAGGATGATAGGTTTCAGTTGCGAGGGCTGATGAACGAGGTTCTGAACTTGGTGGGACAGTTTAACATTGCTGATTATATCCCTTGGCTTGCTGCGTTTGATCTTCAGGTATATATGCCTTGCGCAAAAGAGAGAATTTTGCTTAATATTAATATTTGATAATCTAATGGCATAAAATTGTTTGATTTAGTAATTATAAGAGTCAAAATTATGGTCTTTTTCGATAAAAAAAAATCCAAACATATATATGCGTGCTGAAATTAATCTTGAATTCAAGACCAACCACAGTTGTGCATGTCAAAATTCATCATATATGAACCGAAAATTAGGGTTATCTTACAAACTAATAATATCATCTCTTGTTTGGATACTTTTCAAGAAAATCATAGATTTATTGCGGAAGAGAGTTAAGGTAATATGTTTCCTGGCAAAAAAAAGAAAGAAGTTGAGATAACATGATTGTTATAGTTTTCATTGATGACTTAATTATAAAAGAATGCTATATATGTGTGTGCGCGCGAGCGCCACAAGTAGATCATTGAATAAGAACCTGCAGATAAAAGGATGGATCAGGAAATTTTTGAATATTCTCTTAATTGAAGTTGTTACACAAAAAATATATGAAGGAGAAAAATATGTATTTAGTGTTACACTCAAATCAGTTAAGGAGCTATTCAACTAATGTTTGGTAGGGATTGACACGAAAGTTAAAGAGAAACAGAAAGGCGCTTGACGATGCATTGGAGAAGATAATCGCTGAGCATGAACTTGCACTTACAGAACCAAATTTACAGCACCATAACGATTTCATCTCCATATTGCTTTCTTTGCTGCATCAACCCATGGATTTGCTGCACAATGATCAAGACCACACCATTGATAGGCCTAACCTCACGGCTCTTTTATTAGATATGATCCTTGCGGCAACTGATACTTCTTCTGTTGTAATTGAATGGGCTCTGTCTGAACTCTTGAGGGATCCAAGAGTCATGAAAGATCTCCAAAATGAACTGCAAGAAGTAGTTGGAATGAAAAGAATGGTGGAAGAAGTTGATTTAGTAAGCTTAAGTTATTTGGACATGGTCATTAAGGAGACTCTCAGACTACATCCACCTGGACCTTTCTTAATCCCTCGAGAAAGTATGAAGGATGATGTCATAGTCAGTGGATATTGCATAAGAAAAAAGACAAGGATCTTAGTAAATGTATGGGCCATAGGACGTGATCCTAAGGTTTGGTCTGACAATGCTCATATGTTCTATCCAGAAAGATTTGTCGATAGCAATATAGATGTTCGAGGGCATGATTTCCAGCTATTACCATTTGGCTCAGGTCGAAGAGGATGCGCTGGGACCCAGTTGGGTCTAACTACAGTTAAATTAGTTTTAGCTCAACTGGTGCATTGCTTTAATTGGGAGCTTCCTCGTGGCGTTTGTCCCAGTGACTTGGACATGAACGAAAAGTTTGGTCTCACAATCCCAAGAACTGAGCCCTTACTGGCTATTCCAACTTATCGTTTACATAATTAGGTAATGATAGGACTAGTCGTAAAAGAACGTTAAATGGGCAATGTGGACTGTTCTGTGCAAGATACATAAAAGAAGTATATGGTGACGCTGTCAATAAGATAAAAAATGTTTCTTTTCCTAAAAATATTACTACCTCTTGTCCTAATTATAAAACTTTATTTATAGACTATAAACAAGATCTTATAATTATAAATGAGGTCTTATAATTAGGATTGGAGGGAGTATATGGGTTAGCATGTAAGTTTGTTGATACTTAAATGATATGTTTCTTCTTAAGTTTTTATTCTCTCCCAAGGGAAGTTTGTAGTGAACCACAATACAATTATCTTCAAGCCGAAGCACGCGTTTTTGCCCCTTCTTCGGCGGAAAAATTGATGATATATATACACACACATATATATAAATTTATTTTTAACCTCCAAAAACCTTCATAACAAATAGAGGTAGAAATAGGTCAGACGGCCTGTGGAGGGCCTGTGGCCTGGCCTATTTAGATATCCGAACAGGCTCAAGCCTGTAAAAAAGCTTGTTTACTTTATCAGGTTAGACTCAGGCCTGATAATATATCTATTAGACCTATTAGGCGGCTTGGGCCTATTATCTTTTTTTTTAGGTTAAAATTGTAAACAGACAGGAGGGAATCAGTTATTCTGATTGATTAATTGAGAAAATTCCACCAACGTAAACGTGTTATCCAGATATCATTGTATGCTTCATTTTATTTTCATTCTCTATAATAAAAATAATTGATGTATGTAGAATGATATATATTTGAACAGAGAAAAAAAACATAAGTGCATTAAAAAAAACAAAAGCATCATTCATTTATTTGATCCATGTTTTTCATATTAATCTTATATAAAATATATATATTTATAGAATTGACCTATTATGTTTTAGACTATATATATGTGTGCTCAATCTAATTCTTATTATAATAGTTGCTTAATTAATTTAAATAAATAATAATAAATGTAAAATATTTTTTTTAAAACAACTATGTGTAACAACGAGATCAAATATCATTTTGTTAGTAAATTAATTTGAACAAATGATAAACTTAAAATATAAAAGGGATTAAGGACGTTTCATATTTTAAACTAGATCTAGTCATCAATTAATTTTTATACTAGAGATGGGATGAAGTGATAATTTTATACCAGAGTAAAATTATGTTTTTTAATAATTTTTCATATTTGATTTTTTTTTAGCCCAAGGAGACACGTTTTACAAATTGTGTTCATTTCATAATTTTATATGTTCCGTTTGTATTTTAGATAAATTGGATTGAATTATTATAATTTTGAAATGATTTATGTGTGTTTGAAATTTGTTTAAAAGAAGACATCTTAACAGGCCATAGGCTAGGTCAAGTTTAGGCCAAATAGAAGGCCTTTTACAGGCCGCATACTAGGCTTAGACCAATAAGCCTCACTACAGGCTAGGCTTATTAAAGGTGAAGCCTGGCCTGACTTGGCCTATTTTCACCCCTAATAACAAACAATAGAGTTCCCCTTCCTTTCCATATTTTTTAGGCCAATAACAAATAATTCATTAAACACCTTTTCCAAGTGATGCAAACCCTTCACCCGCTAACCATACGAATTAGCTATATGATTTATAGTATCTTTCCCTTATAAATTTTCGGTGACTTGATTTGAAGTAATTCTCCGGTTCTTAATATAAGACCCATTTAACTAATTTGATTAGATTAAGAAAGTTAAGTAACTTAATTAATTATAAGAAAGTTAACACGTTTTTTCTAAAATACCATAATCATCTTTCTTAATATCTTCTCTCTCTCTTCTCTATTTGATTATGGTTGAGGGAGTATCCATAGGGATAGTTTAGAGAAAATTGATAAATATGAGAAATTGATTTTATATTTAGGACCAAAACCAACTCAACAATTGGGTCCTATATTAAGGACTAGAGGAGTATTTAATATTGTGGAAAAATATGAAATACGTCCTTTTCGTATTGATCTTTCAAGTTTCATTAACTATGCCTATAATTAATTTGATGGTGATTTTAATTTATTATTAACGCTGAAAGTAACGCAATATTTTTTGGGTGATACTCCTCCGGTCCTTATTATAAGACCCCATTTGACTTTTTATTTGGTCCTAATTATAAGACCCCAATCCATTTTGTCTCTTATATTTATGCATTTTTTTCCAAGATAATCCTTCTAATAATGATAGTTTTAGCCAATATACTTAATTAACAAGGATATTTTAGGAATGACAACACTTATTTATTATAAATAACCAACTTAACTTACTTCCTTAATCTCTTCAAATAAGTCAATTAAGTCTTATAATTAGGACCGGAGGAGTATTTCCACAATGGCGAGTCACTCCCCTTGTGGTATGGTACCAAGCCTTATCAGCAATATTCATTAATCAATAAATTTTCTTGTTCCGCTCAAAAAAAATTCTTGTCAAAAAAAAAAAATAATAACCGACAAACGGGACTGAATCCTGAAGGCTGTGTTTTAGGAATATTGCAACTTTTGGCCCACTGATTTAAGTAATTACGATTATGATTGTGCACTTTTTTTAAGAAAACAAAATTGGCACGGTCAAAATTAGAACGAGCTGGTTCCTTGTTCAATCGGTTCAGTCTCATATTTAATTTAAACCCTTGATTAGAGCTTTGGACATTTTCTAATCACACACTCATTAACCATGAACTTTTTCTAATCGCATCACGTCAAGATATTAATTAAGGCATGGGCCAAAGTCAAAATGTTGTAGTTGAAATAATAATCACTAATTATTAAAAGAATGCCACTATTTCAAATATATATTAAAGTTGCCGCCTTTAACCCCGCGGGGTTAGGTCAGCTGGCTGGGGCTGTCCTAGCTTAACCATGGATCTCGGGTTCGAGACGTAGGAATGCAACACTCCAAGGGACCAGGGGGCGCCGTCCGAAAGGATCCTTGCAAGCCCCCGAATCCGGACTAGTCTGGGGTCGTTGTCACGGCTGAAAGACACCTATTATCCTGGAATACTGGATGGAGTAATTCAAAAAAAAAGTTGCCGCCTTTCAATTACTATATTGCCATGATCTGGTGCGCTTCCTTGCAGCCTGTGCGACGTGTTTGTTTGGCTACTTTGAAAAAAATAATTTTGCGGTTTATGGAACAAAAATATTTTCATTAACAATAAATGTTACTCCTCCGGTTCTTGATGTAGGGCCTAATTAAAGAGTTGATATTAGTTCTATATGTAAAATGTATTTTACACTATTATTAATTTTTTATCAAATCAACTCAATTGTTATCTTCCCAACAATAATTAATAAGAGAAGGAGAGAGGAAATTAAAAAAGATACTTGCAGTATTTTAGAAAAAACATATCATATTAACTAATTTAATTAATATTTTTAATCTACTCAAATTAATTAATTAAGTCTTACACTACAGACAGGAAGAGTAAATTAATATTACACAATACAAGATCATTTTTTTGGCCAAAAACAAGAGTTCATTTTACTAGTAGCAAGAGAAATCACATACAAAATCATTTAAAATAAACAAAGTTAAATATCTAAAGCTCATCGCATAGCATCTACTTATCGGTTGCAAAGTGGCTGCACGGTCACGGACAGGGCAATCTGGATTTATGCGAGGCCCTCGGCGTGAGGTAAATACAATATTACTAAGCATTTATTTATTTCATGTTGACTTAAAAAACGCAGGCTTCTAGATTAATGTCTTTCAATTGCAACAACATTAATACTAATTTTAATTCCTTAAATTTAACTTCATTTTGGTCTTGTGTTTAAAATTTAAAATCAATAGTTTTGGCTTCTAAAACCTTTTTTCATGGACAAAAAAGAAGTTAAATTTTAGATATTAAAATTAAAATCAAATCAAATTTTAGAAATATAAAACAAAACAATATAAAATTTTATGAATTGAAAATACTAGTAACCCTCAATTCGAGAACTGACACTTATTTTTTACTCGTGAATGGTAGAAGGAGTTGTTTAGAACTTCAGCATGTTAGGAATTACCTTGTTAACTGTTGCAGAGCAACAGTAACAATATGAGACCTATTTTTTTAACATTGTTCTCCGTGAAAAGAATATGATGCAATAATGCCGACTCCTAACCTTGACATGTGTTTGGATAATCAATGGGAAAAGTTACAGATTTTGCAAAAATAAAAAAGCAGGTGATTTATATTTAGATTGACTTTTATTAAACAGTTGTTTTTATTAAACAGGTGAGAATTTGCGTTCAATTCCAATCTTATCCACCTTAGAATTTTAGGTCCAGTTGAAATTATATTTCTTAGAGGTTGTCATATTTTGTTGGATTACGTTTCCTTAATGTTTTGTGTGTGTTATATATGGTTTGGCATAATTGATCATAAAATGGATAATTGTGAATCCTTCCCAAAAATATGGCCTAACTATTTTTATTTATCTAACAGTGCGTACTATTGTTGTGTGTTTGTATGTTCTTTTTTTTTTTTTTAATGAAATTGTCGTATGTGGTTTAAAATAAATTGACAATTTCACAAAAATTATCATTATTATGTCATTATATCATTAAATGAAAATTATATTTAAAGATTCAAGTCATCTATTGTTAAATTATACTTAATAATTATTATTAAATATAATTATATGAAAACGTAAACAATTTTATAAAATTCACGCCCTTTTTGGTAATTTTATTGCCAAACCTTCTAATAATTATATATCACTAAGTGATTCTGATTAATAAAATTCAAATATATATAATCAAATTTCTCAAAATTACTTATAAAAAATATTCATACATAAATTACAATTAACTAAGGGAAAATTGGTAAAAAAAAATCCCTGGTTGAAAATTTAATTAGTTAAAAGAACCTGAATTTGAGCAAGTGTAACTATAATATGTGAATGCAATATATTTTCCACTGTGTGTAGTATGTTATCAATGATGTGCAATAATTATCAATAGGAAATGATTTGCACACAACAGAAGATATGTTACATACGGCGGAAGATATGTTGTACTCATGGATTATACTTGCACGTGCTCAAATTCAGATCTTTTTAGCCAATTAAATTTTTAAATAGGGATTTTTTTAATCAATTTTCCCATTAACTAACATCACTTCCAATCAATGTTGGTTATAAGAATAACAATAATCTAAAATCCATTTGTTTTCTGTGAATCCAAATGGGCGCAGCACTACGCTGCAAGGTTGAATCTCCGCACCACCCTATCCGGTGTTCCCAACCCACCCACACACAGATGTTTTATTTTAGGCACGCATATATTACTTGCCAAAAATTGCCCATATTTACCAACTCGCAAGCTTACCTTAATTTCTTGGCCTTTCGGCTAAGATGAAGTTTTATTTTTTATAATTATTGTTATCAAATTCGCAGATTGACCCTCCGAATTCAACATTTTCATGTTTTCAGTTTATAACAAATTCGTGCTAGCTGAACTTACAAATTTACTCATCAGGTTTACCCTTTTTATATTTTTAGCTTATAAAATCATATTAACTCGCTCTTAAACTCATGCTAAATTTTTAGATTTGGTTATGTTTAATAACTTTATATATGAATTTCATAAAAATTTCTTTTGTGAAATATGATAAATTATGAATTTCAATGGTTTGGATTTAAAATTTGTTTAAACAAAACTATTGTCATTTTTTACATTTTAATTATTTAATTATATATTTTTGATACTGTTTTATTAATAAAAGTAAACTATTATGAGTTTATGATTCGAATTTAAATCCAAGTTTATCTTTATTAATAAAATGGCATTAAAAGTAGATAATTAAACTCATGAGAATTGAGACAACCTTTTTTTTGGCCAAAAAAGTCAATTTTATTAATATTCAAAAAACAATTACAAACACCAATAGCTATAGGCCAAAAAAATAAAACCCTCAACAAAGCCTAAAATACAACCTAACGCACAAAGACTCACCGAAAAGGAAAAGGAACTAAAGCACAACGAAAAGTCAAAGCTAAGCTAGAGAACAAAAGGCACATTAACCAATGCCTTCCCTTGGAGCCTTGACAGCACGTTCATAAGCCTTGGATTCCCTACCTTTAGTCAAGTCATGAGCTAAAAAGACGCTTAAAGAAGATTGGGTAGAGACCAACCACTCATTCTGGTACATCTTCTTTGCAGCACATCCTGCCAAAAAAATCAGCAGTTTTATTACCTTTTCTTGAGACAAGAGAGAAGGTCACATTACTCATAGACTTTTTCAAGGCAAGAACTTCACGAAGAACATCCCAACTCTGCCATTCACAGCCACCCAGAGACTCTTTCTGAATAAACTTAAACAAGATTTCACAGGCCGTTTCTATCACTACCTGGCAATAAGGGAACCTATTTCTTATCAACAAGGCTTCCCTTAGTGCCAAACATTCCACCATAAAAGGAGAAGTGGCCTCTACCTCCTTCGCCAAGCCTCCTACCAGCTTCCCCTCCTTGGTGTGGCACACCAGGCCAATACCAGCAGCTTTTTGCTTATCAATATAGGAGCCATCAATGTTTATCTTAATGGAATGTTCATCAGGAGGTACCTAGCAGTTTTTCCTCTCACAGGCAACTTCATACAGCTTCTTCCGACCCTTACTCACCTTGGATCTGGATCTCCAGAACTCATCAACCTGGGCATTAACTAAGCACAAGGTGTTTGTGGCATCAGGCATCTCCCCTCTGAAAACCCGGTTGCAACGCTTTTTCCAGATCCACCAGCACATGACAGCTACCATTGACTTTCTGTAGTCATCCAAAACGCTTCTTGCAGAGAGCATTTCATTAAGCCAATCCTCACATCTACAAACATTCCATTTATCAAATTTTATTCCCAACATACTTCCATACCAACATTGCCTCACCCAAGGACACAAGAACAGAAGATGCTCAATAGTCTTTTTTTCAGACTCACAGATCGGACGTGTAGCATCCTTAGCACAGAATCTTCTAGCTAAAGCATCCTTGGTTGCTACAGCACCTATGACAATTCTCCACAGAAACTGCTGAACTTTCAGTGGAGCCACAACCCTCCATATACACTTCCAAAGGCTCCTAGGCACTGTATAAGAAGTACCTGGATCTCGAGACTTAGTATCCTCCTTCATATTCTTAGCAATATTATACCCAAACTTAACTGAGTAACAACCATCTTTACTTTCTAACCAAATCGCACAATCATCGCAGGCTCTCATCGGTATAGGGATCTGCAAGATCTTCTCCCTTTCGTGATCTGTAACTCTTCCAGAAATGCTATTGAGATTCCGCCTGCCATCAATAATCAAATCTTGGACCTTCATGTTTTGTTCAGCATCAGAAATTGGTTCTGTAGAGAGTTTGCAATCCTCTAATCCCAAAATCCATCTATCATTCCATACATGGACTCTCCTGCCATCCCCAACCTTCCAACACAGCCCCTTCACAAGCAAATCCCTACCTTCCAAAATGCTCGACCATCCCCAAGAGGGCCTCTTTCCTTTCGTAGCCTTCAAAAAATTACCTCTTGGAAAGTATATGCCTCTTAGAATACGACACCAGTAGTCATCTGGCTTCGTCAAAATTTGCCAAGCCGTCTTAGCTAGCAATGCTTTATTAAAACATAGAAGGTCACGAAAACCCATCCCTCCATCATTCTTTTTCCTAGTCAGTTTGTCCCAGCTTCTCCAATGTATTACCTCCTCCCCATCCTTCGAGCCCCACCAAAATGCAGAAACTACACGGTCAATCTCAACACAAGACTTCTTAGGAAAAGAGAAGCAAGTCATTAGATAAGTTGGAATAGAATTAGCAACCGCCTTTATCAATACCTCCCTACCAGAAAAGGTGAGCAGCTTCTGCTCCATCCTTGCAACTTCATTCCAATTTTGTCTCTGACAAAGGCTAATGATGCAGATTTGGACCTACCCCAGAGCACTAGCAGCCCCAAGTAATTCCCAGCCTGATCAGAAAACTTTATACCAAGGCAATCAGATACCCTTTCTCTAACATGCAGAGGCGTGTTTGTTGAGAAGAAGATACTTGACTTGTCCAGATTTACCATTTGTCCCGAAGCACCACAGTAAACCTCAAGAATCTTCTTAACCACCAAGCAATTAACTCTTTCTGCATTCAAAAAGAGAATAGCGTCATCAGCAAAGAAGCAATGGGACAAAGCAGGAGCTCCTCTGGCAAGCTTCACACCCCTCAAATCCTTTCTCTCTATATGGTAATGAATCATGAGCGATAAGACCTCTGTGGCAAAAATAAACAGATAAGGAGACAAAGGATCTCCTTGCCTAATCCCTCTACCTGGGATGAAAGAGTCAACATTTCTACCAGCCATTTGTAAATTAAATGCAACCGAGGAGACGCACATCATAATCCACTTAACCTATTGACTGCAAAAACCCATTCTCAACATGACAACTTCAATAAAATCCCATTCCACCCGGTCATATGCTTTATTCATATCAATCTTTAGAGCAAACTCCCACTTACATCCAGACTTCTTATTTTTCAGATAGTGGAAGGCCTCATGTGTTATTATAATATTATCTTGAATCATTCTTCCAGCGATGAACGCCCTTTGATTTGGAGTGATTATTCTGTCCATCAGTCCTTTCAACCTGTTGGTAAGAATTTTTGCAATGACCTTATACGATACATTGCATAGACCAATCGGACGAAAATGATTCACCCCCTCTGGTTTGTCTATTTTTGGAATCAAGACAATATTAGTATTATTAATCAAGCCCAGATAAGCTCTGCCTTCAAAGAAATCATGCACCATTCCACAAACCTCATCATGTACTTCTTCCCATGCAAATTGATAGAATAAAGCAGAAAAACCATTAGGCCCTGGGGCCTTATTTGCCCCTAATTGGAACACTACCTCTTCAATTTCCACATCAGTAATAGCACTTAGAAGCTGATCATTGTCCTCCTGCATGACCATATTCTGCACATACATTGGAGCCTGCTCCATAGACCTAGCACCCACTGGTTTAAAGAGATTCTGATAGAAAGTACTAAACTCTCTATCAATGTCTTCTCTACCATCAATCCATTCACCAGAGCTCTTTCTAATTTTCAAAATTTTATTCCTTTGTCTTCTCTGAATCACACTGTTATGAAAGAATTTGGTGTTACGATCACCACACCACAGCCAATTAATTCTAGAGCGCTGCCACCAATAAGTCTCCTCTTTGTCCCATGCTTCCTCAATTTGCTTAACTAAATTCTCAGCCTCCTTCAACTTCACATCAGTCATTACACCCTCCTGGCAAACCTCCAATCGTCTCCTCAGTTCATCAATAAGTTTCCTGAAATTTGGAAACTCTTTACGGCTCCACCTAATGAGTTCCCTTCGACAAGCATTTAGTCTTCTTACCAACTCCCTCACTCCATCATCATCCATCTCTGCTACATCATTCCAGCCCCTTCTAACAGTGCACAGGTAATTTTCGTGACTTACCCAGTTTGCTTCAAATTTAAACTGCCGAGGAACTTTCTCTTCAATATAGCAACAGTCAACCAAGAGAGCATGGTGATCTGAGCCAATTGGTTCAGTGTGAAATACAACAGCTTTATCAAATATCTCTCTAAATTCTGTATTTCCCAGGGCACGGTCAATTCTTTCCCTTACAATAGCACCAGGCCTCTTGTTGCACCACGTAAATCTTGAGCTCTTGAATTCTAAATCCATTAATCTGCAATCTGAAAGAAGATTTTGAAAGTTAAGAATCTTTCTTAAGGCACTGGGATTTCCACCTTCCTTCTCTGACTGGGTAAGTAAGTCATTAAAATCACCCAACACTAGCCACGTGTCCCTTATATTGGTTGCTGTCAGTTTAAGCTTCTCCCACACAATCTTTCTCTCCTTTTCCTTTGGCGGCCCATATACAAAAGTGATCAGTTGAGGCATATGTATATTCTCCGAAGCAACAGCAACATGGATTAAATTCTTAGACTTATAAAGGACAACTATATCAACATCATCTTTCCACCATAAAGCCAACCCACCAGACAATCCCTTCGGGTCAATATATACTTCATTAGTCATCCCACAACAACTTCTAATTCTTTTACATTTTTCTCTACCCATTTTAGTTTCCATAAGGAAGATAATAGAGGGACCAAACCTTTTCACCATGTCCCTGAGATCTTTAACTATCAAGGCTCTCCCTAGACCTTGATAGTTCCAAGATAGTACTTTCATGACGCCTTGGTGGCTGATAAAGGCCAGCCACCTGCACCTTCAACAGACATAATTCTCCCTTTCCTTCCTCTAGTTGCCTTAAAAACAAAAGTACCACCACCATATTCCTTTGAGTTTATCTCATCCATCGTAGTATCTTCACACAGTTCTTCTATAATCAAATTAGCACTATTTTCCTTCCCTTTCTTCTTTAGTCCTCTTCTCAATTTTGCTTTAGTTTTCCTTAGACTGTTAGCAAAAACAGAAATCTCAAGAGTCTGAACATCATTTCCAACAGAATATTTTCTTCTTTTAATTGTCTTCGGCCTAATCTCCTCTAGAGGTTCTCTCTTTAGCCCAAACACCTTCAATTTATCAACCACTTCCATCAGGACCTTTCCCGAGTAAGGAACTATAGCCAAAGGATTTAATTCCTCTGGTTCAATAACATTTATAATCATTTCCTGCTTCGAATTGACTTTAGATAGCCCACCACACACTTCCTCGTCTATTACTTTCCCTTTGAAGTTCTTAAGGCCACTTGGCCCCACATCTTCACATCTCACATTAGAAGAAGTATGCCTTACCCGAGTTATATTGTTGTCCTTCCTCACCTCCAGGCCAGGCCCACTTCTAACAGGAGCTTTTTCAACAGCAACATTCTCCTGCCACTTCATACCACCAACCTCCCCAGTCAACTTCCCATCTTCCACACGTCCCTTCAACTTAATGCAAAGTAGATCTTCCTCAGATACTTCATGAGACTCCTTATTACTCCTTACAGTATCCTCGGATCTTCTCCTATGAATTTCTTCTTTCTTCCTTCTAACAAATTCAGCTTCAGACCAATCATCTTTAACAATTATCATAGCTTCGTCCCAGCTTCTACTGAGGTTTGTGGATAACCAAGCACCATAACGTGGTTCCGCAGAATTATAAACAGACATCATCCTCTCAATTCTACAGTTACGGTGTTCGTGACCAATTTTTCCACATTTATAACAGAAATTCTGTAATTTCTCATACCTCACAGTAATCCAAGTGCTGCTATCGTCAGGTTTTGGCATCCAAAACCCATACGCAAGGGCTTTCCTCAAATCCAATATCACTCTGGCATGTAGAAAGCTTCGAAGAAACTTGCCATTAGGACATGGATCCTCAGCCATCACCACCTCTCCAATATATCCTCCCACCATAATGGCATTTTCGAGACACATCGCTTCAAGAGGTACATTATAAATTTGTATCCAGATTGGACAAAAACCAAAATCAAATTCCTCATATGATTTATATTTCGAACGCTCTTGCAAACTCAACAAGTTACCATTAATTGACCAAGGGCGGCCATGGAGAATACGATCATATTCATTACTATCTGAGAATTTAAACAAAAAAGCATTGCTAGCAATATCAATTACATCGATTCCTGAAGAAAGATTCCATGCTTTCTGTACAGTTGATTCCATGATTGCTCTGGTATAGATCTTATCTGCCAAGATCTTTCCGATCAACACTCGCTTCGATTCATCTTCCTTCCATACTAGCGGAGCCGTAATGCGAGCGTCATCCATACTAACACAGCGTTGATCTTACTCTCTTCCTTCTCACCGCCACAACCTCCTATCGCCCTCCAATCCTACCTCCCACCTCCGATCACCTCTTAGAAAAAGCGAGGAACTCTCACGCTGGGCGGAGAGAACGAGAAGCTCTCACACGGGTGCGTGGAGAGAACTTTCATGTGCTCATTTGACTAAGGACTGAATTGAGACAACCTTGATTATAATCAACTTGCACACATCTTTTGGTTTTTTGTTCATTCAACATTTCAACCTCAACCATATCAGATATTCCGATATTAATTCCATAACGCCTCACTGCTTTCAAGTTAGTTGGCTAATCTATATACTATAATTTTGGCCAAGAAAAAATCTATATACCATAATAATTAATCAATAAATTCCTGCTTGTTATAAAATCCAAACCCCACGAACCCCCATTTTCTTGCACTAATTAGGGCTCTTCCATCTCCAAAGCAAACGATCAAACATGGTTCCTCCATCGTTAGCGATTCCTGCTGTCCTCTTTCTCACATTCGCGTTCCTTCTATCCACTTCGATACTCATCACAAAACGACGTCAGGATGATCGAAAACGACCACCGGGCCCAATGTCCCTTCCGATCATCGGCAACCTCCACATGCTGGGAGAACTGCCCTATCGCAGCCTTCAATCTCTCGCCCAAAAGTACGGCCCCATCATGTCGTTCAAGTTGGGACAAGTTCCTGCCGTTGTTGTTTCGTCCCCTGAAGCCGCGAAGCTATTCCTCAAAACTCACGACACCGTTTTCGCATCCCGACCCCATATACAAGCGTCGGATCCACTTTCTAGAGGAATCAAGGGACTCGTGTTTGCAGAGACTGGTCCGTATTGGAGATATTCGAGGAAAGTGTGCACGCTCCATCTTCTAAGCGCGTCAAGAGTGGAGATATTCGCTCCTCTGAGGAGGGAGGAACTGGGAGCCATGGTGAAGTTACTGGATAGAGCTGCGGCGGCGCGTGAGGTGGTCGATCTCAGTGAGGTGGTGGGGGACGTTATAGAAAACATAATATATAGGATTATACTGGGACGTGCTAAGGACGACAGGCTTAACTTAAAGGGGTTGATTACGGAGGGACTAATCTTGGCGGGGCAATTTAATCTGGTTGATTTTGTCCCTTGGCTTGGTGTATTTGATCTCCAGGTGTATATGCTATGTGCGTGCCAATGTCTTATTCCTCCAACTAGTATAATAATATCTCATCTTACTTACTTCAAAATTCGTTAATTCATTACTTTTTCAATGGAAAATCGTTAATTTTCTTTTCCTTAAATAACACTCGTGTTCTCTGTGCGTCGACGAGTTCAAGCTCATTTCTGACGCATATCAAGTCCAAATTCTTCTTGCTGAGAGAAATAATATACAACCCAAATTCTAATCCCTCAATGATATTAATATCTAGGAGAATAATAATTGGGTTTCCTTCCTACTTTAAATTTCATGATCAATATTTTCTACCGTATGACAGGGTCTGACAGGAAGACTAAGGAGAAACCATAAGGCGCTTGATGGTGTTCTGGAAAAGATAGTGAGAGAGCACGAAGAAGCTTCTAAAGACCACAAGGACTTCATGAACACAATGCTTTCCCTGGTGCATGATCAGCCCATAGATTTGCAGGACGAACAAAACCATGTGATTGATAGACCTCACCTCAGGGCCATTCTAATAGACATGATTTTTGCCGCAACTGACACTTCCAGTGTTGCAGTTGACTGGGTTTTATCTGAGCTCTTTAGGAATCCAAGAGTGATGAAAACTCTCCAAAACGAGCTTAAAAATGCAGTTGGAATGAACAGAATCGTCGAGGAAGGTGATTTACAGAATCGTCGAGGAGGTGATTTACAGAATCGTCGAGGAGGTGATTTAGCTAAGTTAAGTTACTTAGACATATTCATTAAGGAGACTCTCAGACTGCATCCCCCTGCTCCTTTAACCTCTCGAGAAAGTACTAAGGATGTCACAGTTAATGGATATTACATAAGAAAAAAGACAAGGATCATAGTGAATGTGTGGGCTATAGGACGAGATCCTAAAATATGGTCAGATGATGCTTCTTTGTTCTATCCAGAGAGGTTCCTCGACAGAAACATAGACATACGAGGACACGATTATGAATTGTTACCATTTGGATCAGGTCGTAGAACATGTCCTGGAATTCAGATGGGTCTGACTACAGTTAAAATTGCTGTGGCTCAATTGGCGCATTGCTTTAATTGGGAGCTTCCTTTAAACAGGCATCCTAGTGACTTGGACATGAACGAAGAGTTTGGCCTTACAGTCCCAAGAACCAAGCACTTGTTAGCCGTTCCAACTTATAGATTGAGCACAGAATGTCCATATTAGTCATGGTGGTCAAGGTTTTCCACTTTATATGCTTTTGGCTCAACATATGGATCCAGTTCTGTATTTTTAGAAAATAATAAGGATTCATATTACAAGGCATGTGTATCCCTTGTGTTTTAATTATATGCATGTCATATGAAGAATATATATTGGAATAAATTGTAATTCATTTCATCAATAGTTTAAAATCTATGGCTAACGTGAAAGTTTTTTCTATTCTAAAATGGTATTTCTGTTTTAAATATGTGGCAGGAAAGTTCTTTCATAAAAAAAAAAAAACACACACACACACACACACACGCACGTAAGAATAGGGATCTTACAAACAGTATATGCATGGTAACAAGTAAAGATGTTTCATTACAAGGATTTGTTATCGAAATGAATTCTCAAGTACCACATTTGATACTTTAGCGGCTAATTTTCGACTATTTATATATGTAGGGGCAGAAATTTCAATTAAAATTTGCTGAAAATTAGGAAAGAAGACAAAGTGTTGAATAAAAAATACGATAAATATGAATTTTTATTTTCCCTCAAATATGAAACCAAAAAAATGACAACTTTCTGTCTCCCAGAAGTTTTTTTTTTAATTCTTTTTTCATGGGCAAGTAACAGTGCTTTATCATTCCCATTATCAGACTAGAGATATCTTTATTCTGAACGCACGTACGTCTGCATAAAACCTTTTTTGTTCAATGCTCTATACCAACTAACTAGAAAACAAGAAATGAGCGAGGTCGTTGAAATATTTCATCAATACTTATAGAAGAATGCCACCATTTCAAAAAGACGAGACAAAGATTTGATTTGGCACAATTAAGTCGTTCAATCACTGACTTAAATGTAAGCATATGTCTAAAGAAACTGTTAAATCTAATTTATTTCAATAATTTAAAGCATATGGCTTAACGTGTAAGTTATTTTGTTCACTTCCGTGTTTCTTCCCGTTTCTATTCTCCCATAAATAAATGACACCGACAAGAAAGACTGTATATATTTATATGTGTATGTATATGTATATATAAACACGCGCACACGTGTATAGACACGCACAGAGTTGCTTGAATGAATATGCATGTATGATGCAAAAATATCGTAATAAGTAAAGATTATTCCTTGGGGTTTGTTATCAAAATGTGGTTGATCAAGTGCGCACTACTATGTCCGGTCTTAATTATAAAACCTCGTTTGTAGTACTCAATCGACCACATTTTGATATGACAAACGAGATTTTATAATTAGGACTGGAGGTAGTATTCGATATCGACACCCTTTAACCACAAAGTTTCAATTATTTATATGGCATCAAAATTTTAAAAAGTCATTTCAAAAAATTTAATTTTTTTACAAATTTGAATTCTAAATAAGCAACTCGACTCATAAATATAGAAGTTTGACTTGTAAACATAGGTTGTCAAACATAATTTGTAAATATATAAGTTTGACCTGTGAATATAATTTTTTATATTTAATTTTCTTACTTGAGGTTTGCGCATATTTTTCCTTATTTCAAAAGATAAGCAGGCGCACATTATTGATAGCCGCAAATATCCACAAATAATAATTCAACCAGAATCTAACATATAGATTTTGTATAGAGTATTAAAGAATAATTAATGTCTTCAAATAGACGAGACATCTATTTGATTTGATGTCCATGCTAACAATAGGTCTCGTAATCTATCTATCTCTCTCCACTATCTTAGTTGTAAAAGAAAATTTTGGAAAAATAAATACTTAACATTTTACCGATCATGTAACGTGACTTGTATTTTTGACAAAAAAAAAACACACACACACACACTCAACATTTTTTAGAATGCGTCAGATATATGGGGGCAAAGAAAGTATCACACCATATACCCATTTGATTCAGGGTTTGACCAGGCAGTAGTTGAAGAAGAATGGGAAGGAACTTAATTGATGAAGGAGAACGAAGAAGAAGCTGATGAGCAGAAAAAGCAACAAAAAAAAAAAACTCGGTAGATATATATTATATTCCTCCTGTTCTAAATGTAAAATTTAATACTCCTCCAGTCCTTAATATAGAATCCAATTGTTGAATTGGTTTTAATCCTAAATATAAGACTCATTTCTCACATTTATCAATTTTCTCTAAATTACCCCTATGGATACTCTTTCAACCATAATCAAGTAGAAGAAGTAGAGGGGTATTAAGAAAGATGATTATGGTATTTTAAAAAAAACAGGTCACATTTCTTATAATTAACTAATTTACCTAACTTCCTTAATCTAATCAAATTAGTTAAATGGGTCTTATATTAAGAACCGGAGGATTATTCTACATTATTATTTATATTACAAAATGAATCTTATATATTAGGATCGGAGGAGTGTGCATCTTGCTTATCTCTTCCACACCCTTGCATGACCAACATTAATGAATGAGAGCCATCATTTTAGATATGATTACTGGTACAATTGATGGTGTCACTTTGTGAACCTTCTCAGAGCTCTCTAGAATTCCAAGAGTGATGAAAAAACTTCAACACGAATTAGAAAACATAATTAGAATAAATAAGTTGAGTTATCTGGATATGGTGATATAGAAGAGACTTGAAGATATCATACGCAGTTCTATTCATATTGATCCCTCGGGTGAGGTCGGAAGATATATAACAATCAATGGGTATTATATAAGGAAGAATTCACAAATTATGGTGAATATATATTTAACTTCTTTGTTCTTTTTTTTGGGATAAGTTAAGTTTAGTTTCTTCTAGCACATGTTGGTGCAATGATTTAATTGGGAGCTTCCACCTAGCATGTCTCCTAGTAAGATGGACGCAAGCATGACTGAAAATTTTGGCCTCACAGTGCTAGCTAATTAAGAGCTAATCACTTGCAAGCTTTTTTCACCTCATCGAGCGATAGAGTAGCTATTTGCGGATGAAGTAGGTAATTAATGTCTGAAATTTAAAATGATTGCAACCTTATTTAATCAAAATAAGACATAGTATTTACATCGTGTTGTGTACAAAGTTAATTTATGTTTGTTTCTGTGTTGATCATGTGTCAATATATTCCATGTTCAAGTGGCCAAAAGGTTATGATCTCATATCTCCCCAATATATTCTCAAATTATACATACAACATTTTGTCTCTTGGAGGACATGCCATCGATCATTTTGCAAATCAGTCAAATGATCTTCCCCATTTTCATTTCCGCGAGTTCACGCACTGTCGCTGGATAAATGGGTTATTTTTGGCCGTAGATGAAATGAAGGGTCATGATCAGGGGAGAGGATAAAAATGGGATGCGAAGGAAAAGGAGAGGAGAGGCTCCGCGCCAATTTATAGCAATCTGTTTTTTTTTGGTCCCAAATCTGAATGGATAGCATGGGGCGACGCAGGCGAGTTGTGATTTTAATCACACCTTCAACTTTTAAATCTTCACTTCCCACCTACCAGTACTTAATGCACTGAGCTCCTGATTTTCTCTCTGCAACAAAATGTTGCCTTCTTCCCCTTTACCATTCCCCTTCCCTTCTTCAACTTCTTCCACTTCTCTTTCTTCTATCAGCTCTCTTCCTATCCCTGTGCCTTAGACCAGCAAAAGGTGACCGGAAGCAACCGCCAGGTCCACCGGCCTGGCCGGTTATTGGGAACCTCCACCCGTTGGGTGCTCTCCCGCATCGATCCCTTCAGTCTCTCGCGAAGCGCTATGGACCCATCATGTCCTTGCGACTCGGACAAGTCCCTGCTGTTGTCGTCTCTTCCCCTGAAGCTGCCGAGCTTTTCCTCAAGACACAGACGTCGTCTTTGCGAGCCGGCCAAAGAGTCAAGCGTCGGAGTTCCTTTCTTATGGCTCCAAGGGGATGGCTTTCTCTGAATATGGGCCTTACTGGCGCAACATAAGGAAGCTCTGTACTTTGCAGCTTTTTAGCTCATCGAAATTGGAGACGTTTGCTCCCTTAAGAAGGGAAGAGTTGGGACAGCTGGTGAAGTCGATTGAGAAATCGGCGGCGGCGAGTGAGGTGGTAGATCTGACGGAGAAGGTAGAGCGGCTTGTAGAAGACATAATGTGTAAAATGATATTTGGACGCAACAGGGACGATGGGTTTGATCTGAAGGGTCTTATTCATGACGCGCTGAACTTGGTTGGAGCCTTCAATATTGCAGATTTCGTGCCTTTCTTGGCGCCACTTGATATCCAGGTACCATGATCACCTCAACTACGTATTTACTGTTCTTTTTCCTTCCGGTATATTCATCAATGTTTCAACCAGCAAATTAAATCTGTCCGTTGTCTAGCTAAATCCCAGATTTTGATCCAAGAGCGGTCCAAGGTGAAGTGTTACTGTTGAACGCACAAGGGGGGATGGGCATGGGAATTTAAAAGAATTCATGTCTTTTCAAAATAATTCATTCATGGATGGATAGAGTTATATATAGCCGTGCATGGCCTGGCCTTATGATATGCCTCTCTTTTATGTTTTTAGTAATATTGTAACCTCCTAAATATTTTTTATTATTAAATTTTATATAAAATAAGTAATATTTTAATGCAATTTTATTTTTGTTAAAAAAATTAAAGGGAAAATGACAACAAAATACTGAATTTCAAAAAGACAAATAAGGCACCTGAATAAGCAAAATGACATATAGGGGACTGGGTACCAATCTGGAATTCAGATTTTTGGCCAAAAGACTAAAATGCCCTGTCTGAAAGTGAGAGAAAGGAGAGAGGAAGACACTGATGAAATACGGGAAGGAGAGAGGAGGAAGACGCTGATGAAATCGGGAAGAAGAGAGGAAGGAGAGAGGAAGACGCTGATTTTCGATGGGTTCCCACAGCTCAAAATGTTGTTGCCTAGCATTTCTCTAAAAAATTTTGGTTTTGTCTCTGTTCTTCGCATAAAACCATTTTCAGAGAATGTGAAGCTGTGGGAAAGATGAAGCGAAAATCAGAAAACAATGGCAAGCAATTACGTAACGTAACTGCTGTCATATGCCTGCTGGTTTTTGGTAAATCCCACTACATAAATGGTAAATTTCACTATACATGTAGTTAATTATGAAAGTTAATAGTTCAATGTTTATTGTGACGTACTTCAAATGCACGCTCACTGAATGATTTATTTATGCTTATAAATTGCTTTTCCGGTGAAAACAGGTTTACAAAACCCATTGAAGAAGTAGTCACTTTCCCTATAAAAGTTGTAAATCTCAGTATATGTTTTGTAAAATTCAACGTAAAATTTTATTGGTTTTTACAAACAAGTTGTTTATCTCCTGAAAACATGTTGCAAAACCCATTAACAAAGTAGTCACTTTCACTACAAAAGTTGTAAATCACAATATGTATTTTGTAAAATTCATAATTAACTACATGTATAGTGAAATTTACAACCACTATAGTGAAAATGACCACTTCTTAAATGGCTTTTGCAACCAATTTTCAGGGGATGGACAACTTGTTTCTAAAAACCAATAAAATTCCAGACTGAATTTTACAAAACACACAGTGATATTTACAACTTTTATAGTGAAAATGACCACTTCTTAAATGGCTTTTGCAACCAGTTTTCAGGGGATGGGTAACTTGTTTCTAAAAACCAATAAAATTCCATACTGAATTTTACAAAACATAAAGTGATATTTACAACTTTTGTAGTGAAAATTACCACTTCTTAAATGAGTTTTGCAACCTCTTTTCAGGGGATGAGCAACTTGTTTCTAAAAATCAAGAAAATTTCACGCTGAATTTTACAAAACACACAGTGATATTTACAACTTTTATAGTGAAAATGACTACTTCTTAAATGGCTTTTACAACCAGTTTTCAAGGGATGGGCAACTTGTTTCTAAAAACCAATAAAATTTCACGTTGAATTTTACAAAACATATACTGGGATTTACAACTTTTATAGTGAAAGTGACTACTTCTTCAATGGGTTTTGTAAACCTGTTTTCACCGGAAAGGCAACTTATAAGCATAAATAAATCATTCAGTGAACGTGCATTTGAAGTACGTCACAATAAACATTGAACTATTAACTTTCATAATTAACTACATGTATAGTGAAATTTACCATTCACGTAGTGGAATTTACCAAAAACCAGCAGGCATATGACAGTAGTTATGTTACGTAATTGCTTGCCATTGTTTTCTGATTTCCACTTCGGTTCACTCCCTCTCTCACTACAAATCCTCTTTCCCACAACCAAAATCAACAATATCTACAGAATGGTGATGTGAAGGAGTAAGATAATAGCATTTCCAACATTCTTCTTTCCTTCTTCCCGCATTTCATCAGCGTCGGTCTTCCTCTCTCCTTTCTCTCACTGCGTCGGTCTTCCTCTCACTTTCAACGTCTGTCTTCCCGCATTTCATCAGGGCATTTTGGTCTTTTGGCTGAAAATATGAATTCCAGATTGGTACCCAGTGCCCTATTTGTCATTTTGCTTATTCAGGTGCCTTATTTGTCTTTTTGGAATTCAAGTGGTATTTTATTGTCATTTTCCCAAAATTAAAACTACATCATTTTATTATTCTCATTATAAGATATTAAAATATTACTCATTTTTATGTGAAATTTAATATAAAAAATAAAAAAAAATTAGAATATTATAATCTCTTCCTGAGTCCAGAGTTAGAGCAGACTTTAAGTCTTTTTCAAAGTGTTGGGTCCATTAATCTCTTCCTGAGTCCAGACGGAGTGACACATCCCTGTATATCATTAAAATTTATTCGGTGACAGAGTTTAATTAATGAGTGGCGTCTAAAGCGCCTGCGTTTTGATTTTATGCCTCCACTCCAATCTGCCCTTCTTCAATGGACCCACACAACCCTATTGTTCTTTCTCATATAAGTCATCCCCTTATTGCATATTCAAATTGGATTTCGTTCCATTTTTTTGACCCAAAAGAAAGATATTAGTAACTATTGGACACACCAATTAAAATTAGGTTATAGCTAGAAAGTCAGAGGGTTGAAGTTTTAAAAGGCCAAAGAAAATGGATGAAATTATGCACAAACAATATAATTGATTGAGCAACATGGAATAGTTAACTCTTGGAAAGATTTAGTAAGCCACCGCCAGCTCACCGTTACAAAATCAAATTGAAGCCATGGCACGTGGTTAGTTTTAATGGTTGGGGGCAATTTGTTTTAGCTGTTATAGAAAGATTTAAGCTCTGGTTGAGTTATAAGTCTGCACGCCACATGCTGATGATGGGTACGTATCCTTTTGGTGTCGTGGGGCCAGAAATCTCTTTCCGCATCCACAAAATAGAGGGAATCGCATGTCCTTCTATACCATTAAATTTCTGTCGGCATTGCATTATAAAAAGTCCCATCGAGGGCTCAAGTTTCGTTAAAAAAAGGGTGAAATTATACCCCACAGATTTAAGTTGACCAATAATCAACTACTCTTTCGATTCTAAATATAAAATCTATTTTGTAGTGTAAATTATACTACAAAATAAATCTCTTTTACACTACAAAATAAGTCTTATATTTAAGAGCGAAGGGAGTATTAGCTTTTGGAAGCTAAAGTATATTCCTTTCGATTTAGGGTTTTACAAGACGCTTGGTGAAGACGAGCAAAGAAGTTGATGAGATATTAGAGACCATTGTTAAAGAGCATGAAGAGGCAGCATCAGAAGAACAGAATAGACGACACAAGGACTTCGTGGACATACTACTCTCTTGCATGGATAGTAATTACGATGATCACCACAACTTCGTCATAGATCGAACCAACATCAAAGCGATCCTTCTAGATACGATTGTTGGCGCAGTGGAGACTTCTGCTACTGTCATTTTGTGGGCTTTCCCAGAACTCTTAAGGAATCCAAGGGTGATGAAAAAACTCCAACTCGAACTAGAAAACCAAGTGGGAACAAGCAAAATGGTCGAGGAAGCTGATTTGCCAGGGTTGAGTTACTTAGATATGGTGATTAAAGAGACTATGAGGCTATACCCAGTTGCGCCCTTATTGGTCCCTCGTGTGTGTAGGGAAGACATCACGATCAATGGGTATGACATAAGGAAGAACTCACGAATCATAGTGAACTCGTGGACCATAGGAAGAACTGATAATTTGGAAGAATTTTGTCCGGAGAGATTCTTGAATGGCAATATGGACTATCGAGGATATGAGTTCCAATTCTTACCATTTGGTTCAGGTCGAAGAGGCTGCCCTGGTCTGCAATTGGGTTTAATTACTGTTAAACTTATTTTAACACAGTTAGTGCACTGCTTCAACTGGAAACTTCCAGAGGACAAGTCTCCAGATGAGTTCGATATGACTGAGACATTTGGTTTGTCAATGCCAAGAGCTAATCACTTGCTGGCTCTCCCATCTTATCGCCTACCAATTGATGAATATTAGTTTGAGGCGTTTTGCAGCTCAATAATGGCTCCACCCCTTATATCCTAATCAATGCAAGGCATGTCATTGTAACAGTACAAGTTTAATTGGTTAGTCATGCGTCAGTGTAATCTTTAACGGAATGGTTAAAAATTAATTATGTGATAAATTTATTTTATAATGTCAGTTTTCCTTCCATATCTTCAAATAAGCTTTATATATTGGTTATCTTTTTTTTTTTCCGCCTTTGAAAGGTAGCGCTTCGTCTATTTTGTGACATATGAATAAAAATATGAGAACTCATTCAGGGCAAAAAAAAGAATAAAATATTTGAATAGGCACAATATCGGCGACTCGGGGAGCTATTATTTGGGCTATTGCCTCGTTCGTGCACCCAAACAAATAACAAACGAAAAAAATGAACTGAAGAGAAGTGTTGGCTGAGAGCCTAGGCCCCAAGAAAATGGCACGGTGTCAAGATCCAAATATGTTTTAAGTTAGCCAAAGGGAATTGAGTTTAGCAAAAAGAGCTAATTTTTAACAACATAACAAATTAAGATTCTGATTTCCACGGAAAAAAATGATCATATTTGGTACTAATTCGAATAAGATTATCTCCTAAGTTAAACATGGAGTGATCTTATTCTGCAAGAGAGAGGTGTTTGGAAGCAGCCTCTGCTATTTTCACCGAAAAGGAAAACGACTGTGAAGGAGACTTGGGCATCTGTCTTTGATCCTCACGGTGCATTATGCAATCCGTGCGTGTTCAGTCTTGTCGACCCGAGGTTAAGTGAAGGTTCCAGGATCATCCAGGTTTAGGACCGTTTCTTTCTTTCCTTAGTAAAATGGTACACAATTGGTTAAGGTGAAAAACGAGGAAGAGGAAAATAGTGCTCTGTTTAACTAGTGGCTAGTAGAAGAGAAGGATTATTCAGTTCAGTCTTCATCCACCGCCACATGTTATTTGTGCCACAGAGAAACCATTGACCGAAAACACACAAGGCTCACCGGGGGCTCTGCTAACGTCACCTCCACACACCGCGTTTTTCTTTTTGGGTATAGAAAATCACACCACGTTTCAAACATTTTAATTTGTTAGAAGTTTTCATTTGAGATTTTCGTATTCCTAGCAGAAGAACAGCGCATTAATTTTGCGTTGGAAGCTTTCTCACGCTTTTAATAATTTCATTTGAATATCGTACATAGCCTTAATTTTTCGTTTAATTTTTAGTTTTAATATTGGATGAAGGAACAAATTTACTCATTATAAAATTAAAAAAAGTATCAGCCATCATAATAAAATATAGGGGATAAAAATGTCCATAAACAGTATAAAAGGACGAAAAAATTACCATGCCGTTAATTACTTCACCGTAAACTGTTTGGAGAAAATATTTTACCTCAAAAATACTGATGTGGGTTAAGGGGTGTTTGGATTGCTCGATAATCACTTTTAAAAACAATTTTTTTAAAAATTAAGATAAATTTTTTCATATATTTACTTCGTATAGCGTAAAAACATAAAATCATGATTTTATTTCTTTTTTTTTTTTTTTGATATACTGGAAAGGATAACACTAGGACCTAAACAAGAAACAAAAACAAAAGGAGCCCACAGTCTCCTGTATCCAAATGAAAAAAGTCTCTGGTGGCCTACGGAGTCAGGATCTGCAGTCCAACACCAAGCATCAGTGCCTTCTTTCCAAAGAATCTGCCACTAAATTTTCGTTACGAGGAGTGTATCTGCACTGCACTCTCCAGTCTCGTCTCAGCATCTCCTTTATTTCCGTGATCAGGCGAAAGTCATTATGCACGTCCGAGGGTTCATTGCCGATAAGGGCCAAAGCCACTTGTGAGTCACTTTGGAGGAGAATGTTCCTGAAGCCATTGTCCCATGCTCTTCGTAGTCCCATGAGACAGCCCCACAACTCAGCCGTGAGTTCATCTCCAGTGTCGAGTTTAAATTGAAAGCCTTCGATTACTCTCCCGTCCTTGTTCCTAAGGACACCACCATAAGCTGAACTTCGATTCAGACGTGAGTAAGCCCCATCTACGTCGATCAGACCCCCGAACTCATTAGAGGGTAGGTTATCTGCAGTGTCGATTATCCTAGCTCCGTGGAGGTTGACGCTAGATACTTTCTTTTGTGCTTTCGCCACGCTGCCCAGAATGGCAGTGGCTCGGGCATGGATACTATGCATGTTGGACTCAGTGTTCATCCGTACGCGTTCATTCCTATCGCGCCACAGTAGCCAGCATATAATGATGAATAAACCCTTCCAATAGCAGGAGTGACTACTAACCTTTCTAGTCATGTTGAGTTGAAACCAGTCTTGTAAGTCACTGGAGAAGAACCTATGACGGTAAGCAGGAGTAATAAGTGTCTCCCACATTCTCTTGACATCCTCACAATCCCTCAGAGCATGAAGGGTGTCTTCGGGGATGTGTTTGCAACGATCACATAAGCCCGTAGGGTGGAGGTTTATACGCTTCTTTAACTGATTTGTAATGAGACGATCATGCAGCAAGATCCATGCGAAGGTTTTACATCGTTGGGGAATTTTGAGCTTCCACATCTCCGTCCATCTAATCGAAGTACAGTCACGGTGTGTATTTAAGGACTGGTAGGCAGAGAGAACAGTGAACTCGCCACATTTTTCCCACTTCCACTTGACTCGCACATCACCGTTCCCATCCCGAATCTGTTGAATACCATGTGCTACTTCCTTCCAATTTCTTTTGATGCCATTCCATGCATTTGAGCCTGGTTTACGGGGATTTATTTGTGGCAGTAAATCATTCCCACACCCATACTTTCCTCTGATGACCCGAGTCCAAAGCGATTGGCGATCCTTAACAAGTCCCCATCCAAGCTTCATCATAAACGCACGATTCTGTTGTTTCAAGTGCCTCATACCCAAACTTCCCAGGAGATAAGGTGAATCTTCCTTGCTTCGTCATACGTGCTCTCTTCTCAATATTGTCGCAAGTGTGAGACGGAATGTTTGCTGTTTGCATGGAGTAGGTCGGCATAGCAGCAATGACAGACTTGACCAAGCTACCGCAACCCGCGAAAGAAATACGCGACGTATCCCAGGTGCTTAATCTATTTCGGACCTTGTCGAGTACGAACTGATAGGTTTCAGAAGTGACTCTCTCATGGTGTCATGATTTTATTTCCACCCAAACACCTTTTTAGATTGCTGTAGTGTTTGTCGCCGCTTGGAGGAAGATGAACCTGCGACCGCCCTCCGATTCGTCGTCGCTCTTCAAGTTGGATGATATCGCTGATGAAGCCGCCAGGAAGAAGAAGTAGGCTTTGGTGGGGACCATCTTTGGAAGAAAAGGGGCATCCCGTTTGAGCATCGGGAAGCCATTAGAACCAGAAGGAGGTGTTGCTGCTATTCGATTGTGACTTGAATTAATGAGTTGGCGTCCCAAACCATGGTTTAGCAAAAAATTTGCCAAACACCCTTAAAATTTTAAAAACCATGGTTTTGAGCTGGAAACCTTGGTTTCGGTTGAAGCTGCACGCCACCCGTTTCTGAGGAGTCTTCTGAGGAGTCAAAATAGTCGTTGGTAATTATTGGTCCCTCAGTAGCTTCCAACGGTGATATATATATATATATACATATTTTATTAATATATATTATTTATTAATATATACACATATTTAATTATTTTATTAAATTATTTTGGGAAAAAACATATTTATTTATTTTATTAATATATGTACGTATTAATTTTTTTTATTAATATTTTTTATTTATTTTAAATAAAGATATATTATGAAATATATCTTATATGTAATTATCATTTATACTTATGTCCTTTTTAGTAATTTCTACATATAAAAAAGTACTTCTGACAACAACTATCCAAACACTCTCACTTTATCAGAATCACTTTTTCAGAAAAACTATTCTTTCAAAATCTATTCTCTCCAGAATCTATTCTTCAGAAGTTATTCTCCAAACCATGGTCTGAGGTCATCCAAACACCCCTTTAGTCACAGCTGGAGGAGATGAAACAAAACGTATTTGGGTTGCACTAAGGGAAACAGAACAAGGTCGATGGGTATGGCTATGGCTGTGTGCGCCGAGGAGAAGAAAAACGTTGAAGAATGGGAAAGGTAATTGTACGTATGGGACACGTGGCATTAAATTAATGAGTCCGTGCATTGTGATTGGAGGGGGCATGAATAGGGTGATATTGGATGACACCTGGACAGTAAAATGGGACCCACCAAACATAAAAGTAACGGCCGTTTTGGAAAACTAACGGAGATGACACTTTTATCTCGTTTTAAAGAGTTCATGTGTATTTTTGTCCTTAGTATTTTGTTATAGTGTTTGATGTTTTTTTTTTAATATTATAATAAGTAAATTTGTCTTTTCACCCTTTAATATTTTAAGATTCAAATCTTTTTTTTTTCAACATGTTATTCAAATGAGTTTCTATTAAATTGATTTTTTTATAAAAGCTTATTTAAAAATAAAGCATATTATGCTGATTAATTTTTATTTTTATTTTTAATTTTAATTTATAAAATAAGTCGCGATAAAAGTTACTTTTCCAGGTATTAAAAAAATGTTAATTTTTTAAATGTCTAAACTAGCCCTTGTCTAAGTTTTCAAAAATTATTATAAGAGATTAGACATGAAATAATTATTACTTGAGCTAATTTTAAAAAAATAAATTATTTTCTCAGGTGATATAAATTATTAGTTTCTTAAAATGAATATTTTTCAAAAAATGGTTTAAATGACTAAACAAAATTAAATGAACTGAAAACAAAATTTTTAACCTAATTTAAATAATAGTTATCTCATATTTAGTTATTTACCTCCTCAAAGTCACTCTAAAAAGAATTTAAAAAGAAAATTTAAACAAACATGTCCTCCGTAATCACCTCCCCACAAAACGATATAAATACAACCCCACCTCATGTGCTTCCTCGTTCAATTCCTTTCCCTTTCTGACACAAACGCTCACCTAAAGTCTAAACATGCTGCTTCCATCTCCATTATTGCTACCTTCCCCTCTATTTCTCTTTCTTGCCGTATTTCTCTTCTTCACTGTATCACTTTTGCTCCTACTCTCTCACTTCAAACCAACCAGAGATGGCCGGGAACAACCGCCAGGTCCACCGGCCTGGCCGGTGATCGGCAACCTCCACCTGCTGGGTACCCTCCCCCACCGTTCCCTTCACTCTCTGGCCAGACGATATGGCCCCATCATGTCCCTCCGACTAGGACAGGTGCCTGCCGTTGTCGTCTCTTCGCCTGAAGCTGCCGAGCTTTTCCTCAAGACGCACGACGTCGTTTTTGCCAGCCGCCCAAGGACTCAAGCGTCGGAGTTCCTTTCTTATGGCTCCAAGGGAATCGCTTTCGCTGAATATGGCCCTTACTGGCGCGACATGAGGAAGCTCTGTACTTTGCAGCTTTTTAGTGCGTCGAGAGTGGAGATGTTTCGTCCCATACGAAGGGAGGAGTTGAGAGAGGCGGTGAAGTCGATAAAGGAATCGGCGGCGGCGCGTGATGTGGTGGATGTAAGTGAGAAGGTGGGGGAGGTGATAGAGGACATCATATATAGAATCATACTGGGACGCAAGAGAGACGATAGGTTTGATTTGAAGAGAATAGTTCAAGAGACGCTCAGCTTGGCAGGAGCTTTCAATATCGCAGACTTCCTGCCTTTCTTGCGCCCATTTGATATTCAGGTATCTTTTTTTTTTAATCCCAGTTTTTAAAAAGAAAATTTGGTTAAAGTTTCTGTTAAGAAATTTAATTGGTTAAAAAGATTTAAATTTGAGTAAGTGCACCTATAATTCATGTATGTAATTTTTTTTTTCTGTGTGCAATAATTATCAACACTAAAGTCATTTTAGCACAGCAAAAGATATATTACACACAGTAGAAAAAAGTTACACTTACAGATTATATCTGCTTGCTCTTAAATTCAGGTCTTTTTAGTCAATTAAGTTTTTAAACAGGGATTTTTTTACCAAATTTTTCTTTTTAAAACTAATCATAATCTTTTGTGGCCAAAAAAAAAACCAGTCTTAATATTAAAGAATCAAATTTCTAATTATTCTAATAAGCTACTCTGAATAGATTTTCAAAATAATCAAATGCGAAAGAATATTGATGAAAATACATATAATAAAATCTGCAATTACTAAACAATACAAAAAATAAATTAATAGTTAAAAAACAGAAGAAAAAAATCACCAAAAAGACTGTGAAAAGAGGAAATTTCAAATAATAACACATTACAACATCATCAGTATTGACAATAATTGATAAACAAATCATAACAATTTTTGTGAATTAATTCTTGTTTTGTAATTTTTTTTAATTTTAAGGTTTTTTTTTTGCGATTTTTACAATAAATTAGCCCTTCGCACTAAGTTTTGTTAGACTTCTCAAACCCATGTAAAAAGGGTACATTTTATTTTTCTTTCTCCCTTGCTTGTATGTATTTAATTTGTTCTGTGGGTCCAGAATCAAAATCTCATACAAGCCAAAAATTTGCGTGTCACATTGTCAATCTACCTTTTATTATAATTATACAGTTGGTTACTTTGCTCTCCTTTTGTTTTTACTGAAATTTTTTATTTAAATTATACAGTTGGTTGCTTTGTTTACCAATAAGTGATTCTCAGTAAAATATAATAAAACAGAGAACAAACATGACAGATAAAAACTAAGCTAAAAAATATAATTACAAAATTTAAATTTTAAAGAAGATAAAAGAATTTGAGTGAAACTAGATTGTTAACTCAGGCCACACGTGAAGTTAGAAATAAGCCGCAAAATTTTAGTTTTGTGAAAAGTATAATTTTGCACAAAATTTTATAATATATATAACATAGTTTACATTAATCCTACAAAAATTTGTTACTAGCACTCATATTAACCAAGTATTACTGATCCAGGGTTTTACAAAACGCTTAAAGACGAATGGTAAGGAAATTGATGAAATGTTAGAAACGATCATCAAAGAGCATGAAGAGGCACAAGCAGTACTGCAGAAAATGCAACACAAGGACATCGTGGACATATTACTCTCTTGCTTGAAGGATTCTCATGACGATGAACAAAATCCAGTCAAAGATCGAACCAATATCAAGGCCATACTTTTGGACTTGCTTTCCGGTGCAATAGACACTTCCGTCACTGTTAGTCTCTGGGTTTTCTCAAAACTCTTGAAGAATCCCAGAGTAATGAAAAAACTCCAACATGAGCTGGAAAACCTTGTAGGAAAAAGCAATTTGGTCGAGGAGGTTGATTTGCCGAGGTTGACTTACTTGGACATGGTGGTCAAAGAGACTTTGAGACTACATCCTGTTGCGCCATTACTGCTCCCTCGAGTCAGCACCGAGGATATAACTATCAATGGATATTATATAAGGAACAAGTCACGAGTGATTGTGAATGTGTGGGCAATAGGACGGGATCCTAAGATATGGTCGGATAATGCGGAAGCGTTTTATCCAGAGAGGTTCCTGAATAGCAATGTAGATCTCCGAGGAAAAGACTTCCAACTGATACCATTTGGTTCAGGTCGAAGAGGATGCCCTGGCATGCAGTTAGGGTTAATTACTGTTAAGCTGGTTATAGCACACTTAATGCATTGCTTTAATTGGGAACTTCCACAAGGCGTTTCTCCTGATGAAGTGGATATGACTGAGAAATTTGGACTATTGATTCCAAGAGCTAATCACTTAGTAGCTCTTCCATCATATTGCCTAGCAGAGTGATTGTTGTGCTTAATCATATGTCAGTGTAATTTTCTTTATGACCTGAACTGTTTAAGATTATGTAATTTGCGTTATGATTGGGTCTTTCCTTCCATATTTTGTAATAGTTTTTACATAAATGATATTCATTTTTTCTTAACAATAGATGAAGAACATAACAACCGCATTATATTGATGCTCATAGAGTCTGATCAATAGTTGGAATCAAACTCTAGACCTGTTGCCACCAAGAGCACATCCTGTGCTACTAGACCAAATAGTCTTAGGTTGAAATTTGTATTTTGCAAAAAAATTAAAATAAAATAACATCATACATAAAATATTCATTTTCTTTTACTTCATTTTTATATGCAGCGCATACAAGTGAGGATATATAGATATATTATGTTCATTTTCTCTCATCTTGCTTGTTTGTTTAAGAAAATGAAACTACGCAAACTAAAAAAAACAAATAATAAAATCTTCGCGCGCCGCATGAAAATGAATACACCATGTTGTAATTAATAACCACATAATGATAATAACAATTCATATCTTGAAAAGAAACATAATATTCATAGGTATCGAGAGTGGAGACATCAAAGCCTATTAGTCTTAATATGTAAAAATATCATAATACTACGTATGATTCTTAATATAAGAACTAGTTGATTAATTTGAGTAGATTAAGAAAGTTTGTAAATTAGTTATTTATAATAAATAGGCGTTATTTTTCTAGAATACCCTTACTAATTAAATGTATTAGGTAAAACTATTATTACTATACGGACAATCTTTCAAAAAAATAGATAAACATGAGAGACAAAATAGATTTATTGAGGTCTTGTATATATTTAAGACTAAAACAAAAGTCAAACGAACTCTTATATTAAATATCAAAGGTGATAGTGTGTAAAACGAAACACAATGATGTAAAAGGTTTGATAATTCTAACAATCATACCTAAAACGTAGCATGGAAATTTGGCAAGATCATTTAATCAATTGAGCTTTATCTAATTGGACGCTATATGAGATCTCACCAATCATATTTTGCAGGAAGTATTAAATAAAATATAAAACATGAATACAACATCGGCAATTTTCTTCGAAGTCAAAGAAAGGAAAACATAAGGAACCATAAGGTGACAGGTGATAAACTTAGAGCGGGGCCTGGCCAGGCCGGCCCTCCATGGCCACAAGCCTAAATAGGCAGGGCCAATTGGGCCCGTAGTTTGAAAAAAGACACTTTTACAGAACCCGACCTTTAAGCTCGCAGGCTCGAGCAGACCCACGGGTTTTTAGCTTGTTTAACAAAAATGTTTTTTTTTTTGCATCTTTTTTTAAAAAATAAAAATAAAATGAGAAAATTAGTTATCAAAGACATTTTGTTTAAAAAAGAAAAGAAAGAAATTAGTATCATGCTAGCTTTTGAGATACATGAATCACTTTGAGTTTATTTTTTTCATAATCATTTTTAAGTTAATTTCCTTTGAACTTTTTTTTTCATGTTCTTTTTAACTTTACTGAAAATGTAATTTCTGAAAGGAATTTTCGTTATGGTAACTCGCATGTTACTTTTTTTATTTGAAGATGTAAATTGTTTTCCGTTTTTTCTTTTCAGTTTGAAGAAGTAAATTATTTTTTTAATTCAAATTAAAAATTTTATTTTTACCAAAATCAAAGAATACTAGCCAAGAAAAACGACTTTTTAAATTGTAAATACACACTTACTGTAAAACGTGTAAACCATGTTTAGTAAGGTAATATTCATTTTTATTGAGAATGATCACTTTTAGAATGAGATTAATAGATTATATTGGTTATTTTACATTTATATTAATTTTGCATGTATAATTTTTTTAAAATAAAAAGTCACTTACGTAATTATGTAATCCCCATAATAAGAGAAGTTCAAAAGTATAATTTTATCCATTTTCTTAAAATATATTGAGTGATTGTTGTGAGTGAGTGTTTTGTTTCTTATATTTCTATTCTAAGGCTTTCTATTTTGGGTTAAAAAGAGAAATAAAAATAATTATAATATTCATATTATTATATTAGTTCAAAGTTCTAAAAGCAAAAAAAAAAAAAAAGGCTTTAAAATGCCGGCCCTACAAAGTTAGCCCTTTTAAGCCCAACTTATTTTTAGAGGACTCAAATCACAAGCCCCATCCTCATTTTAAACAAATTGGCTTGAGGAGCTCAGTCTATCTTTCTAACTCTAGATGAACTAACAGGGGTCCTAGTTCATAATTTCTGCAAAATATTGGGAGAAACTTGTGTGATGGAGGAGGGATGAGGCCTTTGAAGGTAATTTTTTTTAATAAAACACAAAAGGAAAGAAACAACTAGTAGAAACATGAATTTAGAACCAGGAAAACAGGTCGAGCCCATTTAGGCTAAAAAATTATAAGGGTTAGGTTTGAAATTTTTCCCTTCAAATAAGAAACGGGTTTAAAAAGATTGGCCCTGTAGGGCTAACGGCTTGTTTAAACTTTTTTATAATTTTTTTTGTTTTCTCAAAATTTTTGTGCAATTATAATATTATTAATTTTTTTATAATCTTAATGATATTTTGAATATTTAGTTATTATTATTATTTTGAAATTAAATTTCACAAAATTGTTTGATTTATTTGGTTTTAGACAATAATTTATCTAATTAAATTGTAAAAAATAGGTTAATTTGGACTTTAATAATAATTTGATTTATATTATATGTGTTAATATATTTAAACTATATATATTTGATAGGAAAGTGTTTTTAAACTTATATAATTTGTGATTTTATAATTTGAACTAGAAATTTATGAGTTTCAACAATAATACTTCTCAAACTAAAGTAAAATAATTGCTGGACTGCAAAAATTGAAAGTGAAATTCTTATAAAGAATAAAAACTTGATATTTTTGCTACGAAAGAAGAGCAATTGATTATAGTGATAATAAAATTTCAAAAAATTAATGATAGTGTTTGTCTATTATATATTTGCATTATTGATAAAACTTTTAGATGTTGTTGCCTTATTGATGGATGTTTTAGATGTTCTTGGATGTTGATGGATATTTATATATGATGATATTTTGTATTTGTGAATTAATTTTATTTATATTTATGTCTTTTATTAATAATTTCATTAGTTTGTTTTTATTTTTTAATAAAAAATATGAGAAACATGAAAAATAGTATTTCTTTTTTAAAATTAGCTGAAAGTCCATGGGCAGCCTTGAGCCCATTAGCTTAAGGGCGAGACTTAACAAATTAGGATATTTTTTAAATTTTATTCCTATAGTGTTAGCCCTTTCAAGCCTGTCAGGGCCGAGCCCATATTCCCCTCTCTAGATGCGATGCAGCGCAAAGAGACATAGTAAAACAAGAAAAAATTATGATAATCACTATTCTTGTAAAATTACTCATTTATTATTTTAAAATTCAACAGGTATTTTTTTAAATTTTTTCCCTATATCATAATTCATATCCATGGTATATACATACTATATACCTATCGTAGTAAATATAAGATCTAATTAAAAATTTAATTTGGTTCTAAATATAAGATCTTGATTTACTTTGTTTCTTATATTTATTTATTTATTTATTTTCAAAATAGTACCTGAAAAGACCTCTACTGTATACATAATTATAAAACTATTTTTAAAATGATAACCATGGTAGAAAAAGAATTGAGTTAGAGTGTTAAAATACTACCATGGTTATAAAGAGTTTGACTTATTTCGAAAACATCCCAAATGGCTCAGGATACACAAAACACCCATGGGTTTAACAACATGTAGAACAAAGCCTCAGGGCACAGTAACCGCCCACAAGCCCAACATAATATTCATCCCACAAAGACTTAGGGCACAAGAAACATAGGGTGTCTATCCTAGCCCACAAGTCATACATATAAGAGTATCACATACAGCAGAGTCTTATGGCTTTCAGCCATTTTAACAGCATTCCATCAAATACAGTCATCCAAACAAAAGAAAGTATATGTCAACACAGTTGTGGGCCCTAAGATGGCAATATACATAACATTACATGCTTAAACCAAAAGAGGACTACTAGGCTATGCTCGCCTATGCCTCTGGTTGCTTCCCTTCACGCCGAGCCAAACTAGATGGCTCTCCTGAAAAGCATTAATGGAATAGCGGGGTGAGACGTAAAGTCCCAATAACCAAGTATTAATTTATGACATATACAAGTAGGATGACAAGTTGGTGAAGTAGTGCTTAAATATAGTTTAAGAAGTAAAAGGTACTTTAATAGATATAATCACATAAAAAGAATATATCTCTCCATCCACAACACAATTCATATAAAAGTACATATATGCAACAATACAATGAAATATGCCCTCCCATCACCTTGCTCCTCCTTATGACTCCTTGACAAGGACCCGGGCTTTCTGTGCTGAGTAACCCGGCCAAAGGTCACCCCACTCACATCAAGCAACGGGCCCCCTCCTGTACCTACACCGCCTAAGAATGGACTATGGTGCAAGAGGTGTCTACCCAAGAGTTCATTCTCAATTCCGGGCCAAGGAAAAGGAAAAACTACAGGGGTCTAACAAAAAGAAGCCAAACACTGGGATCAATAGTGTAGGCATGCCGCGCGGGCTTCAAGAACAATTATCCTCCACATAACAAAATCCCATCCTCCACATATGAACCCCATGCATAGTCACAATATAAATCAAAATATCACAATCTTCAAAGTAAGATGATATAATTTCAAACAAAGTATAACACATTTTCATTTCATTTAATAACATAATATTAGTATATTAAATTCAGTACTACACGAAAACACAATTTCCAATAAAACACAACTCAAACATAATTAGATCAACATACTTCCCACTTCACCAAAATTTGTCATATAATACTTCAGGTATACTTTTACAAATTAACTAAGAAAATAAAAACATAATAAACACCTTACAATCCAAAGCGTGTATATAAAATAAATTAACCCCGGTTACCTCTACTCCAAGCTTAACCTCACAGCTTGAGAAATAAGAGCGCAAATTACAAACTCCGAAGTACAAGATAATCTACAAATAATATAGATACAATTTAATATACATACAAATAATTAACTTAAATTACATAGAATTTATTATTAATAATATCTATACATATATTTACTATCCAAAAATTCTTACTTCAAATAACAATTTTTTCTCTACCCAAATAACTAATTTAAATTATAAATATTTATAAAATATGGTTTTTATCTAATATTGTAAGAATCTCAATTTATAACTTAAGTTTCCAGTTTCAAAATTTTTCTAATAATATAGTCTTAACCTATTTTACATTTTAAACCGATTAAAATATCAATAATATATTAAGTAACCCAAATAAGTTATTTAACTTAAATTTAATCGGTAAAAACATTCTATATATCTTGAATAATACATTTTCCAATCAAAATCTTAGTTTAAAATTCTCAAAACAATCAATAAACAAATATAAACCGATTAAAATTTTAATAATATATCGAACAACCCAAATAAATTATTTAACCTATTTTTAATCGGTATAAATATGATATATATCATAAATGACAGATTTTTCAACAAAATAAATTTGATTTTAAATACCATAGGTAATAAATGGACAAATCTAAACCGATTAAAATTTCTTAATAATAAATTTTAAATTTCTATGATCAAATATTTTCAAAACTCAATACTTACTCTATACCCAGATCATAAAATTTTCTCTAAACATTATAATGATACTACTAATATAAAGATCTAAATATATAGGAAATATTCATAGAGAAAAATTTAATAGAAAGAAGTGTTTAATGTACCTATATGATCCCCAAAGCTTGTATGACTCTTCAAACTGCTAACACTTCTCTTTTTTCCTCTCAATCTCTCCTTCTGCGCATCTCACTCTTTCTTTCCATTCTTTGCGATCACTCTCTCTTTTTATTCTTCAAATTGCCAATCGTTCTTCCTCAATTTTTCTTCATTCATTAATGCTCCCTCCATATTTTTCTTCCTTCAGTCAAAAACTCCCCACTAAATTCCTCTTCCTCTTAAATACGTTCAGCTTTCGGTGGAAAGCTGAACGTGTTGTCCCCTTCCCCCATTTTTTTTTTGGTTTTGTTTTAATAAAATATTATTATTTAATAGTAATAAAATATAATATAATATATATTTGAAATAATAACTTTTTTTTTAAAGGATGTTACAGTACCCATGGTGATTATACATGTCAAAAGATTTTCATTTTAATGCATATGAGTAACAAGGGTGTTTTTTAAAAAATTAATATTTATTTACTACAAATAACTAACTTAACATATTTTCTTAATATTTACAAATTAGTTACTTAGTTTTTATGTTGAGAAGATAATTTAGTATATTAAAGAGTCCTACATTGGTGATCAATCAATCAGAAAGAAGAGTTGCAATTGGACGAGATTTAATACACTATAGTAGTATTATTATAATATTAAAAAAATAAAAAATACATATATATAAATTTAATCTGTATATAAATATATAATAATAATCACAAAAAAATAATTATAAACTATATTAATAGAAATCTATGGATTATGTATGCATATTAATTTCTAACTGCTTAAATATATATTTATTGTTTAATTAATATATATTTAGTGCATTAAATCTCAACCATTAGATGTTGATTTAATAGTAAAAATAGTACGTGGAAAGGAAGTGGAGAAAAAACTAAGTGGAGAGATTCCTTTCTCTTTAAACTTTAAATTATCTAATAACAACTCTAAACCAAGTAAGAGGTTTTGATGTTGAGTTAATTTTTTTAATTAATTTTTCTTAATTTTCTTAATTTTTTGTTATTGTTTATCACGCTTTGAGTTTTATTAGAACGGTGATATTTATTATTTATTTATGAGTTTATAAGTTTTTCAATTGGGAAGAGGGATGCAGCCTATTGAAAAAACTAATTTGTATTAATTTGTGTTTGACTCTTTTTTAATTATTTTTATTTATGAATATATTTTATTTTTTTCCTATTATATTATATATATTTATCTTACTCTTCATCTTGATTTTATGACTAGTTATTATTAAATAAAATCTATGAGTAATCTTGATGAATTAGGAGGTAAAAAGAGAACTTAGATATAAAGAAATAGATATAAATATATATATTTAGATTAGAGATAATTCTAGATATTTATAGTGATTTAAACGAAAAGTATAATTTTATTGTTTAATTAGTTGTTTGAATATCATGAAAACAAACCCGGCACTAGCAGTTATTTAAACAATCGCAGTGGACGGTGTTTCATTTTTCTTTTTTTGAAAGTTAAAGTACAAATTTATTTATAATTTTTTTTGTGTAATGTATGCCTTACATCATATAATGTTATATCAGGTGTAAAAGTGCCTATAAAACTTCCAAAAGAGTTCGAAAAATGCCTCCCCTGTAATTCCCCTTTTGTTGAGTTAGATCGTATTGCTTTAGTGGGTGTTTGGAAGGCTTTTCTTCGTAGTTCGTATATGACATCTTCCAAAACTTAAAAGAAAACTTGTTTTTTTTTTTGGGTCTAAAATCATAGTTTAGAAAATTCATTGGATAACTCTTTAAAAATGGGATTAATACCCTCAAAATCCATTTTTTAAAAGCTACAAACGCTATGCTCAGATGCATGAAAAAGACTACTCAGCAGCGGCCAATAACGCAAGAAAATGACAGTTCACTATATTCAATGTATTTAGTACCTTTTTTTTTTGGATAATTAATCTCCAGGTCCTTATAATTTTATCTGATTTTTAATTAGGTTCTTATAAAATTTTTTTTTATTAGGTCCTTTTACTTTCACGTGTTTTTACTTAGGTCCCTTTATTTTTTTTTCTTTTATCAGGTCTTTATAGTTTCACTTACTTTTTAACTAGGTCCTTTGTTGTTTTTAAAAAATTATTTATTAATTTTATTCTTTAAAATTAATTTCATTTTAAACTATAGTCTTAATTGGTTTTTAATCAGGTCCCTATAATTTTTTTTCTTTTTATCAACTCCTTGTACTTTCACATGTTTTTAATCAGGTCCTTATAATTTTTTTTCTTTTTATCTGGTCTTTATTGTTTTACTTTATTTTTAATTAGGTCTTGTAGTTTTTATTCTTTATTCTATAAATAATAATATTCTAAAAATACTAAATTATTATAAAAATCTTATGTTAATATTCTTTTAAATTTTTACTTAAACAAATATATTATTTATTTTTCAATTCTGCTTTTTATAATTATAAAATTCAAATTATAATAATAAAATTTTCTAAAATTAGAATATAATTATAAATAATTTATAGTTAAGTATAATTAATTATTATGATTAATTATTAATTACTAAATGATTATATTAATTATTTTGTCCAATTATATAATATTAGTTTAAAATGAAATTAAATTTAAAGAATAAAGTTAATAAATAATTTTTTAAAAATGACAAAGGACCTAATTAAAAAATAAGTGAAACTATAAGGACCTAATAAAAAGAAAAAAAAATAGAGGGACCTAAGTGAAAACTTGTGAAATTAAAAGGACCTGATAAAAAGAAAAAAATTTATAAGGACCTAATTAAAAATCAGATGAAACTATAAGGACCTGGAGATTAATTATCTTTTTTTTTTGGGTGAATTCAAGCATGTCGGTTAATGAGCACGCATAACTCATTATCATTATACATCCTTTAAATTTAATTTAGATGTTTTAAATTGGATTTTATTTTTTTACTTTTAATCTTTTAAAAACTTATTTTAGTATATATAGAATTTAAAATAAAAATATTTTATTAACTATTAATTTTTTAAATATTTATTTTTATTTAAAAATTATTACTTAAAAATTTTAAATTAAACTTTCGATCATCATTGAAACTTGTTCTGAGCTTTGAAAAGCGAAAATGATAGTGTGACAAAAAGTAGATTAGCCTCATTATAAATAAGAATAAGCTATCGGTTTTTCAGTTCAGTTTTCATAATAATCGAATTAACCGAATAAATGAATAGAACAAATTTTAAATACCAAACTAAAACTGATCAACTAAATCAACCAAGACCGAATTAACCAAAATATTTCAGTTCAGTTATTCGGTTAACTGAATACATAATGTTAAAAGTGATTTTGAATTAAAATAATAATAAAATATAATTACAACCATTAATTAATTATATTTTATTATTTAATGTGATTTATTATAATAATATTCATTATAACCATATTTATTAAATATAAATATATTTAAAGAGCTCCGTTACATCCACATATGTATTTATTATAATAATATTTAATAAATATAAATATAGTATATATTTATTTTGGTTTTTTGTTATAACCGAATTTTTTTCTAATAATCAAACCGAACACCGAAAACTAAATTATTAAAAATTAAAATTAAATATATAGCTGAAAATCAAAATAATCAAACTGAAAAAACCAAAATTAAATTCGATTCCTTTGATTTTTTTAATTATAATTCGGTTTTACTCACTCCAGAAGTAGACACAGCATCGGGTACACTAAAATGGGCAACGGCAGAATTAATACCGAACCCAGAACAAATGGCAAAAGCAATTTGTTGACAATAACTCAAAATAACATCAATTTTCAAACATGCTGAACGCATGGGTTTTTGTTTCTTTTCTTCTCTGACCCGACCATCACAGCTCACAACTACGTATATCGGCCAGTTGCCTATGCAGAGTCCGTATTACCCAATGCTCATCTGTGACACGGCGTCGTGCTGCCCGTGCACCATTGTTCCACAAATACAATTCCAATTTCTCTTCCCATCTCACCCGTGCGCTGTGACCCCATCTCCCCTCTTCTCTTTTTAACCTGTTGGGCGTCTTTAACTTTTATTTTAAATATATTTATAATTATAAAAATTAAGCATTTACATTTTTTTTTGCCAGCGCAATTAATTGTTAGACCGAGTAAGACTTTTCTCAGTAAAATGAAAGATTTAACTGTGCTAAAAAAATAAAATGTTTAAGCAACGTTTTTCTAGCAACACTTGGTGTCATAAACTATTAAGTAACATTTTTCTATCAACACTCAATATCATGAACTAATTTTTAGCACGTATGGTACCTTGAAATATTTTTGTCAATAGTATCAATATTGTAAAATTTAAAATAATTTTTTGGTATAATCTTATCATTAAATTGTTTTTCTAATTAGCAACAATCACTTTAAACTCATGATACCTTGTGCTGTCTTTCGGCTTAAAAATGATATTAAGTTCTATTCCAAAAATACTTTAAAGCATTAGATGTAGAATATATTAGGTGTTAAATTTAAAACATAGAGGATACCCAACACCCTAAAGTATCATAAATTTAAAGTGTTTGATGTTGCTTAAAAATACTTTAAAAATAAAAGTACCTCAAAAATTGTTTTGGAATACTGAAATGTTATGAGACTGAATGTTGCTAGAAAAATATTTTTGGATAGTATATGTTATTTAAACCTTTTATTTTTATTTAATACATTAGAATACTGAATACTATTAAAAAAATACTTAAAATGATAAATGCACTAAAAATTAGTTCATGACACCAAGTATTGCTAGAAAAATGTTACTTACACTTTTTATTTTTATTTAGTACATTTAAATCTTTCATTTTACTTAAAAAAATTTTGCTTGATCCAATTATTAATTGCAATGTTTAATTTTTTTAATTTTAAATATGTTTAAAATAAAAAATAAAGACTTCCAACACATTAAAAAGGGAAGAGGGGAGATGAGGGGTCATAGTCACACCGCCCAACGCTCGACTCTCAAGTGAGATGGGAAGAGAAATTGGAATTGTATTGGTGGGCCGAGGGGACCGCGACAGTTCGGCGCCGCATCACAGATGAGCCTCTGGTGCTAATCGAGTGTGGACTCAATCAATGTATTCAGCATTTGCCCCCACGTGATACATCCTTTAAATTTAATTTAGATGTTTTAAATTGGATTTTATTTTTCATTTTTATTCTTTTAAAAATTTATTTTAATATATAGAGAATCTAAAATAAAAATATTCTATTAACTATCAATTTTTTAAAGATTCATGTTTTATTTAAAAACTATTAGTTAAAAATTTTAAATTAAAATTATTAAAATTATATTTGAATGCACAATAATAAAAGTATGGTGTACTTATCATTGCAAATTTGCGATTATCATTGAAACTTGTTCTGAGTAGGGGTATTCACAGGATGGGACAGGACCAGAACAGGCTCGTCCTAGTCCCATTCCGGTGAATAGGGACGAGACGAGACAGGACTTTTGTCCCGTGTCCCGTGTCCCGTGTCCCATCCCTCTTTTTTTTTTTGCCCCTTTCAGTTTTGGACTTTTATTTTTTATTGGACCTGTTTTAAATTTCTTCTTGATTTTTTTTAGGCCTAAACTGAAAACTATTTTGGGCCTTTGATGTAATGGACTGAATATTAATTTTATTGGGAAAAATTTTGATTAAGGACCATAAATGGGAATTAATTTCAAAGAGTCCAAAAAAAATCTGAAATTTCAGTCAAAGATTCTGAAATTTCATTGAAGGACCCAGGGGACAAAGTGAAATTAATTCCTGAATCTAATTTACTCAAATAGCCTCCGAAATGAGCTGAGCTAAAAAGGCAGAAGAAAGAGGGAAAAGGGAGAAGTTGGCACCAGTTGTTCCTATACCTATGCAGTGATGAAGGGAAGTGATCGATGAGAATGAGTTGAGAAAATACAGTGGGTGATGATCAATCTGAAGGTGCATCCGTTGGCGGTCTGTGGAAAGTCACTGTCAATGTTTGTGGTAGTGAGAGAAACCGAATCCCTTGCTTACGGTGTGGTGTCGTGATTGTCTCTGGTACGTGGTGTGCGAGGTAAAATTTTTTTTCCAAATTTTCATTTTGTTGAGCTAACTTGTTGAGCACAATTGGGTTGTGGTGCCTAAATAATGGAGAAATGAGTGTTTAAATGCATGGGTAAATAGGTAGTAAGGGGGGAAAATTTGATAGTGCTTTAAATTTTAGGAAGAGACTGTTATTGTGTTGTTGTTTGAAGTTAATAAACAAGAGATATTAGTGATTTTGAAACTTTTTGAAAAGTGGGTGAGAATAGGTGAGAATGGGTGAGGAGGGGTGAACAGTGACCGAAATGCGTGTTTGAAGGAACTTGGGGACGGATGAAAGGGAAATGGGTAATGTGAAAGGTAAAAGTGCAGAGAAATAGTAACCTGAAGTTGTGAAAATATATATTCGGATTGTGATATGGGAAACTAGAGTAGTGTAGGAAAATGGCAATTTAATATTGAAAGGACCCGTATTTCTATTGTCAAATTACAAATTCGTATTGTTAACGTGTACTGTCTATTATTGTTTACAGGTGACTGAAATTGAAAGCTGAAGGATGTGCAGGAATGGATTATAAATGGCTGCTAGTGGTGGAAAACAATTATTTTGCTTCTTCCATGTGGGAGAGGAATTTGTGAAGACCCCAGATGAAAAATTGATATATGAAGGGGGTATTGTAAGTGGAAGATTGATCACAGAAGGGATGATATACGAAGAACTACAAAGAATGGCAGCAGATGATGTTTGGCCAGAGAGTGGTCAATATAAAATGAAGTACACAGTTAGATTTGACAGAGGAACATTTTTGGACCTTGTCGATGATATTGGAGTTGGCCAATTAATTGAGTACAATAATAACAGTGGACATGTTTATATATCCAATAATGAAAAGAGTTGAGACAAGCGTCACAGTTGGAGAGTGCACAAGAGTAAGTTGTTTTTAATTGGAATTATTAAGATTTTGGTATAATTTTAAAGAATTGAATTGCAAAACTCACAACTTGTATTTATGTATACAGAATAGATGATTTGGTTGGGCCTTCGTTTGTAAGGTCAGTATCTCCAAGTGTATACGATCAGGATATGGGTAACCTGGACACATCTCCAACAGAAGATGTGGCAACACCGTAAGGGATTGAAAGAGGGGGAAGACAGTCAAACATTGGAAGTCTAGGTGCGGAAATGTTGCCAACCCTAATGCCAGTGATGAATTCTGCAAAGTGGACAGATCTGTTGATATCAAAAGGTCAAACTTTTGTTAATACTATACATTTCAGAGAAGCATTATATAAGTATACCCTGGCACACAAGTTTGGATACCTATTTGTGAAGAATGATAAGCATAAAATTATTATCAATTGCTGTGTGGATGGTTGTCCATGGCAAGTTTTAGCATATGGTGTAGACAAGAAGAATGAATTCCTAGTTATAAGAAGATTTGATGATGAACACTTACACTATGCACAAGACAACCTAGTTGTTCTCCGGAAGAAGAAGTACAGACTTATTTCAGGAGTGATTGTAGATGAGTTGAGTTCCAGCATAGACAAATGTCCTAATGACATTAGATGGGATCTGGAGAGAGAGTATAGATTGAGCCTTAACTACTAACAAGCATGCAGGGTGAAAGAGAAAGCACTTGCGCAGATTCATGGTCGTCCAGAGGGTTCTTATATGTTAATCCTTTGTATATGTGAAAGGCTAAAACAAACTAATCCAAAGACTATAGCAAAGTGGGTTGCATCATCAGATAATAGATTTCAAGCTATATTTATTGTGTATGGCTGCTGTATAAAAGGGTTTTTAGAAGGTGGTAGACCCATACTATATGTAGATGGATGCCACTTGAGTGGTTCGTACAAAGGGACTTTGTTGGAAGCATAAGCTTATGATACAGACCACAAGTTATTTCTGCTTGCATATGCAATTGTGGGGGGTGAGACTTTCGAGGAGTGGGCATGGTTCTTGGGTAACATAAAGGATGTTACTGGATCATTACAATTAGTAATAGTTTCATATAGGCACAGCTCAATCAAAAGTACAGTGCAAGCTGTGTTTAGGGGAGATTGGCATGTTTTTTCTTATCGTCATTTGAAAGAGAATTACAGTGTGGAGTTCTTAAAATAGCAAGGGGAAAGAGGAAGACCAATGGACAAACAAAGGAAGGTGCTCTGAAATTACTTGATTCAATTGCATATGCAAGACTGGATAGGGACTTTGATTGTAGTATGAAGAAGCTAATGGGATTTTGTCCAGAATTGGGAGAATGGATGCAAAAGAATAGAGATATTGGGCACAAAGCAAATTTCCTTACAAGAGGTGGGACAATATCACGACAAACCTAGCTGAATCCTTCAATGCCTAGATTGTTCGTGAGAGAAAGCACAACATTACTGTTTTGATACATGATCATAGGGAAAAATTAGCAAATAAGATGTATCGTAGCAAACTGGAGATGAGTGATTCGACTGATGGTCTGGGACCAAATATAGAGAAAAAACTGATGGATCATGTGGTTAGATCGGAAAGAATGGATATACAAGATTATGGAATGAACATATTTAGGGTCAGGCGGGGAAACATAGATGTGCAAGTAAATCTGATATTACATGAATACACTTGTAAAGGTTGGCAAATGTCAGGATTGCCATGCCCATATGCATGTGCCGCAATCAAGAAGGTATATGGTAATATATATGCATATGTAGATGATTATTTTTTACTCACAGCTCAAGAAAAAATTTATGATAGACTTATGATCCCAGTTGAGACACACGACATTCCTAGGACAGATTCCCTTTGGTATGAAGAATACTCATCAACTACCTTTCTACAACCACCAATGACTACTCGGCATCCTAGAAGGCCTAGAGTTAGGAGGATTGAGTCACAATTTCAGGACGAGGAAGTGTATCGTTGCTTAAGATGTGGTGAAGGTGGTCACACCAGAAAGACTTGCAGTGACCTGAACCCTATGTGACTTTATTACTGACAATAGCATTGTTTTGGTTTAATATACAGCTATTTTTGTACATAAATAAACCCCAATATGTAATTTTTTGGATAGGGTGGGGAAGTAGCTAAAACAACGCATTTAGTATTTTTGGTGGTGGGTTGGAATATATTTTGTATAGTGACATGATAGTTAAAATATTTCAGGATGATACTTGACGATAAGGTATCCTAAGTACTACACTGAAATTGGCTGGTTACACTGTAAATGTATAGAAGATGTTGCCCACTTGTGAGTGGATGTATTTCTATTATTAGTTAGTGTATTCTTATTGCACATTCTCTAATTTGTGTTGTTAACTACACAAAATGTAAAACAATTACGTTATCCCGATAAGCAAATGAAGGCATTTGTGCAAAATTGGGGTTACAAATACACGAGTTGCTGTTGTTAATAACCTAAATCCAGTTGCCAATTTGTTAAGCATTGTTATGAACTCTGGGGTCAAACTAGATAGATAATGAAGGCATTTATGCAAAAAAAAAAGGGTGCTGTAGATACATGAGTCTCTGTTGTGAATAACCTTATTCTAATTGCAAATTGGTTAATTAGTGTTGTCAACTCTGGGGTCATATTAGATAGAGAATGAAGGCATTTGTGATAAAAATGGTGCTACAAATACACGATTCTCTGTTATGAATAACCTTATGCTAATTGCAAATTGGTTAATTGGTGTTGTCAACTCTGGAGTCAGACTTGTAGAAAATGAAGGCATTTGTGCAAAATGGGTGTTGTGAATACACGAGTCCTGGTTGTTAATAATCTAAATCCAGTTGCAAATTTGTTAATCGGTGTTGTGAACTATGGGGCCAGACTTGTACAAAATGAAGGCATTTGTGCACAAATGGATGGTGAGAATACACGAGTCCCAATTGTTAATAATCTAAATCCAGTTACAAATTTGTTCATTGGTGTTGCGAACTATGAGGCCAGAATTGTACAAAATGAAGGCATTTGTGCAAAAATAGGATTTGTGAATACACGAGTTTCAGTTGTTAATAATCTAAATCCAGTTGCAAATTTTTTAAATGTTGTTATGAACTGTGGGGTAAGACTTGTACAAAATGAAGGCATTTGTGCAAAAATGGGTATTACGAATACATGAGTCTCACTTGTTAACAATCTAAATCTAGTTGCAAATTTGTTAACCCGAATAGTAAACCTTAGGGTAAGAGTAGATAGAAAATGGTTATATGAGGACAGAGTTGGGGTTGCGAATACACGAGTCCTTGTTGTGCATATTTATAACTCTAGTTGCAAATTGTCCAAACCCAGGTGTTCACGCACATGACAGTCCGTAGCTTGATATTCTTTATATCAAGTAAAACCCACTTGCGAAAACATGAGTCCCTATTGTAGGCTAAACTATCATTGTTGCAAATTTCCTAATTCGAGTAGTGAAGATTGTCAATCAAAGTGTCATATTTCTAGGGGAAAATAGCATTCCATTACTAGATATGTAATAAATACATTATATATATGTGCAATCTGATGACATAAAATGAAAGTGTTGATAATCCTCATATGGTAAATTTTGACACATTCTATGGTTGTCCAAAACACATATTGAGTAGACAGCTCCGTCTTCAATTTCCTCTCAGTTGTGTCTGTATCTGTGAAAGTAGTTCCACAACAACTACAGACCGTGTATTTCTTGGATAAGTAACAAGCCACCACAGCAACTCTGCCCTCATGGAACTGAATTCTTCCTATTGCGCAACATAAACAAGCATCAAACAAGGGGACACAATGGAGTACAGGATTGAAATATAAAAATAACACTTTCATACACAAACACTAAATGAACTCATACTTCTGTATAATAAGGAATTGTTTATTCAATCCCATCTTTGTCTTCTTCGTAGTGCCACTCTCTCAGATATGTGATGACATGAATCCCACAATTGTTGCTGGAGAATTGACAATCCTACACAATTAGGTTGTATTAAAAATGAGAAACACAGCACATAAACGTTATTCAAAACTCACGTGTTATGTTAGAGATGAATAACGGGATAGAAGATCTCATTGGTCTCATCTGGGTTGGTCAATGACTCCAGATCAGGCTTAACTCTCTTTGGTATGTTAACAAAGTTTGCCCACTAGACAACAAAAAACAACTATCAAATACAAATTTCACTCAACGGTGACATAATTAGTGCATTAACAATTATTAGACTAACACAAATCTGAGCCATCATGCGCTGGCCTTTGTCTTTAGGATCAGCTTTTCGCTTCTTTTGATTTTTCTTGTTGTCCGTAACCTTATCGCCACCATGAAGGGAGTCCAAGACATAAAACCTCAGCGTGCTTAGTTCAAACACAAAGCAAAACCAGTGCATAGCAAATATTAGGAGTCCAAACAGATAGTCGCATTCTCCTAAATTATAGCCTAGGTGTTCTGGCAGTAGTTCTTTTAGGTGTTTCTCTACCTCCCACAATCTCTATTGCTGCACCATTCTTGTCTATGACAGAAAACATTGGACACCATGATGTTGTTAAAATCTGAACTTCCATGGAAAAGACCCTAATTCTTATTGTGTGTAAATTTTTCAGGTGTAAACATTGTTGCTATGTGTGCAAATTTCTGAACTTTTGTTGTCAAAGGACAGTGCAACTATACATTGTCACGCACATGCAAACCATGAAGTTGTTAAAATTCTAACTTTCAGTGTAAATATTGTTGCTTGTGTGCACATTTTGAATTTTTGTTGTCACAGGACAGTACAACTTGCATTGTCAGACACAAGCAAACCATGAAGTTGTTAAAATCTAACTTTCAGTGTCAACATTGTTGCTCTGTGTGCGAAGTTTTTGAATTTTTGTTGTCACAAGACAATGCAACTCTGCATTGTCAATACATGCAGACCATGAAGTTGTTAAAATCCTAACTTTCAGTGTCAACATTGTTGCTTTGTGTGCAAGTTTCTGAATTTTTGTTGTCACAGGAGAATGCAACTTTGCATTGTCAGATACAAGTAGACCATGAAGTTGTTAAAATCCTAACTTTCAGAGTCAACATTGTTGCTCTGTGTGCAAATTTTTGAATTTTGTTGTCACAGGACAGTGCAACTCTATGTATTGTTAAACACATGAAGACCATGAAGTTGTTAATATCTGAAATTGAGTGTAAATATCCTAGTTCTGTATGTAAATTTATGAATTGTTGTTGTCACAGGACAATGTTATTAAATGCATTCTTAGCTAGTTAGCATTAACCATGAAATCAGCATCAAATATGTGTCTCTTCACCACAGAAGCTTGTTCCTTATGTTCACCATTCATAATATGGGCAATCAATGACATTATCTGCACATTTATGCAACATGAAAATTAGGATTGATTCACAATATTTGCCTGTACAAAATCAATTTATCATCGCACATACCCGGTTGCTTATCTACTGCCTTGGAACAAGGACTTGCAGGTCTTGCCGTGTTGCATAATGGCCAAACATGTCCACCAAAACCCTGCACAACAGACATGGAAGCAAAATGAGTATAGTGCTGTTATTCCCATCGTATAAACAACTCCAACCAGTCTTTCTACTTACTGTCTAGCCTCCTCTTGTGGACACCAGTCACAACAATGTTTATAAAATACTTCCTTCTCACTGAGTTTGACCTTTCTCATGTACGTCACTTGGTATGGTGACTTTACAGCTGGTTTGTGACGTCTTTTTTACCTCCTTGTCGGTAGTTACACCATTTTTTGTTTTTTCTCCCCTTTCTCAACTTCTTTTTCTTTTCTAGGTTCACCATCTTTCTCTTTTCCTTCATTTTCATCTTCTTCTTCTTCTGACTGATCTTCTTCATCCTTTTCTTTATCACTATCTTGTTGTTCTCCTTTTTCTTCATCCTCCTCTTCTTCTTTATCTTTTTCTTCCTCCTCATCTTTTTGGCAAATTTTTTCCTCATGTTCAGCTTTATCGTGTTTTTTACCTTTTTCTTCATTTGCATCTTCTTCTTCTTGTTCTTTTCCTTCATCTTCATTCTCACCTTGTCCTACCTCTGTAGCATCTTCTCCCATTTTTTTCTTCCAGGGTGCATCTATTCCTTCTTTATTTTCTCCTTATTCTTTTTCTTCATCTTCATTTTCACCTTCTCCTACCTCTATAGCATGCATTCCTTCATCTCCCCCACTGGAAGGCCTTTTGCTTTGTAACTGCATTAGTTCTTCCAAAACAAAACTTTTAAACCTTTCCATCTCACTATTTAATTTATTGTTGAATTTCAGCCAAAATTCCTGAATGTCCTGCATATTTAAAAGTTTGTTAGCAAACTTACACTCACTGTTAGCGAATCAGACTAATATATTAGTACTACTTACTGGGTCTTCGAAACTTGTCCCCCCGGTTGTGTTGCTAACTTGACTTCTGCAGTACTACGGCTGTACAAGAGGCCACATTTACTTCCCTTTTCTATTTAATCCTCTCCTTCACAGTGTTCTCATCCTAAAACTTCATTACATGGGGTGATTTTGGTACGACATTTCCCAATGGGAACCTTTGTAAGAAGTAAAGCTGAAAAAGAAAAACACAAGAAGTTATTAATCAGAGAAGGCAATATGAGAACAATTTAATTAGTGAAATCTTCCATTCAATTATGTAGACAAGTACCAGTAACAAATACATGCAACCTCCAATGACTTTTGAGCCTTCAGCTTTCCCTTCTTTGCTGCCCATGTTGTATCGTTGTATTTCATCACTAAGTTCATCAAGTACAAATGTTGCCCAGTCAAATTCTACCCACTTATTCTCTATGTAGGTCATTACTTTCAACACTTTTTCACTAACACTTGAACTCTCGGTGGGACAAAGAAAAGTTCCCAATGTAAAGAGAACAAAATAGAACTCAAACATTCCATCATCTTCCTTACTCATTAGCTTTTCCTGAACTTCAGCATATGTCAATAGGGATATTTCCTTTTCAACTCTTTCACTTCATCTTTGAAGCTATCTAACTTTACTCTTAAACCTTTATCCTATAATCCTATTAGCACTTTCACATCTTTTGGTCTAATCATCAATGTGTTCCCCCTGATGGTCAGTTGTTTTGATGGGGGATCATATGCACGCATCACCTCCACACATAATTCTCTTGGAATCTTGTTCAGGGTCATACTTAACAGCTTCCCAAACCCCAAATTTCATACCCTATTCTTCAAGTTTGTTTTCTCCTTAACAAATTCAACAACTTCCTTGAATTTAGATGGGGAGTACCGGGTCGAGAATGATGTCACGTACTTCTTCTTTCCTTCTGATGCCTCTTCCTCCTTTTTTTTATACGGCTCCTTCTCAACATTAGTCATGTTCTTCCAAACTTTCGATGCTGCATCTGACACAGCTTTCATCCATTGTATGTAGAGGTGGAAGCAAGCTAGGCCAGGCCTCACCCACAAGCCTAGCCTGTGAAAGGCCTTTTATTCAGCTTGTGAAAGGCCTTTTGTTCGGCCTCAGCTTAGCCTGTAATCATGCCTGGCTTGGCCTGTGGCCTGTTAAGAGGCCTACTTTTTTAACAAATTTCAAACATAAATAAATCAATTCAAAATTACAATAATTTAACCCAATTTATCTAAAATACAAACAGAAAATATGAAAATTATCAAATTAACATTATAACCCTTAGGCCCCAAAAAAATCAAATATGAAAAATTATCAAAAAACATAATTTCACTTTGGTATAAAAATTAGTTGATGACTTGATCTAGTTTAAAACATAAAACGTCCTTAATCCCCTTTACATTTTAAATTTATCATTTGTTCAAACTAATTTGCTAACAAAATGATATTTGATCATGTTATTACACATGGTTGTTTTAAAGAAAATGTGTTACATTTATTATAATTTAAATTAATTAAGTAACTATTATAATAAGAATTAGATTGAGCACACATATATGTAGTTTAAAACATAATAGGTCAATTATATATATAATTCTATATAAGAATAATATGAAAAGCATGGGTCAAATAAATGAATGATGCTTTTTTTTTTAATGCACTTATGTTTTTTCCTCTGTTTAAACATGTGTCATTATACATATATCAATTATTTTTATTATGGAGAATGAAAATGAAATGAAGCATGCAATGAACTCTGGATAACACGTTTATGTGGGTGGAATTTTCTCAATTAACCAATCAGAATAGCAAACTCCCTCCTGTCCATTTACAATTTTAACTTTTAAAAAAAAAAGATAACAGGCCTAGACTGCCTGACAGGCCTAACAGGCTTATTATCAGGCCTGAGCCTGGCCTGATAAAGTAAACAGGCCTTTTTACAGGCCTAAGCTTGTTTTGATATCTAAATAAGTCAGGCTAGGCCAGGCCAAGCCACAAGCCGCCTAGTCTATTTCCACCCATACTTATATGTCCTTTTATTCTTCCTCTAAAATTCAATCTTAATAACTTCCACCCTGTAACTTCTAGATCCTTCTTACTTATCTTTTCTAGCCCTGCACATAATAATTATGGTTTCATTAATCAGTACGGTGCACAGTTCATCAACATTGATTGTATGCTGCTCCATTTGTTCAATGACCTCCATATTCGTAAATACACTATGATTGAAAATTTCTTTACATCACTTGTTACAGGATGACACATGGCATTATTCCAGTCAGGTTGCAAATGCATTTATTCGTCATGTAAATTACCTAGAATAAATTGTCAGTACACTGAAGATGAAGTTGCCACAATGAACTTGTTAATGCACTACTTCTTCTGGCAAATTCTCTAACTTCAGTTGTTACACCACTGAATATCAATTAACCACTTTCAACTTGTAAATGCACTACTTTTTCTGGAAAATTTCCTAACTTTAAGCGTTATCCCACTAATCACAAACAATCACAGACAATAAGTTCTTCTCTCAAGCCCAAACCTTGTCTCAAACATAACGTTTCCCCTCATAATTTCGTTCACCCACCTCTCATAAAAAAATTTCAAATGCACACAAATGCAGCACCCACCTTTATCAAAGGCAAAAAACAGAGCACCCACCACAATAATAGACCCACACAATCAGTGTTTTTTCTTTAATCTCCTGACAAATAAATGGATGATTCAGTTGCACAAATAGAACTTCATTCGCGTCTCTCACTTATAAATAAACCCAATCACACGAAAATAGCATTCAAGATACATGAGGAGTCTTACCTTCATCGAGCTTCACTCTGCTATTTGCCTGAAGTCTCTTCTACTTTTCGTTCGTGCTATCTCGATCGCCTTCCAACCGATTTTTGCTTCTCCTTCTTCTTCCTGTTGTTCTACCGACTATCATACACCAAAGAGTCAGCCTTTCAAGTTTCCTCCTTTATCCACGGCAATGGCTACGCTGGAACTATAGCCACAGCGATGCCCACAGTCTCCTTCGGTGGTTGAATATCTTTAACAGTTTTCAGAGACACAACGCAACTGTGTTAAGAGGGAAGAGGGAATGTGACTAAAATGAGAGAGGGAAAAGTGGGATGGTGTTTTCATACTTTTCGGCCATATCATTTCCAAATTTCAGGCAACAATTTTGCGGGGCATTTGAGTAAATTGGGTTCAGGAATTAATTTCACTTTGTCCCCTGGGTCTTTCAGTAAAATTTCAGAATCCTTAACTGAAATTTCAGATTTTTTTTAGAGGCTCTTTGAAATTAATTCCCATATGTGGTCCTTAATCAAAATTTTTCCATTTTATTGTAACAATTGGCCTACTTCAAATATTTTTGTAACCCTCAACAATAAAAACTAAAAGCGTAGTCCATCTTCTATGAATTCCCCGCATTCTTCATTTATTTTCCTGATGTTCATTCTTTTTTTTTGGAACATGTATAAAATCAAATCAGTTCCTAGAAGCTACCATTCCACGCCAACATGCACAAAACACAAGACCCAAGCAAGCTATTGGCAATTAACATTACTCCACCCAGGGCTTCATATTATTATTTTATTTGTTTTTAACATTTAATAATAATATATAATTATGTATTATAAAACAATTAAATATGATACAAAATATTTTTAAAAAAAAAAGTATACCTATCAGGACAAGACCAGGACACGACAACCCCGTCCCGTGTCCCGTCCCTTCCCGAACCCCTTTTTTGGTCCTGTTCCAGTTTGTCCTATTCCAAAAAATTTCAAGACAGGCCCGTCACGCCCCAATAAAGCTGAGAACGGGACGGGCCAGCTTTAAACACCCCTAATTCTGAGCTTTGAAAACAAAGAATGATTGGGTGATGGGGGGTATTTGGCAATTTGAAAAAAAAAAAAAGATTTTTCACCCCAAACTATGGTTTGAGCCAGATATCATTCAAACATCCAAATTTTTTAAGACAACCTTGGTTTGGCCCAAAACAAAAGATTTTGGCCTCCAAAACCTAGGTTTCTGAAGAAGCAGGAAATTTTCGCTTTTGAGAGTAAATTTTTTGTCGTTGGACTACGATTTATGTCCTACAGAAGTCACCCAACGATATTTGACAAAAACATCCATTAGAATTGAATCACAAGCTTCGCCTCTTCTCTGAAAACTCATTTGCCTTTGCTCCTTCTAAAACTCGACAGAACGCCTTGCTGTAGATGAGGTTGTCAGGGGCTTGCGAGAACAAGCGTCTCGACTCAGCAGAAGAAGATCACGCCTTGCGTTGTCCAATCTTCCCATCCTTGGTTTGCAATATTTGTTCTTGACATCATTCGGTGGTAATTTGGTGAGGTCGACGTGTTTGGTTACTTGGCTCAAATCTGCAGCTCAAGTAAGCTCTCCTCTTCAATAATCATTTTTTCCCTCATGCATTGCATCTATCCGTCCATCCTTCATATGTTCCTTGCTTATGGTTCGCTCTTTCCTCTTTAATAATTATCTACTCATTGCATTGTCCAGTCTTGTTATATTTTATTTTGCTCATTCTTGCTTATAGCTGCTTGTGGTTATTCATTAGAGATAGAGGATCTGTTTCGTTCTCATATTTCCTACCACCTTTGTTTTTTTTTTTCCAACCACAATTTGCTTTCACTAGTGGCTTGATTTGTTTGTTTCAGTATTGGCTTCGTCTGTTTTTCCTCCCACATTCATATGTTGCTTGCTCTATTGAACTCATGTGATCTTGTTATTTGGTTCAATTTCATGATAATCTGATTTTATAAAATGGAATCTAACTTTTGGAGACAAAGGACCTGTTTTTCTTCAACTTGTTTGGCTATGACAAAAAATTAGAAATTATTTTGCTACCAAAAAAACTCATGATTTGCATGTTATTAGAGACAGAGGATTTGCTTTTTGACCTGTTATTTGTCAATCTAAGGTCTGGGATGGTCAATCCCAAAAAAGAAGGTTATTTTTGTGGCCTTTTATTTGCGTGTTTGTTTTGAAATCCATGTGTAGCATACAAATATATATATGAAGGAAAGAAAAATGATAATAATATTGGGATTCGATGGCTTATTTGGATAACTATGACATTTGTTATTTTAGCTGGTTTGGGTTGATTAACTTGTGACAACTAAAGAGCTGTAATTATTCTATAGCATAATGATTAGGGATGATATGATGACTGAAGACCTGTTTTTGTTCAAATGAAAATATAAATTAAAATTTATCTCTTATGTAATTATCATATTAACTTATATACTTGGAAAAATTACAAATAAACGCCCCTAAATATGTAAAATTGTAATTTGGGATCCTGAATTTGAAAAATAACAAATAAGGATCCCGTCCCACTTTTGCAAATATAAATTGTTAGTGAAATGTCTGAAATACCCCTCAGCCAAATGACAAGTTGACTATGAGAAATGAGAAATTCACTTTAGCGAATAATAACTTCAGTATACCAAATTACAACTTGACTGAGGGTATGTGAAATGACGAGTTGACTATGAGAAACGACAAGTTCACTTTAGCAAATGACAACTTCAGTAGACCAAATCACAATTTGGTTGAGGGGCATTTCAGACATTTCACCCACATTTCATATTTATAAAAGTGAGATAGGGTCCTTATTTGCTGTTTTTCAAATTTAGGGTTCCAAATTATAATTTTACATATTTAGGGGTCTTTATTTGCAATTTCCTTATGTACTTTTTGGTAATTTGTACTTAAAAATGCTTTTGATATCAACTATCCAAATACTCTCACTTTATCAAAATTATTTTTTTTCACAAAATCTATTCTTAAAATTATTTTTTAAAAAAATTATTCTCCAAATCATGATTTGGATTTATAAGATCCCAAAGTAGAGCAGCTTTGTTATAAACTTTTGGCAGGAATAGACACGACATCGAGCATATTAAAATGGGCAGTGGCAGAATTAATACGGAACCAGAAAAAATAGCAAAAGTAAGCTACAAAAAATATGCTAAACGCATGTGTTTTTGTTCCTTCTCTTCTCCGACCACCACAACTCACAACTACGTACAGACGCCCACCGCGACTCTCAATGTCTCTTCGCGAAATGTTATATATACAGTCCCACCTCATCGCCTTTTTTAATCAATTTCTTTCTCTTTCTGACACAAACACTTTTCTAAACTCTAAACATGTTGCCTCCATTGTTACCTTCCCCTCTATTTCTCTTCTTCACCCTATCACTTCTGCTCCTACTCTCTCACCTCAAACCAGCCAGGGATGGCCGGAAACAACCGCCAGGTCCACCGGCATGGCCGCTGATCGGCCACCTCCACCTCTTGCGCACCCTCCCCCACCGTTCCCTTCACTCTCTGGCAAAACGATACGGTCCCATCATGTCCCTCCGACTGGGACAGGTGCCTGCCGTTGTCGTCTCTTCGCCTGAAGCTGCCGAGCTTTTCCTCAAGACGCACGACGTCGTTTTTGCGAGCCGACCAAAGACTCAAGCGTCGGAGTTCCTGTGCTATGGCTCCAAGGGGATGGTTTTCTCCGAATATGGCCCTTACTGGCGCTACATGAGAAAGCTCTGTACTTTGCAGCTTTTGACTGCATCGAAAGTGGAGATGTTTCGTCCTATAAGAAGGGAGGAGTTGGAGGAGGCAGTGGAGTCAATAAAGAAATCGGCGGCGGCGCGTGAGGTGGTGGATGTAAATGAGAAGGTAGGGGAGGTGATAGAGGACATGACATATAGAATGATGCTGGGGCGCAAGAGAGACGATAGGTTCGATGTGAAGGGAATAGTTCAAGAGACGCTCAGCTTGGTGGGAGCTTTCAATATTGCAGACTTCTTGCCTTTCTTGCGCCCATTTGATATTCAGGTACCTTTTTTTTATCCCAGTTTTTAAAACTAATCATACCTACAAAATAATTTTTTCACAAAATCTCTAAATAATAAATTACTACCTTTAGTCATTAATATAAGACTTTGTGTGGCTTTTATTTTGGTTCTAAATATAAGATCTCAATCTATTTTGTCTCTCATATTTGTATATTTTTTTCCAAAGTAGTCTTTTTAACAATGGTAATTCTAGCCAATACACTTGATTAGCAAGGATATTTTAGGAAAGATAACACTTATTTATTACAAATAACTAACTTAACTTCTTTCCTTAATTTCTTCAAATTAGTTAACTAGCTCTTATAATTAGGACCAGAGGTAGTAGTTCTCATAAAAATACAGAGCATTACATACAAATTTTGTGGGTTTAACTGGAATCAAGAAAAATTTTAATTAAATCATATTAACTCTATTTTAAATTTTAATAACATTTTAATGTTATCCTTAAAATATAGTCTACGGCGTACACAAAAATAAATGAAGAAAAAAAAAGTACATTCACATAAAAAATTTAGTAATATAACTTGCGAACTTGACAAAAAAAAAAGTAGATTAGATCAATAATGTCTTGCAAAAGAAATAGTAATAGTAATATAATCTTACAAAGAATTCATTATGGGTGACCAAGCATTGTTGATTTAGGGTTTTACAAAACGCTTAGAGAAGAATAGCAAGGAAATTGATGAGATGTTAGAAACAATCATCAAAGAGCATGAAGAGGCACAAGCAGTTCTGCAGAAAAGGGAACACAAGGACATCGTGGACATATTATTCTCATGCCCACAGGATTCTCATGATGACGAACAAAACCTTGTCAAAGATCGAAACAATATTAAGGCCATACTTTTGGATTTGATTGCTGCTTCAATGGACACTTCTGTCACTGTCAGTCTCTGGGTCTTCTCAGAATTGCTGAAGAATCCAAGGGTAATGAAGAAACTCCAACATGAGCTGGAAAACCTAGTAGGAAAAAGCAATTTGGTCGACGAGGTTGATTTGCCGAGGTTGACTTATCTGGACATGGTGATCAAAGAGACTTTGAGACTACATCCTGTTGCACCATTGCTGCTCCCTCGAGTTAGCACCAAGGATATAACTATCAATGGATATTATATAAGCAACAAGTCACGGGTGATTGTGAATGTGTGGGCAATAGGACGAGATCCTAAGATATGGTCGGATGATGTGGAAGCGTTTTACCCAGAGAGGTTCATGAATAGCAGTGTAGATCTCCGAGGAAAAGACTTCCAACTGATACCATTTGGTTCAGGTCGAAGAGGATGCCCTGGCATGCAATTAGGGTTAATTACCGTTAAGCTGGTTATAGCACAATTAATGCATTGCTTTAATTGGGAACTACCACATGGTGTTTCTCCTGATGAGTTGGATATGACTGAGAAATTTGGACTATTAATTCCAAGAGCTAATCGCTTACTTGCTCTTCCATCGTATTGCCTAACAGGGTGAACTGATGAAACTTAGTAATATAATTGCCTATTATTGTGATTAATCATATGTCAATGTAATTTTCTTTACTTTAAATGTTATTAAAGACAATGTAATTTGTGTTATTATTCGGTTAGTAATATAATTGCCTATTATTGTGGTCAATCATATGTCAATGTAATTTTCTTTACTTTAAATATTATTAAAGACAATGTAATTTGTGTTATGATTCGGTCTTTCCTTCCACACACACATATATTGAATAGTTTTTACATATATAATGATTCATTCTTTTCTTAACAATAGATCAAGAACAGAACAACCGCACTATATTGATGCTCATAGTGGGTATTACATATGTTCCCTCTTGTTTCTGCCTCAGCAATTGTTCATGCAATTTTTTTGTAAGAAAATCGCTTGCGTTCTGCGGATCTCGTAACTACTTCCTGTTTTGATGCAGATAAACGAATTGAAATTTTAGTATGTGAAAATGATTGAGTTCTAGTGCTGAATAGCGTGTTGTATTTTTTTAAAAAAAATAAAACTGATTAGAAAGGTAGTTAGACGCGGGCCATGCAGCAAGCAAGACTTGTGAGTAACCCACACTACCTTCCTCTCATCCTATGGCGTTAAAGGTCCTTGAAATTCGTATTTTATTTTTGGGAAAACTAATGTAATAGTCCTTATAGTTTCATCATGTTTTGAATTGGGTCCTTGTAGTTTTTTTCCTTTTTTATTGAATCCTTAATGTTTGCACTGTTAACAATTTCAGTCCTTCCTGTTAATAAAGCCGTTAGTTTAATTGAGGATGGATGATGCGGCATATGAACCCGTCCTCTCCTTCAGCCGACCTCCTTTAGCTTCTCTCTCTCTTCCTCCTCCACTCAATCTACCTCTGTTCTCGCACCACTATCTGCGTGCAATTATCCCTTCCACCCTCACCCCTCTTTCTCCCTCCTTATAACTTCTCCACCACCCCCAATTCTCACTTCCACTTCCTCTCAAAATAAAAAATCAGAATGAGAGAGGTGCAATGAATTCTGTCTTCCATTCTTCCTCCCTCTACTGCTTTTGCTGATACTTATGTAACGTTGCAGAAGAAGAAGACGCCCAAAAGTCATAACAGCATCGTTCTTCTCTTTTGCTTGGCCATCACTTTTATGGGCTTATTTTTAAGGAATCCAAGTAATGCATTTCTCAGATGCAGAAATAAATCCATACTACCACAGAGACCAAAAAAAATAGACACATGTGGAGCTATGATTTGAAACAAATTATTGTCACCATCATCATCCTAAGTAAGCACAAATCGTCAAAAGTGTTTCATATGAGAAAACCATAGAAACAGAAAGACTCTGACTTAACATGATGCAAAAAAATTCTTCAAGCTCTGGGCAACTGGCTTCATGGCTATCACTATCCGATTGTCATAATTCAAACATCCTAGAAGGATCATGTTCTAAATGGAAAACCTGACTTTAAGAGAAATGAAAGAATCACCACGATAATAACATCATAATAGTTGTGCAGGAGCGGAGGTAGACTGAGAGGAGGAGGGGGGGAGAGAAGCTAAGGGAAGTTGACTGAAAAAGACGATGACCTCAGACGCCACATCATCCATTAACGGCTTTATTAACAGCAAGGACTGGCATTATTAACGGTGTAAAGATTAAGGATTCAATAAAAAGAAAAAAAACTACAAGGACTCAATTCAAAACATAATCAAACTATAAGGACTGTCAGATTAGTTGTCCCAAGAGTTAATACAAACTTTGGCCATTTAAGTTTACCTTTATTTTTGTTTTGGCTTTTTAAGTTTCAAACTATAAATTTTGACCCCTTAAGTTTTTTCTCTATTTAAAACATTAGTCCCGATAATTTAATAAAAACTTGGACCATTTTGTCCCTTAAAGGACTATATTTAAAACTTAAAAGACCAAAATTATAATAAGGACAAATTTGATGGACCAAAAGATTATATTAACCCAAAAAAATAACACCATATATACAATATTCATTTTTGTCATTTTTATATACAAAACGCATGTATACACGAAGCAAAATATATGTATAATTCATATCATCTTGAAAAAAAATACTAAAAGTTATGCATGTGATGAATTAAACTACATGGTTGCTTTTAACTTGTAGATACAAAATAAATTTGAATAAATAATACTTTAAGTGACACGAATTAATTTTTAGTAACCAATAAAATCGAAACTACGCTAGAAAATTTTGATTCAGGGGTTGAAACAATCATAAAGGAGCACGAAGAGGCACTTGATCGACAAGTCTTCTAATGGGAGAAATTTGGCCTGTCCAATATTATCGCCAAGCAGTTAATTGATCAGCTTTAATATAATTATGTTTTCTTTATTAGTTTTGGTTCAAACAGAGTAATGGTATTGGTATGCCAATTTCATTTTCCTTACCCAAGATGTCAAAGCTTATGCATTTTTCGTAGTATTTGATTTCCATATTTTTGAATACGCTATATATGTTTGATTTATATATTGGGCAACATCAGTAAAAGCACGTTAATAAACCTCAGATAACCATTTCCCAGGTAGAGTTTGATACCTTTGAAGCAGTCATAGGTTGATGAGATCTTTCAAGCCCTGTGTCGATGTCTTCCAGTTAGTCTTAGTTGGAAGAGGTGGACACATGTGTTGATTGGATTTCTGTGCAAAATGGATTGCTTCTTCCTCATCTTCATTCTCATCAAACCATCCCAGTTGCGGCCTCAACTCCAGTTCTTCAATGAAGGTGTGATATTCTGAGTCATAAATGGGGCAAACTCCGCACTCTTTAACCGCAATATCCCTTCTCTTCTCCCAGGTATTCCCAGTCTGAGCAAAGAACTCGAACCATATCTTCAGATTATTGCTTTCATCAGCTTCCATGCTTTCACTTGTTTTCAGACAACATCGTTCATCGTACCATATACATACATGATCAGACATAAATTCACAAGTATTTATGCTCGTCCATGCACCCATGTTCATGTCCCTTTCACCATTTATTTCCAAGTAGCAATCACACCCAACAAAGTTCTTGTCGTTTGATGGAAACCTAGAAACAACCACACAAAAGATGAAACCCAGAGACACGGAAGACGGCGGAGCAGAAGACAAGTCCACAGTTACTGAAGACTGCCTTGTCCTGTTCACGAACCACTCTGGAACATTGCTTCCTGGATAAATAACATCAATTGGACCACCTAGGATGTTACCTTGTCCTAGATTTGATAAATGCTCATATGCCAATCTCTTCATGTTGACATGAGAATGCATTGCTACAGCTCTAAGTGAATGTTCATCCAAGTTTACACAATTCTGAAATCTAGAACCCACTCGTATTTTTTCTCTCAATTGATCAGCAGCCATGGAAGAAATCATCACTCTCTTCAGGGAAGTGCAATTAGTGGTATATAGTTCTTTAATGGATGGTGGAAGCTCGGGCACAGAATGAAGCTTCCTGCAATTACCCAAGTTAAGCTTTTCAAGTTGTTGGAGATGCTTGATGCTTGCAGGCAACTTCACAATATCTGATTCATGTAGTGATAGATGCTGCAATGAGGATAAGAATCTAATATTGTCTGGAAGTTCAAATAAATTACGACAATCTTGCAACAACAATGTTTCTAGGAACCTTGAGCCTTCGAGTAACAAGTGTAGATTCGATGCATCAAGCTGGATGCAACCAATGATCCGAAGTTCTCTAAGAGAACTGAGTTTAGAAAACTTGTTTGGAAGATTCTTAAGGTTCTTACAGTGATCTAAGTATAATGTTTCAAGTTTGTTTAAAAGCCTCACAGACGAAGGCAATTCATTGATAGATGTGCCTGTCAAACTTAAGTTCTTCATATTCTCTGATGTCACTGAGAATTGCCTGAGTCTTGAGCATTCACTAAGAGAAAGATTACTGAGGGATCTTAAATGGACATCACCTCTAAGTATGGTAAGTGATTTACAGTATGATAGGTTCAGTTTCACAAGTTTGTGGATGGTTAGGATAGAGGGATGAACCTTGCGCAAGCTCTTGCAGCTGGAGAGTTCTACTTCTTCAAGGTTTTTCGCCATCGAAAAATCTGGGAGTTCCAACAGATGCGTGGAGTAACTGAGGTCAATTTTCTTTAAATTCACAAAATCCTGCACCATTTATGAGATATTTAATTGTTTGAGCTTTTATTTTTAAAAGAGACACAAGGACCGCCGGGGGGGGGGGGGGGAAGATTGATACGTACCAAAACCCCATCCCAGAGCTTTACCACTCGACTCCAAGTCATTTTAAGTTCAACAAGACTTTTAGGACAGAATGAGGAAGGCAAGGATGGTAAAGGATAGCAAACCCACTCAAAAAATCTCAGTTCATTTGGCAAAGATTCAAGTCCTTGAGGAAGGTGGAGGATTTGTTCATGAAAATCATGTTGGGAAAACTTGAGAAACTTTAGCTCTGTCATCTTAGAAAAGACTTGAGGAATTAAGCAGAGCCCTCCAATTTTTGCTACATTCAGAGTAATGCTTTGAATGGCTTTAGTGCCCTGCAAACCAAAACTGGCAAGTAAAGGGAAGAAACCCAAAAAAAAAGGTAATAAATAACGAACGAATATAAATATATAATTATACAGTCACGACTCTCACCGTGTTATGTGCTAATACTTGATAAATATCATTAGCATCCCATAATCGACTACGTTTTCCAGGATTGTCAATAGATTCTTCACCAACAATTTCCCGACCCATCTCTTGGATCAAATCATGCATAGATATTATTGATTTTCTGGAGTTTGATACTTCAGTTATAAGAGCTTTGTCTCGAAGGACCCTTAACCCAATAATGGTTGAGAAACCACAAGAATTAAGCAAAACAATTATCTGTTGTGATTCATATCCTTTGAGAAAACATGCAATATATAAGAAAATGTTCTTCTCTTCTCTATCTAGATCATCATAACCCAGTCTCATCACATCTTGAATTTTTGCATTTGGCATTTTGCTGAGCTTCTCAAGTTGGCTTTCCCATTCTTGCCTGCTTTTACCATAAAGGAAGGAACCTAAGACTTTCAGAGCCAACGGAATGCCTTTAGCATAACTAATAAACTTCCTTGACAATTCAATCCACCCCATTTCCACATCATTATTCTCAAAGGCATTCAACATAAAAAGTCGAACAGCATCATCACGAATCAAAGGCTTAACTTCGTATATTTTATCAACATTTTTAGCTAGCACTTGCTTATCTCTAGTTGTTATAATGATTCTACTCCCAAGTCCAAAGCAGTTAAGTGCTCCCACTAAATTATCTAGTTGATCCGAATCACTAATGTCATCAAGAACAACAAGAACCCTTTTTCGAAGAAGCCTTCTCTTGACACAAGGGGGTATTCCATTTGGTGTACCGATATGTAAATCATTTTCCTTGAGTAGTTTAGAGAACATTTTATTCTTCAAACAAATGATTCCATGATTCTTTGATTCTTCTCTCACATTGGCCAAAAAACAATGTCCTTCAAATTCGGAACAAAATCGGTTAAATATTACAGCGGCAATAGTTGTCTTACCGATACCGCCCATACCCCAAATTCCAATGACACGAACATCTTCTGATCCTTGGTTCATTAGTGATTCTAAATCTGCAATTCTTTCATGAATTCCAACAAGATCTGTAAAGTCACTTTGGTACATAAGATTCAACCTTGTTGACAAACATTTGGCAATATCTTCTATAAGCTCAGCCTCATCCCTATACTCACAGGAAAATAAAAAGATTATGAAAGTAAAATTATATCTCTATTTAATCAAGAAAAGTGTTGAGGGGAAAAAGAACTTACGCATGGTTGGATAAATAGTGAAACCCAGATAAGTTAGCAGTTTTATTCAGAGATGATCTCCAAATTGGCACCTTTTCCTTGTAATACTCATCATGTTTGGCTAAAGCGTCTCCATAAGAACCTTTTTGATGCCTCACGTCTGAGGGATCTGTGTTATAGAAAACAGGAATTACAATCTGGTTCTGGTTGTCCCTGCACTCAATAATCTGCACCAGCTCGTCTAAGCACCGCTTTGATGAAGCATAATCCTTTGAAAATATGATTAGTGAGATAAGTGATTCTCTAATCGCTCTTCCAAGTGCAGGTGACATTTTATCTTCTCTTTCGAGTCTGTCATCCACATGGGCTTCAATTTGTTTCTGCCGCAATTCCTTTCTCAAATGGCTAAGAAAACCATGGCGTATGTCTGAGCCTCTAAAGCTGATAAATACGTCATACTTTGCACCAGAAAACTGAGAAGAAGATGCCATGAGGAAGAACAAGAAACACAGGTGTTGGAGTAAAACAGAAAAAGGGATGGGTCTGAAGAGAAGAATAGAATTGGTAAAGAGTGACTGGGGGAAAAAGTGATGAGACTAATCCGTATAAGGTGGTCCTACCAAGTTGAAATCTGCTTGTGCCTGTCTCAGTACATTCAATTGTTGTTGTGTTTGGTTTGGTTACGATGATTACATCTCAGCACGTAAATACTGCTATAGAAATGTATAAAATTCACATACCGAAATCAAATTTCAAGAGGTATTGTTCAGAACAGACGCATCTTGTTCATTTCATACTGAATGGAAAAGATGAGCGATAAGGCTATGAGCCATCAACATTTGTAGAGTCAGCATCATCCGATTAGACTCGAGTGAATGAAAAAGTACTTGCTGGAGAGGCAAAGTTTACTGTAAAGTGGGTTTTTTAATTAGAAAAGGAAAAAAAACTACTTATATAAAAATTAATTTCATCCTAAATATAAAACCTTAATATACTTTATTTTTTAATTTATTTTTTTTTTAAGGTAGTCTTTATAGTAGTTTACATATTAAAGGTTTTATAAAATAATAATTCTAACTAATATATATAATTAATAAGAGTATATTAGAAAAGACAGCACATATTTATTATAAATAACTAACTTAACTAATTTTTTTAATTTATTCAAATTGATGAACTATTTTTTATATTAAGGACTGAAATATATCATTTGGTGGTCAACAACAATTTTTGAGCTGTGGGAGAAGTCAAATACTGCTGCAGTGCAATATACTCCTTCAGCCTTATTTATAAAGCATTTTTAATATATTTTACACAGGTAAAAAAAACCTTAAAATACATTAATTCTTCTTTAAAATATAATAACTTTTTAGATTTATTCTTATTTAATATATACACTTTTCAACAAAAAAATAATTACCTGTATTACATTAAATAAAAGACAAAATAGTATATTTGTACTAAAAATTTAATAAAATAACTCATAAATAGGATTGAGAAAAATCTTCTAGTTCTATCTTAAAACTACCATGAGACTCAGGAGGAGTATGTGCCAATATGATTTTGGGAGCATGTTCTGTGTTCATATTGGTTTAGACTCTTGAAACTACGGAAAATTATAATAAAGTCTCAAATAAAAAAATAATTATAAAATTTTTTTAATAATAATCTAAGTAACTTGTAATCACAAGTTTTAAAATAAGAAATAATAACTTTTAAAGTTTATTTTGCAATTATTTTTTATTGGAACTTTATTGCAATTCTCCTTTGAAACTAATAGCATAAACTGAACATGCCGAGAAAATATTTATATTATTTATTTATTTATTATTCAAAACGGTACGACACTTTATAATTGCGTCTAGCCTTTTGTAAAATATATGGATAAGTCATTGTTTTTGTAATCTAATACTACCTATCGTTTGTAAAGCTATTTAACTGATTTAAATAGATTAAAAAAAACTAGTTAAGTTAGTTATTTGTAACAAATATAAGTTAATTTTTTTTTAATTACTCATTTTAATCATAACTACCCTTGAATGAAAATTTTTTAACATGTGTAATTAATAAGAATACTTTAGAAAATGAATTACGAATTTAAAAGATAAAGTTGATTAAAGTCTTACATTTAGAACCAAATTTAATTTTTAACTAGCTTGTATATTAAAAACCAGAGGTAGTAGTATAGTCCACAACCGAATTAAGTTTAACGAGCTAACAGTTAAAATTAGTTAAAAATAATAAATAGGTCAGAAATTTATTATTTTTTTCTAAATTTACCCTTATTTACTAAGAGAGCAAATGAGAGAGATAATGAATAAAAAAATGATGAAAAAGAATATATGTGGATAATATTAATGAGAGAGAGAATATTAATTATAGTCAACTAAGGGCAAAATAAGAAGAAAAAAAACAATAAATGTTCAGACAAACTTAAAAATAAAACTTATATTTTGGACCAGACACTTTTAAAAGTGAAGCTTATATATTGGACCAGAGGGAATATAAGTTTTTCTGGAAGTAAACATTATCTTTTATTTCCGCTTTGTAATCCCAAAGCATCAGTAAGTAGTAACTGTCATTTTAATTTTAAAAAAATATACTCGAATGATAAATAGTGCTACCATTAGTCCGATATATATATTGTCAAGAAAATAGATGATTGAGATCATTGAGGTAGCTATCCATGTTAGTAGATGATAAATTGTTTTCATCTTGCTGACAAAATCAGTCATCCTAATGCCAATGTCTTAAATAATCTGAAAACGTGTCGGTATACAGTAATTAATTATGTGTCTAATTATGGACCAAAATCTATCTGATCTAATTTATATTTATCGAAAGATAATTTTTCAAATGCTCCTTCTTAATTAGAGTCAGTGCTTCAATAGAAGCTATGTTCATATTGACCTTATGATTTTGAATTTGGAGGGAACACATTCAATGTTGGCCAGGGTATTTGGAGGAAACAAGTTGCTCTCCCTTTCGCGCCTCTGTTTTGGCTCCCTCCTCTCCGCCAAAATGTAACCGTTATTTACTTCCATGTTTCATCCACAACACGTGGCATAGTTTCGGGTTTTACGTTATAAAATAAGTCTTATATTTAGAACCACTGTCAAGATAAAAAAGATTACAATCTGTCAAATGATGAAGATTTTTTAAATACGTTATTTCATGATTTCATCTGTGAAACTGACAAATCGCACCGACAGTTGGAGTGTTTTTTTTTTTTGGCGGGGCGGCTAGAAGGGAGGAGATACAAAAATTGTCGGGTTTTGGAAATGAATAAAAGATTATATATCACTTTTAAACAACAGACTCATTATAAATAAATATAAACAAATCTGTTAAAATATTCTCAAATTTCTTACCGTTTTATTTTCTTTGCCATCCTCAAATTTGCATGTATAACAACACATACACCAGGGAAATTAACCACACACCCGATTACCATCAGGGACACTGACTGTTGACTACTGCCTGGCTAGCATTGACCAGTGAACAGTTAAAGAAGATACCTTTCTTTAAATATTTTTATTAAAATATCAATATTTTAATATTCACACTTATTTTTTAGATCTATAAATAAATTTCTAAAATTTACGAGCCAACTTCTTAAAATATAAGTAGTTGAATATTTATAAATCAATTTCTTAGATTTACAAGTCAACCTCATAGACTTGCAACTAAATTTGCGTAATTTTTTATATTCATTCTTCAAATTTTACAAATTGATTTACAAGTAAGGCTCTTATAACTGACCTACAAAGCTATCAAATGACTCAGGAAAAACTGGTTGGCCTAAGAAAAAGAGCCCCAAAAAAAACACCCAGGAAACTGAATCGATTATTCGATTATTGCAGCCAATGACACATCATGGTGAATCTGGCATGTACGTACAAAACATGCTCATCTTATTTTGATATTTAGATTTTCATATATACTCTGACATTTTAATGTATACATCAAAATCCATCCACTTCTGGACAACTTTACAATGCTACAAAGAAGAAACTGCTATAAATTTCAAGGGGGAAATGATTAAAACAGAGCCTCAGCAGCAATAATGTGAGCTACAGAAAAATATGCAAGTTTTCTTGATTCCAATAACAAAGGAAACAGGGAAGATAACAAGGGGAAAGAACTGATAACAATAATCAGATTGATCTAGCTGGGCTTTCCGACTTCATGGTTAGATTGTAGTGCTTGGGTGGCAAAGAACCTAACATCAACATCAGGATCCTCACTGAGTTCAGCCAAACAGGGACGGATAGCCTTCTCAACCACCTTCATTGTTTGAATGGTATTTGGAATATGAGAAATTAAAATAAATATGCATCACTTCCATGTGTTAAAAAGCATGAATGAAAAAATGAATTAAACGGGTTGGGGAGAGTAGGTAAAAAGAATGGGGCTCGTATCCAAAAGAAAAGGAAGTGGAGTCTAAGGAATAGGAATCAGTAGCGGTAGGCATAAACACCACTGATTGATGCTATCTACAATAACTTGTGAAAGATTGATAATTAAAGATTTGGCATCAGCTATACCTATATGCAAAAATAAGTGTTGTCCAAGATACATTTATCCAATATTTAAATTAGCTTCTACCTGCCTAGTTTATTATAAGTTTAGCCAATTCAGCAAGTCACAAGTCTGATCTTGTTAGCAAGAAAGGAATTCAATCCGCCATAAATTTCTTAATATCACCAAATTTACGTTGGAATAATTTCCAAGTTATTATAGTTTTGATCAGTAGCATGTTGCAATTGCATATTCAAAATTTAAGTTTGAAGTACATTATAGATGAAAAGGCTTAAATCACAGCTACTTACAGACTGAGCTACAACTGGAATGATGGACTGAAGAACTTTAGCTACATTGAATTTGATGTTGGGCACCCTGCAAGGCCAACTATCAGCAATGAGTCTGATGAAGACATGAGGTTGAGGGCTCATCAATATTACCTGTCTTTTGATGCGTCTATGACTACAGGGAGCAGTTTTGAAGAAGCAATCTCTGAGCCCAGAACAGGAGCTAACAGAGAGATTGCATGAAGAACGGTCATTCGATAAAGATAGTTTGGATCGTTTATCATCTCCAAAACCTGCAACAAAATCGTTATTGGATGAATACCAGGCCAAATATGTTCAACCTAACCATTTATAGTATCTTTAAGAAACCATAGGCCCCATTTGGTACGTAAGAAGGGGAGAGAGGAAGTGAAAGTGAGGGTGGAATCAAATAAACAGGGCGTTAGTGTTCACTAAACATGAAGAAAATTTTAAGACATCAGTTTCCTAGAAAGAACTTTGTCACAAGCAAAACAACACCAAACCAGCGGAGTGCAGGGTGAAATAAAACGTTGACTGTACTAAAGGGGGCTTATTTCATAAATCAGATGGCAGAATTTTGTCAACATCATCTTAATGCATATCAACAAATCAAGTAACAGAAGGGAAAACAGAACAACATTAATCAAGTAATAAAAAGAAAGCAGAAACACAGAATGAACCTGAGGAATTATATGCTGCATTGCCCAATCTGGTCCAAATTCTTCTGCCAAGCGTTTCACGTTATTAGCAGCCGCATCACGAATTGAGTAGACCTAAAACAATGAAAAAAGCTGAAGAAGTCAGCATAATTCATTGACCCTAAATTAAAAAATACACCAAATTGTCAGCTTCCTGACAAGAAAATAAGCCTGAAATTTTGGCAAATGGAAAATTTTATAAACCTTTCATCAAACACATAACTTGCTTTAGATCTTCAAAATCAGGTTCGTTTTCAAATTCAATTCCTTTGCAGACTACACCAACAAAATGCAAACAACACAAAATGCATCTTGTAAACTATAAATGACTATCATTTGATTCGAAGAACAATTCTTGTTTTAGCTATCTAGTCTAAAAATTTTATTAAAAAAATGCGCACACATGCATTACAGAAAACCCTCTTTTTTTTTAAAATTTGCTGCAAAAGAAGTTAACTCACACTGCTAATGCATTAAAACTATATACGCACACATTAAAAAGAAGCCAATCCACTAAGAATTAATAAATAGTAAAAGATGATAAAGAAAGCACAGAAGCTTAACAGTTTAAAGCAGTGAAGGCTATAGATTACAATTAACAGCATTAGCACGAAGCAAGTCTTTCAGTCATTTGTTAAGGTCAATAATATGCACTTCAAAAATGAAAGCACCATGGATTTGAAAGTAGAACTTAATTTAAATGTCTTGTAAACCTTGTCCTTCAGCCATTGCATGCAAAGTGCTCCAAGCTTGTCATCAAAAAAATCTACACCCAACTGACTTGCCAATAAAGGTATATATTCTATGATTGCGAGTCGAACTCTCCAGTGACGATCCTCGGCTAGCTCAACAATAGCTGGTAATAAAGACTGAGATAATAGATCAATGCCAATTACCTGCATCAACATGGAACTTACAAAGCTTAATAGAGGAGATCAATAACTAAAAAAACAAAAAGTAAAAGTTTTCAACTTAAATCACCAATTTAGAGATATTCACGTTTGAAGCTGCAAACCTGATTTACTTGGTCGAGCTTGCTGATAATGTTCAGCCTGACATCAGGAAACTCATCTTTCAAAAGTGAAAGGAAAATTGGCAGAAGCTGCTCAATTGTTGCATCCTGCAACCCGCCCAGGAATAAAGTAAATGTAAAAAGACATACAAATGAAGGGAATTGTTCCATGAGGTAAAGCAAAAGAAAATAGGCAATGACATAGGAACAATCAGTACATGAGCATAGTAACTAAATGAGACATCAAATATATATATATATATAATCTATCCAAGTACAACAGAATTCACATTGGACTAGCATCTTGATTCAAGTAAGCTCAACCTTGTCAATCTTTCTTTGTTTTTCTGTTTCGTTTACAATAGAGATAGCCGACGTGCTTCAAAATTCATACTCCCATCTTGATTCAAGTAAACTGCCTAGTACATCTATTTCACTGAGTAATATATTTCATATGATGCTAAAATATATAAAGTCTTAAAGTTGATCCATTACAAGATGAACCTACTGCACCATCTCGCATATACATCAATGTCATCACCATTCCTGGAAAGACTAAATATATATGTTCGATTGCGGATCCTTAGAAGTTAAAATAGCCTTATGCTAGCTTTTCCTCTACACAAAATATTTAAGAACAATGTATAAAGCTCCTAATAGTTTACTTAATGTTGGAAACTAGAGAGAGATCCCTACCTTCCCTAATACTGGAGCCATTCCCATTATAACTGAAGCCAATGCAGAGCGAACATGTTGAGATGAATCAGTTGATAACTCCTATGGCAGGAAAACTTGATCAGTTGTAAATATATTTAGACATCATAACAGACCAAATCTACAAAATGTCAACATATAACTTCTACACATTTAAAGATTTCTTTAGGAATGTTTACCTTCACACATGGTAGAATATGCTGGATGGCTAGTTCTGGATTTAACATGCGAGAAAACTTTGTAACTTTTCCAGCAGCAGCAATACGTACTTCAGCCTCATGATCACGCAGTAGCCGAACATACGCAGGAAGCAAGTCTGACCTAAGAATTACCATCATCACATACGGTCAAATTAGATTTGTCACAATTTACATACATTCTTTCATAAATCCCAGTTTTTTTTTTTTTGGCTGATTGAAGAATGCATATCTAAAAATATCATCATTTCCCAAACAGATTGTCAGATAGCAGCAGAAGGCAAAAAAAAGAAAGCGCACAAATCGAAAACAATAAAATCATTTAACAGTTAGGAAAGGCTACCTGGTGGGCTCAGGACCAACAGCTTCACAGAGCTCATATAGTTGATTAGCAACCATGTAACGAACGCGCCATGACTTATCCTGGTGAAAAAATTCCATTTAATCCATCTCCATGATTATCTCATTATTGAGAATAACCAGGAAAAAATTCTCAAAGTGGAAAGCTGGTGGGAGTATGAGCTTGGAACATGACAACTGACTAAATATAAAGAAAAAACAGAAATCACAGAACCTATACAGACTAGCATCCCACATTTTAACTGTTATTTATGACTACTTGACTTTTTGCTCACCCTGAAAATCACTCTCACTAGTAAAAAATATTTCCATCCTCATGAATTTCCAAAATGAGACCAGGGGAGGGTGAAGTGGCTTCTTTCTTGGAAAACCAAACCAGAGAATCCACAACTTCCAAAATATATGTAAATGCTCAATATACCTGGGAGAAATTAACAATGATAGGAAGGATAAGTGTCACACAATCTTGAGGGTCCACCAATTTCCCAAGAGCTGAACAGCCTTCAACAGCAAGTAACCGAACAGAATCTTGTTCTGAAAGAAAAAGAAATCATTAATTTAAATCTCATCCAGCGGTGCATGTTCAAAAATAATAACAGATTCTGCACATGCATAAGCATGACAAACTCAACTTTTCATTTATCCCGTGCTAGGTTGACTAACACAGCATATGTAGAACTGCATATTCTTTTCATATTTCCTATTTTCAGCCCCCCTTCCCTCTCTTATCTATCACAGTTAAAGCTAGAAATAGTACATAAATTTGACATACCATCTTGTGTTAGATCCTCAAACATGGGCATGATATTGGTTTTCAAATAAGTAACTTCAACAGTGGCAGCAAATTTTCCCAGGTTTGTTGCAGCAGATCTCCTAACCATTGGCATATCATCTTGACACAGCTGACCGTACATAGTTCTCAGCTCCGTTTTTAAGGCCTCCGGTGCACTAGGGTAAGCCATATGAAACAAACCACATGAGGAAACTCGCGCTGTGAACCACTCACCAGCAGCCAGCCTCTACATGTTGGATCCAAGTGAATGGTTAGTGCACTTTCACTCTAACTACAGTCAGGTACATTATATCAACAAGGAAGATGAAAATTTTGAAAAGGAAGACAATCGACGCACATATGGTAGTAACATCAAACAATAATATAGAAGTAAATATACACTCTGAACCTGAAGCCTATAGTTTGTGGCACTTTATGTGTTCTACCAACACTTGAGAAATTAGATATAAGCAAAGAAATCAACAGCTCATCAGCATATATATTTTTGAGAAATTAGAATGTAGTATTCAATATAAAACCCATAAGAGTGTGACTAGCCTCAAAGTATGACAACCCAGGCAAAGATACCATGAATGAAACTTAACGTAATCTTTCACCACTGGTCCCTTGAGTCAGGTCCTCCAACCTAAATCAATATGGCACCAGGAGTTGTGGCCCGCATTACTTGGTTTTTAAGCACCAATAGAGAGCTGATGCATTTCCTAGGCAATCCAAGCTAAGAAATTAAAAAAAGAACAATCATTCAAAAATTATTGACCAACTTTGTAATATTGTGCCTTCTTGTCAATAAGTAGATTATTGACCAACTTTGTACTGTTACCTCTTCTTGTCAATAAGTTCTTTTCAGTAAAAATTAATTGAGAAGAAGAAGAAGAAGAAGCAGAAAGAGGTAGTGCAACCTTGTACCTTAACCAGAGGATTAAAGTACTCGACCAAGTCTTTTTCTCTCATTCGAGCTCCAATTCTACATAGTGACTCCACTGCTTTGTCCCTCACGCAAGTTTCCTCAACCGAGCAGAGAGCTTCTAATGGAGGCAGTAGCACATTGGCATGTTCTACGCCTCCAACATAAGGGATAAAAGCCCCCAACTCCTCTGCCATCGCTAGAAGCACCTCATCATCATCGTCATTGCTCTCACTGAGAAAGGGAATCAATTCCTTCCTGGTCCTTTCCTCCCCAAGTACACGTGCAACTGTGGAAAGTTTGCGGATCGAGTTTAGCCTACGCTGGATATCATCGCTCTTCAGCTCATCAATTAAAACCGCTACGGGATACAGAGGTTCTTCTATTGTAGCCATCTTGTCTCCTAATATCCTTAAAACTGCAAACAAAAGAAGATTATTAAACAGTTCATTTAATGCTCACTCATGAAAAGTAATGATTCATTTTACGAAGTGTGAAGTAATCACTTGGCTTGCTATTAATTGATCGTTCACCTCCCTCAGAAAGATGCAATTTTTTTCTTCACATTTCTTCTTTAAATTCTTAGCAATCAAATGCTTGCAAGAAAAAATCATTTCTCATAAACAGCAAGGGGTTCCGAAATCATTAATCTACCTCTTGATCGCAAGCAATAGCCACCAATCCAGCGAATATTATAATCAAACGAGAACAGGCAACGTAAAGAAACTCCCGTTTACCAGGAAAACGAAAGAAAAGACGGAAAACCAAATTATGTGACACCAATGAGAGAAACAGAGGAAGCAGAGGAAGAACTAGTCCAATGGTAAGCTTAAAAAGCGAGAGAAAGAGAACGGTTTTAGTGTTGCACCTGATGGGCTTGTTTGCTGGAACTGGGAACTGGATCTAATAAGAGACGGTGGTTACAAATGAAAATACCGCGGATCAGTTGTTGTGGGAAGGAGAGAAAATTATTTATGGAGAATTTCTCATTTTATTTTGTTTATTTTTTACCAAACTGCCTCCTCGTATGGCCTCATTCCCCTGTACGACCGTACAAACGAACCCCCACTGCTTTAGGCCTATTATTCAGGGTCTTTGCAATTTTGTCCTTTGCAATAAAGCAGTTTGCCACCAGCCCCCTTTTTCTGCCAATGTTACTGCAAACCCCTTGTCTTACATTTTTGTTTGCGTCGTCCAGCTCCTTCAACTGAAATTTCTGCCGAAGGATTAACCAGAGTCTTTGCATTTCAGTGATTAAGGTGAATTCAATTAGAAATCCTAAAACACTAAGCTTCTGTTTGATACAAAACATTAAAAATAAAGAATAGAAACTTAAATTGCAACTGAGAAAAATAATTAAAAAAGTATTTAGTATGAATAATTATTTATTTTATGGGATTAGATAAAATCATAGAAGCCGAATTGCGGAATACCACCTTCTTCCATAATATCTCTCAATCTCACATAGATGAATTTATCTAATCCCATATAATAAACAATCTCTCATGCTGAATGTTCTTTTAATAAATTTTCTGAATCTCAGTCTTTACTTTTTGTTTTCAATGTTTTGCATCAAATGGGACCTAAAAGTCTGATTCTTCAAGGAAAATTTTGCAAAAACATGTTTTTCAAAGGTTGGGTGATCATAAATACAAGAGAGATTAAAAAATACTTCACCCATCGCTATTTACTTGTTCTCATAAAATAATATGTATATCAAGGAGAAAGAACAATCTATGTACCACATTCTCCTATAGTATTATTTAGTATCCTGCTGTTTTAAATCTTAGATATTTCTATTAAATATTATCTTTTCTTATGATTTATTTATAGATCACTTTTAGCATATTTTATCATAACGAAAAAAAAAAACTTAAAACTCATTAATCTTAAAATTTAATAAGTTTTCAGCTTTATCCTAATTAAATACTTATACTTTGCCTTATTTTAATAACATCTACCAGCATTTAATAAGAGGTAAATAGCTAAATTCATAAGAACAGCTCAAGTACATTCCTCATAAATAGTACTTTAATAAAAAATTTTTGGTCTTGTAAATAAGATTGAAAGAGTATTTAATAAGAGTGTTATTGAGAACAAGTTATAATTATATCTTGAATTTGGAACAAGACATCTACTCTTTTTTTTTGGCTTGAAAGAACAAGACATCTACTAGAAGACCAAAAAAAAATCCAAATGAAGATAAATAAATAGAGAGGAAATACCATGGCCCTCGTCTCCCTAAATAGTGTTACCTTATTTATGGTTGGCACCGTGAATGCGGAAGGTCCAAAGGCATAAAAGTTGAGTTGGGGAAAAATTATTCACCAAAAAAAATTAATGTTGGGTTGAGGCATTCAAGTGGCTTAATCCTAGAGGCTAGTACTTAGTTTGACCCCACAGCGGGACCTGCATTAATTCAAGTACTGCCTTCAGTCCTCTGTAGCTTTTAACTTTTTAGAAAACCTTTTGAAAAGGATACTTGGCTTTTATTATAAGGCTCTAGAAGAAGTATTTATTATAGTTTTTCAATAGTGTTCATTTTCAATATTAAATGCTTTCTTTCTCATTTGACTTCTCCTCATTACAGCATGATTTCAGTATAGGCGAAGTGTTGTAAACCTTGTTCATATATACCGACTTAACAACAATCTTACCTTTATTCCGGTGAAAGTAATAAAAAAAATGTTACATAACAATAATTGAAGGGAACATGAGGTACCTACATTCCATGTGATGTTTCTTGCAATGCACATATTGATGTTTATAATCCCCCAAATTTTCATTATACAATCTTTTTATGTATAAATGACTAGAGGTTAGAATGTTATCGAGTTCATACCTGGTTAACCTTGAAGTGTTTGTGAAATCGTGCTTGATAACAATTTAGGGGACTTGGATTCTCTCCACTTCCTTCCCATCCTCTTCCCCTCCACTACCCTTCTTTTCTCTTCACAACCATTAGATTAAAATTTCAATGGTCCAGATTTAACATCTTATAAAAATAATATTATTAAAAAAATAAATAAATAAATTTAAACTGTTAAAATCTGGTCTGAACAGTTTATAATTGTAATAAAAAAAATTAAAAAAAATTTGCTCTATAATAACAGTTATGAACTGTTCAGATTAGATTTTAACAGTTTAAATTTATAGAACCATTGGAGTTTTGATCCAATGGTTGTGAAGAAAAAAAGATGGTAGTGGAGGGAAAGAGGATGGGAAGGGTAGTGGAGAGAATCTGATTCCCAATTTAGGACCTATTCGGATATGTGATGAATAAATGCTTATAAATACTTTTATATAAACTGAGACAAAATTTCTTTCACATACTTATCTCGTAAATTATTATCAAGCTATTTATAAGTCATTCCATACAAAATCCTAGATTACTCAAGCCCATGCAGCTAAACTAAAAGACAAGGACATTCAGAGGACAATATATTAAGCCAACGTACAAGATACGTAAATTTCATGAAATAAATAATGGAGTGATCCCCCCTCAGCTCAAGCTGACAAGTAAAATCCAGACATGCAGTGCCATGTGGTGATACCGCAACATATTCAGTGGCAGGAATAATAAGAAATGGTACCATTCATCTACGATCTACGAATGACAATGAAGTTTAAAACAAGTTCTCATCAGATTCCGACTTCACAAGTGGTTTAACTCTCCATAGTTAGTTGCCAAAACTGACAAAAATATATAGTCACCTACCATTAGGTGATTACCCATTTTACAGCTACAGCGATGAGCATGAGGCAGCTAACTATCTCATTTAACAGCAGCTGTGAATTGGCCTGGCATAGCTAAGAAAAATAGTTCAATCCTAAACCGAGCTAAGATTGAGAACAAGCTCTGATGGCCTCAGCAGAGCATATATCATTGGACTCCCATATGTTCTCCCGATTTTACCTTTGGCTACAGATTCACTCTGGTCATTTGATTTTGAGGCTTTGAACCGAGTAAACAAAATGCAGACACCTAGGGATCGGATCATAGAACATTTCTTTAATGTGGGATACATTGCTCGTAACCAAATATCGTATCCCATTTTTTCAGGGTCCCACATTTAGGGGGCTGTAAGGAAGGATTATTGGGTTGTCAAAGCTTCTATCTCAGTCTTTAAATCTCATGCAATTGCACAATCGGGACCAAAAACCAGAAGATGCAACAGGTATTTGCTGCTCGAGCGGGTCCTTAAAGTTTGCTTTCTCACTCAATTCGTCAAATGAATCGACAAGGTTCTGGAGCCTTGCAACAAATTCAATCAGAAGGGAAGTAAAAGTGGCTAGAGTCAGTGAACTAGCACTTTCATAGGTGTTTGATCCTTCCTCTTCGGTCACTGCATCTTTTTTAAAGGATATAGGAGGAGGCCAAGATATCTGCTTCTTGAACATGGTTTCCGTGGCAACAACTGCAGGAGGCACAGCAGAGTTACCATTAGGAGCAATATGGCCATCCCAACTTTCTGAAACTTGAACTGATCTGAGATCAAGGACAGCTTCACTGAGAGACTTGTACTCCAGAAACTTCCTTTCTTCATCCACATCCAAGAGGTCTCGGGGTTCAGCCTCTTCTCTTGGCCGGTTTCCAATTTCCCAGCGCTCTGAATTTACGAGAAGGTAGGATTTTTTGTCAATCTTCATTTGCAATTCTTCTGCCGCCTCATGTACTTCATACAGAATGTCTACCTGACCTAGTTTCTCCATCTTTTTAACTTTGTTTCCAAGTTCATGCAACACCTTGGCGCCTTCACTGCCCACCCTCTGAAGCTCACTACGGAAAACTTGTCTTTTCTCAGCTGGAGCCTACATATCAAGACGAAAATTTAATACATATACACTCCATTAGATAATCCACCGAAAAAATTTATATACAAAAGAAGTACCTGTATTTCAGAAAGTATACATCCATGCATAGCCATAACCATAAATGCGCAATGCCTTAGTGCTCCACTAACTTTCACATAATTCTTCCATGGATATCTAAACATCTTGTAATGACCATGAGGTGGCTCCCATACAGCAAAACCCACCTTCAACAGCATGCATGCAACAGTGAGTCAGAAGAGAATTGATATAACTATTTATTGTTAAAATGAGTAGAAAAATGACATTGATGCTACCAATGCATCCTCTTGGCTGGTAGATTCAACAGCTGATCTGTAACCACTATAAACCGGGTCATCAGCTGCCTGGTAGGTCAGAATTTTTGAAGGAACCCTCTTATATTCAATACAATTAAGGTAGTTCTTCACAACTCCTGAAAATAAGTTCAACAAAGTTATTCAATCAAGGCAATGATGCTGAGAAATAAATCTATACGCTGTCAGCGTGATAATAAGGAAAATGTTGTAGACAACCTTCCAAAGATGTTGCAACACCAAAAAAATTTTTGGCCACCAGATTATGCAGATCCTCACCAGCCCAGATTGGATATATGCACATATTTACCCCCATTGAAACACCAGCGCCAAGGGCAATGAGCAAAAATCTACTTATAGCTGTTTGGATAAATTCCCCAGTGTGATATCCAGATACAGTGATGAAACAGTATGTGATCAAGAACACACGGAATCCATATTCATAAGGTTTCAATGTTGGGTATTGTTTTGCATAGGTGGCACAAAACCCTAACAACGCATAGCACTTGTCAGAAAACTCCGCATAAGCCAAAGAGATCAAGGAAAAAAAGAGAATAAACCAACAAAATAGGAACCCAGTGAGCAAAATCAAGACCTGCAGTGAAGATGCTGACGATAATTATAAATTCTTCCCATGGTCCAGCTAATGCTGATAACGCTGCCGTTCCCCAAGCTAGTCCCCCAGCTGACAAAGTCCCCAGTCCTCTGTTAAACCCTTTGCTAAGAGTTGCCCCTGTAGAATTTCATTTTAATTAACTATAAGGTTGATACATGAGCCTGGGTTGACTACAAGAAGAGCATGAAAAAGATAAAATTCACCACAGGTACTCAAAAAATTTATTCTATGGTAAAATAATGAAACATGATTAAAGACCAAGTCATTACAGGAAAATATGGATATAATTAATACCAGTAACATTGATATAATTAAACCAGTTTCGTCAAGTCGAATACATGAACAAAAGTAAAGACAACTGAAACTAAAGTGGCTTTGGAGCATGCAGCACAAGATGATTTACCCGTGGATTTATCAAAAAGAAGAGGCATTAGCTGGCAGGATTATGGAACTAGTAAAGTTGGTGGCAAAAGTTGTTGACTTGAAGTCCACTTGGTCAACTATTTTATTAAACATCCAATACGAAGAAATACACGACATTTCCCATCCCCAATTTCCCAGTTCAAGTCATTATTAACAATTAATTGACTTTCTTCAAACTCAGACATGTTCCCACGGAAGGAGACTTGACTAAAGCCCCCACACAGCCCCCACTGTACTTACTAGTCAATAAACATGCCATTAGGTGAGTGAAAGGACAAGCCTTATGCAGTAACCAAGCGAAAGGGCAAATTCCCGGGATTTGCGCCAGGCAAGCGGAGAAAAATGGAGACAACTTTAATAGGATCTCAAAAAGAAGTTTAAAAAAACAAAACAGAAGCCCCAGATTCGGGAAGATTTTAAAAACAAGCGTACCTATACTGAATTCAAAGACAACCACGACAGTTAGTATGGCCCAGACGGAATAGCGACTCATTCCCCTGAAGGGCTCTTTCAAGAAAATTAAGAGGGAAATAAGCATCAAAGCAAGACCCATTTTGGCAGCGAAGATAACCTTCCTGGGATCAGAATGGCCCATCTCCCAGGCCTTAACAGCAACGCCGCGTACTCTCTTCCAGCCGCTGCTAAGTCCATCGGAGAGAGCTCGGTAGGAGCAGCCACACCTCGTCGGAGTCTCTTCATCAGATTCGTATACATTGATTTTAATCTGGGAATACCCACCCTTCATAGACAACAGCCTCTCCTTCTTCTCAGCGAAACTGTGCCTGAAAGAGCCGTGTTTTGCAAATTTTGAAGTCATCTCTGACCAACCAATTTGAGATGAGAACAGAGACGAAAAATCAGCAAACTGTATGCCCAGATTTGAGCAGAGGAGCCAATTGGGACAGTAACTTTTTTTGTATCTCTAGCTTTGGGAGGGAAACGTCAACATCGCAATGATGGACAGTCTGATAATTTGTGTGCTCTAGGTAGCGGGGGAAAGAACAATACCGCCACCAATCAGATCGGAGGTTGTGAGGACGGGAAATCGTATCTGCAGAATCTACTGTGCTTTTGTGTCTCCGGATCAGAGAGGGGACCGAAAATAGTTGTCTTTATATCTGCTCGTGGCCCACCATGCTTGCCAATAAAAACCTGACACGTTATCCAAAAACCGGCATGCCTCGCCAGCATTGCTTGTTATTATTATTAGTATCAATTATCAATTATCAATTATCATAATATTAAAAATTAAATTTATAAGGTTAATATAACTTTTTATAAATTATTTTGATTTTGGTCCTCAAATTTAAAATTATCTATTTTAGCTTCTCAAAATAGACTATTTTTTATTAAATTATAAGAAATAATATTTTAGATAAAAAACTTAAAAAATATTTAAAAAGTTGAGGGATAAAACCAAGATGGTGATAAGTTTGATCGATAAAAATTATAAGTCCGCTTGAATTTTTAATAACATATAGTATAATTTTTGCCGGCAAATATAAAATGCCTTCGCAGCGAGGAAAGAGTTTGGATAACAGGATAATTGTCCTTAAATTTTTATTTGTCGATTTATTCTTATTTTCAATGGAAAGATATTGATAACTAAGAAATTAATAGATATAAATAATAAAAATTGAATTAAAAAATAGGTGATTTAAGAGGTAGTAAAAAAAAATCATCCTAACAACCAATAGTGTTTTTGACCTTTCTGGCAAAGAAAAAAAGGTATTTCTGACCTTCAATAACACATAGTATTTACATTTCACGTAATTAACGAAAAATAAAGCGCTTCATATAGTAAATATTCTATTCAAGTCATTATTAAATTATGATTAAAAAAGATATTAATGATGGGACGTATTATAAATATTATATTTTATATTGATAAGTATTAAGCTATTAAATTATAACAAAAAATAAATATATATATATATATGTCAGGCTAATTGAGAAAAAATTATTATTATCTTGAATGAAATCGCGATAATTAAATTATTTAATTATTAATGATTAAAAAATGCTTATTCTTAATTGTAATTTTTTTCTAATTAACAAATTGTTTCTGGGTTTTTTTGGCCACAACAAATTATTACTTATTTAATAAATTAGACCTGAACAAGAAATTTTTTTTTTTGGGGGCAAACCACGTGAGCAGTTTCGATGACATCTCCTGAGCGGGGAACGGGCCATCTTAAAAAGCCTAATATATTTTCAAATTATTTATAGTTACACTGTTATTTTATTGAAAATTTTAGGCTAACATATATACTTGGTTCTTTAATTTTGTGTAAGGCTTTAGTTTGATTTCTTAACTTTAAAAAGTATACTTTTAGTCTTTTAAGTTTTAACTCTAAAATTACTAGTCTTAAATAATATTTTTTAAAACAATTATGGTTTTTTTAATATTAAACTTAATATATTAACATTTAATAATGTTTTATCAATATTCAAGAGAGCAACATAATTTTTTTTTTACGGCTTTAGAATTAAAGGACTAAAAATTTACTTTTTAAAATTAAGAAACCAAAATAAAATCTTATGTAAAATTAAAGAATTAAAAATATACATTAGCCAAAATTTTATATATCATAGTGTTATTATACTAATAATTATGCCGGCCAAAAAAAAATTATACTAACAATTAGACTTATTATAAATTTATTTCATATATTTTTTATATATCCATATTATTTCTTATCAAATTTTTATTTTAATTATCACATCACAAATTTGACTACCGGTTCAACTATCCGGACCACGAGAACTTAGATCTAGGCATTGTTAGCCTTTTCAAGTTGATATTTGATCCGACTTTTGAGATACTGCTGATAGGATATGATTTATTATTTTTTTTGACCAGCAGGATATGATTTATTATACTCCATTCGGTCCTAGCTCTTTAAATATAAAAATTAGTTAATTAATTTATAAAGATTAGAAAATTTGGGTGTTGATTTTTTTTAAAGCATTCCTTTCGTTATTTGTATTAGAAACTATCTCTTGATGAATACCTCTAAATAACAGCTTAGAAAAAGAATAATAAATTTGTGAGACAGATTAAAATACATCAGGGTCTTGACTCAGGACTAAAGAAATCCCTTATGTACTGTTATCTTAAATATAGGAGTCATTTTATAGTGTGATTTACGTTATAAAATAAGTCTTATATTTAAGATCAAAAAAGTATTTTGGATGAGGGTAGTACAAGATAAAAAAGAATATTGGAAAAGAATCCGTCTTGTTTTTCCTTTCATGTTTCCTTGTCGGTGAGTAGAATTTCATCATCGTAGTTGATCTACCTGCCGACTGGCTTAATGAAAAATTAGATTTAAAAAAATCAAATAAAAAGTAAAAGGAGTGGCCATGATCTAGTTGAAGTAGAAAGATGGAGACGGTGATAAAAGTGGAGCAAGTTGGATTTGGTTTCAAGTTTCAATTTTTAACTTTGAAGATAAGCATAGCACTTTCCCTTATTACGCCTTACCAAGTGCAAAGAGAAGCCTTTTAATTATGACATTTCCCTGAAATATCAAGGTCCATCACATTTATCACAAAACTAAATAATTATGTTCATTCGTTGGATGAAAATGCCCATCATATCTGGTGACAACTTTTTCATTCTGTCCACCCTCATCATTATTTGTTAAAAGTTGATTATTTCAGATAAGCCAAAAAAGAAAAACTTAAAAGTTGACTTTATCATGTTTTTTATTACTCCTCCGGTCTTAATTATAAGACCCAATTGACTTATTTGAGGAGATTAAGGAAGTAAGTTAAGTTGGTTATTTATAATAAATAAGTGTTGTCATTCCTAAAATATCCTTGCTAATTAAATATATTGGCTAAAACTATCATTATTAGAAAGATTATCTTGGAAAAAAATGCATAAATATAAGAGACAAAATGAATTGGGGTCTTATAATTAGGACCAAATAAAAAATCAAATTGGATCTTATAATAAAGACCGGAGGAGTACTAAATATTCTAATTTCTACGATGAACATGGGAGTGGCTCCTTTTTCAGGTGCCTCCATTCAAATCCCCACCCTCACTCTAATCATCTTTGCTATCAAGCCTAATGAATCCCATCATATGGAATGTAGGATTTAGGCTATCAGAAATGGGGCCCCCACTTCCCTGAACATCAAATCATGTATTCTTTTAAAATAATTAAGCGAGGCCCGAGGCTGAAGTCGGCATGATCAAACCTACCCTAGGGTTAGGTCTTTTTTTTTTTACCTGAATACCCTAGGGTTAGGTCATTGGGAAAGTGAATTTCTACCCAAATTAAAAATATGAAAGACTTTCACAGCGCGTTTGGTACGTTGAAGATCCAACTCTGACAACAACAAAAAATCAAAATCAAAATTTCCAAGAACTTGGTTGGATAATTTTCTGAGAATCAATTTTTTTTGGGCTGCGGGCAATTTTCATGTACGTAAAAGAAAATCAATTTTCACCCTTTTGATAGAAACTCGTTTTTCAGCACAGATGGGCAAATGTAAAAGATATATTTATCCTTCAAAACACGTTATTTTGCCCGCTCCTTCTTCTTCACCTGCTACTTCTTCCTCTCTCCTCATCTTTCTTTCTTTCTTTCCATCTCCTTTTCTTTCTTTGTCTTGATATTCATCATTCTTTGTCGACAAGCAAAACGTTTCATTCATTAAAAAAAAAAAAGAACATCACCCGTATCAGCAAAAAAAGAAAATACCCATGCTTGACGCATGAGCCTTTTACCTCATTTATCAAATTTAAAACTTGCCTAACATTTATGGCCTATGTGTAAATACTTTTGAAGTGAAAACTTGTTATATATAAACACAGACTCAATAGCTTTTTAACAACATCTGTCTCAATAAAAATGTCTTCATATGAAATAGAAATGATTTTTCAAATCTAGCTCAAAATCTAGTGAAAAAAACGTTTTTGATCCTTGCTTACAATTTCGATCATAACTTTAAATTTATAGAGTATTTTTGAATGGATCTTATTACATTAAAAATTAGATTTAGAGAGCTTTTTAAAGATAGGTCATTTGCCTAATTTGAATTTAAATCGAAAAAGCTATCTCTAATCAAAAGTTGTTCTGCTCAAAATGTCAAATTCAAATTTTGTGAGAAAAATTAGAATATATTATGCATAAATTAAAATTTTTGTAAACAAATTATAAGAGAATGTTTAGATAGAAACCAAATCATGATTTTAAAAATATTTTTATAATATACGAAGTAAATATATAAAAAAAATTTCGTTTTTAAAAAAATACTTCTTAATTTATATTCACAAAAATAAGTATATTTCAAAGTTGATGTGAAAAGATAGGTCATTATATGGAATGCAGGATCTCTTTTTTGGGGACTGAAATGGAATGTGGGATCCAGGCTATTAGAAATTGGCCCCGCAATCCCCTAAATGTCAAATCATGCACTTCTTTTAAATAATTAGGCGAGGCTAAAGTCTTCATCAGGCAAACCTACAAAATTAGTTCTCACTTTTCATCTACATAAAGGAAAATTAATTCTCACTTTTTTTGGCGGCATTCGGCAAGCTACTTTCCAAATAATTAGGCGAGGCTAAAGTCTTCATCAGGCAAACCTACAAAATTAATTCTCACTTTTCATCTACATAAAGGAAAATTAATTCTCACTTTTTTTGGCGGCATTCGGCAATCTACTTTCCAGCACAGGAAGGCAAATTTGAAAGACATATCTACCCCTCAAGACACACGTCACTGGTCACTGCTCTATCTTTCTTCTTCTTCACCAGCCGCATCTTCTTCTCTCCTTATCTTTCTTTCTTTCCATTTTCTTTTCTTTCTTTCATGTTGATATTCATCAACCCTTACTGACAAGCAAAATCTTGCTTCATTTATTAACAGAGAAAAAAAAATCACCCAGGCTTGACCCTTGAGCTTTTTAGTTCATTCATCAAATGTAAAACTTGCCTAACATTTATGGCCTATATATAAATACTTTTGAAGTGAAACTTGTTATTCATAAACATAGATTCAATAGCTTTTTAACAACATCTACCTCAATAAAAATGTTTTCATCTAAAACAGATATGACTTTTCAAATCTGGTTCAAAATCTAGTGAGAAAAATGTTTTTGACCCTTGCTTACAATTTTGATCATAACTTTAAATTTACAAAGTGTTTTTGAATAGGTCTTATTGCATTAAAAATGAAACTCAGAGAGCTTTTCAAAAATAGGTCATTTGTCCAATTTAAATTTAAATTGAAAAACACTACTATAAAAATATCCAGTTTCGTATACTCACTCTAGAGGCTTTTTTTTGTCGGTTTAAGAGGACTGACAAACTCAATTATTTTTATATATTTTGGTATCTTTTATATGAGTTTTGTCAGCTTAATTGGTCCCTTTTTGCCTTAATTGATTTGTTTTGTTTTATTTTGAATTATTATTTTATAGGGGCAAAATTGTCATGTTTTGATTTAATTGTGACTAATTGATTTTTGAGGACAATTAATGCTACCTTATCTTTAAATTTTTGCTTGCAAGTTTTTGGAAGATTTTGAAAATTAAAAAAAAAAAGAAAGAAAAAATAAATTAAAAAAAAAGAAAATAAATAAAATAATAAAAGTGGGGGAGCAAAACGCTGCGTTTTGCTCCACCCCTAATATCTAATATTACATTCACCATCAAGGGGACCCGGGAGGAAGAGACGCAAGCGGGCTGAGGGAGAAGACGTGGGCGGCGTGAATAATACCCCACTAAACCTATTATTCAGGAACCCACGAGCGAGAGGAAGCGGAAGACAACACACACGAAGCACACAAGCAAGTTAGAGGAGGCGGCACTTGCGAAGGAGAGACAAAGCTGAGCGGCGGCAGAGAGAATAAAACGAAAGACAGAGCTGAGGGGCGGCGTGAAACATAGCAGACCAGCGACGGCGAATTCTTCCTTTCCACCGAATCACCATTATCACCGTCTTCTCCATGGCAGCCCATAGCAGAACATTGACTGTAGCATTCCTTATGGCAGTCCGTGGCTGAGGTTATGTGATTCTCTAATTCAACAACAATGGCAGGGGCTTGGATCATCAAGGGGAGTTTAGTTGCTTTAATTTCCTACTCAATAATTGTTCAACAATTCCTAGGTCTTAGAATAGTTTTTCTAATTGTTGGGATAATTGTATTGCTTAATCTGATTATATTTAGAGATTATTGTGACTGGATTATTGTTTAGCATTTGACATTGGGCTGTTTATAGCTTTGATTTCAATTATGATGTTGTGGTTATGACATTTATATTGATTTTGGAGTTAATATATTGTGATTTTCTAAGGTGGCTTAGAATTTTGGATCATATTGTCTCTTGCTAGCTTTAATTCTGATATTTTGGATTTAAGAGTTTCTAATTAAGCATTGGTTTTTGGCATCCTTAATCCCATTTTACTATTCTGGTTGCAGTTAGTAAGTTGGGATTTTAGGAAAATATTTTGTGGCAACTCGAGGTGGCTCGGTTGTTGGATTAAAAGCTTAATTATAATTCTTAATTCATTATTTTTAACTCCCACATCTTTTAGAGTGATGATTGCCTACATTGTTGAATTAGAGGATTGATTATCATCAGTGTTATTTGTGTGTCTCATTTTCATTCCTTTCATCTTCAGTTATTTCAATCATCTTTTATATAAAAGAAAATAACAAAAAAAGTATTTAATTTCAATTTAATTCAAGGCATTTAGTTAGCAATTTTTCAAACTCAAATCAAAAAATCCTTTTTATAGTTTAGGTTACTTGCATTTATTTACTAGGATTTAATTTCGTTTTCGACTCCTCAAAGTGAATACGACCCAGATTGTGCACTATATTGCATTAATTCGGTTAATTTTTGGAGTAACCCCAAAACGACAATTAAGGGAAGTTCAACTTCAGGGACGTAGACAAAAGAGACGTAAATAGAAGTTAGATATTCGTCTATTCAAAAAAAGAGACAAATGTGGTGCCATATATTCATATGTTCTGGGAAAACAAACAAATATACAAAGCACACATATTCATCTACTCTGGCCAAAACAGATGGATATAGTGTCATTTTAAAAAAAAAAATTATTTGTATTGTCAGTTTTTACTATAACCCATAATTCTAAAGTATGTCAAGCAAAACCAAAACAAAACAACAATAAAAACAATTCAACAGAACCAAATCATGTTGCACTTTCCATACAAATCATTTTAAGGGTCAAAGCAAAGGACAACAATAACATCTAAATTAGTTTAATTAATAAAAAAAATTAAACACCTTAACTTAGTCATATAATACAAGAAAGTTTAAAACTAGAAAATCTAATGACATCCTAACTTATTTAAATAGATATTTTAAATTTTAGAATCCCATACTTCTCTAAAATTTAACATGGAGATTAAACATTGAGGACACTCAATTAACTATCATATTCCAACAAATTTTCTCTCCTGGATATTTTCACAAATACCTTATGTACATTGATATTTAAACAAATTTAATATGCTTTTAATCTTAATATACTTTTTCAATCATTATAATTGCTTTCCAAAAGCTATTATTCACCAACAATCAATTTAAATAGAAAATTTTTGACACCAAAATACCCAAACAATCACTTTCAACCCTCATATAATAGTCTCACATAACCAAAACATTCAACGTCAGATCACATAACTTACCTTGCTTCTTGCAAAGCTAAAGCCGTGAAAAAAGAAGCAGAGAGTATTGTCAAGCACACAAGAGAAGAGAGAGAAGCTATCTGCCATCAAGAAGAGAGGCTAGCTATGGAGTTCACTGTGTCATTAAGCTGTTGCATCACCAAGAAAGAAAAGAGAGGAGAAGCTATTGTCAACCATGAAGGAGAAGATAGAAGAACGTTGGTTGTTGCATGAGAAGAGAGGAAGACGGAGAAGAGGAAGCTTGCAGCAAAGGAGGAGAGGAGAAAAAGAGAGACTGCTATTAGGGTTCGCTCTGATCTGATGAAAAAATAGCATTGTGTTTTGGAAATTCAAAATTTAAAGCAAAAAGTTTTTTGTCTGTTACTTTGTTAGTTAGAGCATAACATACAAGTAGAGCCGGTAATATGGGCCAACCCGCCGATTATGGGTTGGCCCGTGGTGGGCCTGAAGTTTGGCGGGCTGGGCTTTTTAGGACCGCTTTCTGACGGGCTGGAATTTTTTCAACCCGCCCGCGAGGGCTAACCCGCCAACCTGCCAAATTTTGTTTTTTTGTTTTATTTTTTTTTAATAAAACCTACTCAAAGTCCCAAATTCCTAAATACCTAAAATAAACATGCAAATAGAAATTATCATATATAAAACATAGAACCCATCCAAAGTTTCAAGTTCCAAGTTTCAAATATATCAAAATATTAAACATATGATTAAATGAACATGATATGTTCTTAATAATTTAATAAACATCTCGAATTAAAACATAAATCCAAATTAACACTACCACAAAGTCACAAACACAATGTCACTACACAAATCACTATCAAGTGCTCAATCATCACTCATGAGCTAGGGCAAAGGCGCAAAGCAAAGACAAAGAGCAGAGAGCTTGGGGCTTGGGACTTGGGACTTGGGAGTTAGGACTGGTCGAGGGCGACTGGGAGACTGAGTCTGGGAGAGTTGGGAGTCTGGAAGGAGTGCGACACGCAAGCAAAATGTGAAAATGGGACCGTGTTGGTGTTGCCGTGTTAGACTATTGAACATGGACTGCTCACTGTTGCATTGTGGACTAGGCTAAGAGTGTAGAGACTAAGAGGCAAAGGGAAAAATTTGCCAAAAAAAAAAATGGTTAAACGGGTTGGCCCGCCAACCCTGCGGGTTAGCCCACCGCGGGTTTGGACTTGGCAGTTATGGGCTCAAAACTTCCATTTTAAAACGGTCCTAATTTTTATCAACCCAACCCGCCACTTATTGGCGGGTTGGTGGCGGGCTCAACCCATATTACCGGCTCTACATACAAGTATGTGTGTACATATTTGTCTGTTCTGTCATAACAGATGAGTATAGTGGCCTTTTTTCTATTTTAAAAAACCGATAAAAATGAGAGACGCAAATGATCTATTTTGTAGTAGTGAAAGTTATATAGAATCAAAAGTTGTTATGCTCAAAATGTCAAAAACAGGGTGTAATAGAGACATAATGAAGTTAAATTTTTGAGAAAAATTGGAATGTATTGTGCATAAAAAACAAATTGGAATTTGTATAAAAAAAATTCTAATTCATATTTATAAACCCATGACTAAACTTTAAGCTGTGAGAAAGAAATGAGTATATTCAAAGTTGATGCAAAAGAAGTTGAATTTTTGTGTCAAATTCAAATTTCCTTCAATAGATTCAAATTTGAAAGAAATGAGTATATTCAAAGTTGGTGTCAAAGAAGTTGAATTTCTGCGTCAAATTCAAATTTCTTTGAATAGATTCAAATTTGATGTAAGAAATTTCAAATTTTCTACATCAAATTTGCTTGAAAATAAATTTTAAAACACAAAGTATTTTTGAATGGGTCTTGTTGCATTAAAAATTAAACTTAAAGGGTTTTCCAATGATAAATCATTCAACCCATTTAAAATTAAATTAACAAATGTATGTCATCAAAAAATTCACATTTTAATTGACTTTATTTATGTTCATTCAAGTTTATAAATTGTTTGGTTGTACTTCCTTCCTTTTTTCCTTGTGAATTTAATTTTATTCCTTGTACTAACTTCTTTGTTATATTTTATTTAAATTTGTATTTAATTATTTTTTAATTATTTAACATCTATAGTTAATTTTATATTTAATATTGAATGTTTGTATTTATGTAACTTATAATATATTTTTTTAATTATTGATTATTTAATAATATTATTATTCTATAAGGTTAAAAAGTATTTTTATTTAATAATATTATATTTTTTCATTAAGGGTAACAGAATAAAATTGCACAATTTTTCAACCCATTTTTATCCCGTCAAACATAAAATTTTCTATCAGCCTATTTTCTGTTTCAGTACTAATCAAATATGTCATTATTCAAAAAAATTTCATTGCATTCTTTTCTATTTATTTCCGTTCCAATCAATTCTTTTTATCAAAAGGGCCCTTTTAAATATCAGGTGTCAATTGGCGGTCTGACTGCCACTGGCCGTCTGGCCGGGTGGCATGTGTGTGTTGGGTGCCCTGTTGTAACCACACAAAAAAAAATTGGCGGTCTGACTGCCGGACGGCTGGGTTTCCATTATTAATTGAAAAATGTTACCCCTTTCGTAATTGGGTTACATCTTCGTTTTGATATCAGTATGAAAATAATATGCTCCAAAAGTCAAGATTCCCTATTTTTTAAATTAGTTAAATGACCTCATCAATATCAAGCATAAATAATTATAAAACGAAGCTGACGGAACATAGCGCATTTTTTTGACCATACGGAACATAGCTTATTGAAGTAAGGCTATTTGGTTTACTTTGAACTGTATTAATTTAAGGGAATGGATCTGGTCCATAGGAATCTGCCAACCTTAGCTTATGGCCTGAACTTGGACATCTCAATTATCACAAGCGACAAACGCGAATCCTTCATGTTTTTACTAATTTGAGTCTTATATTAGCTTTTGTCCTTAATATAAAATATAAAAGTTAGTTAGTTAATTAAAATATATTTAAAAAATTAGTTAAGGTAGATCATTTGTGATAAATAAATATTATGTTTCCTAGAATATCATTTCTAATAATATGTACTAGCTAGAACGACCATTTAATGAAAAATTATATTTAACATGTATAATTATTATAAGAACTACTTTAAAAAAGATAAATAAATATGAGAAACAAAGTAAATTTACGTCTTCTATTTAAAACCAAATTAAATATCAAACGAGCTCTTATATTAAATACCAGAGGTAGTATCTAATTACATAAATAAAGCTCTCTTACGAATAAGACATCATAGATTTGATCATACTTGTAGTTTCATGTTGTTACAATATGTTCTTTTGAATTGGAGGAAAAGAAAAAAGGAGAATTTGATCATACTTGTAGTTTCATCTTGTTACAAAATGCGCTTTTGAATTAGGGGGGAAAAAGAAGAAGAAGAAAAATAGAGACACTACAAAAAAAAAATGACTTTCATTTTGTTACAATTTTGCTAAGACAGGTTTTATATGGAATTATAAATGACGATGTTGATTCTTAATATAGTGCACATCTAAAAATATTTTAAGAAAATTAATTTCTAATTATTACAAGGTCTCATAACCAGCTAATGGGCAACCGACAAATATTATGCACATTTTTCTATCTTTAATTTTGAGTATTCAATATATTCACAAATACACTAAAAAGCGTCAAAAACTTCGGAAAACATGCTAAAATAATATAAAATTCCAGAGGTTAACAAGAAGACCACAATTCAGGTTACTGACAGCATGAACATTTTCATTCACCCATGAAAAAATTAAGATTTCTTGAACTGAATAATTTGAGTTTAATAATTTTCCCTTTTTTTAAAATTATTTTCCTGTAAGGAACTTCGATCGAGAACCAAAGCAATATAAACCTAAACGAGAAGACAAGTCGACAAAATGGGTGTTAGCATGTGAAATAACACGTACAACAACATTTCAGATGTCTGGTGGTTAACTGTGGCTTCAGTCGAAGGTTTGAATTATTGATCACAGTCTTCTCATCCTCGTTCACACCATTGCTATTCCTCATGTATGTCTCCTGTTTCTAATATCTCAACTCTGCGATTAGTCTTCTTCTTTATCTTGATTGCCACATCCTGAGGAACGAAGCTCCCACACACTATTACCCTGCTTTGCTTCTTCTCTATCAGATGTGACTCCACTTCTATAGAGTACAGTTAATTCAACACAGGAATCATTTTGCTGCATTAGACCCAGTTACTGAAATAAGATAAAGGGTTTAATTCATTTGAAGGGCTAACCTGGAATCTCAAGAAGGGCTCTCTTTACTTTTCTATAGCAGCCATTGCAATCTACATTTATCCTCATCACCATGTACAAGTACTGCAAAAACAGAGGGCAGAACTAGAACTGGTTCAAATGTGGTTTCTGAATTTAATACAAATGGCTTTCTCAGAACTTCAGAGAGGAATTAATAATTAAGATGATGATTTGGAGCTTGCCTTCACTGTCATGAAACCAATTATCAGGGAGCTGGGACCGTGGAGAGAGATAGAGATGCTTCAAATCCCCAAGTTAGCGTTGCAAAATGGGAAGGCTAGCGTTGCCTTTAGTTGAAAAGGATTCTCCCTTCTCATCACAGAATCAAATTCTTCTTGCATATGAATTATACAAAGGCAATGATGCAGCTTAGTTGATGAACACTTTATTCTGGCCTCTTCTTTTGTGTTCTTTATGCATAGATGCCATGCAAACGAAACAAAGAGATAGTGCATGCCTTCTTTATGGAACGAGCATCTCTTCTCCTTCTACTTGTGGCTTCGCGCATTGATTCTCGTTTCTTTATGCAGACTGAATTGATTCCTTTAAGTTAAGCCAATTACATCATTATTACTAGTTAACATTGAATCCGTGTTTCAAATTTCAGATTTTGGATTCTCTGAGTCTTAAGCGGTCATGCGTTTGGATCTGGAAGAAGAAGAAGCTGGAAGACGAAAAATAAAGGTGGTGGTAGTGTAGCAACAAGTCTCATCCTCGTAAAAAAAGACTAATATTAGTTTAAATCTCAAGAAATACACTTGTTGAAAGGGTTTTAACTTTAACGCTTTTAATCTGACAGAAATTAGTCTCAAAACCAAAATAATTTGATGATATTTTGAGTTATACCCAGGAAAAAAAAAGAAAGGCGGTGGTGGTGTCCCTGTATATATGAAGGATTTGTATTGCATGCGTCTCTTCCCTCAGAAGCCATTACCTGAGAAACAAACTTATCAAAAAAATAAACTAATTATATATAATTATTAATATATAAAAAATTTGTGGTTTTTTTTTGGAGTCATCCTAACACATTTACATTAAGGAGGGAAGTGGAGCATTAATTAGGGCTATTTTAGGAAAAAGATAAATCAGGTAGTGGACATGAAATGAATTGAGCCCTGAAAAAAATCTTTAAATTGTCTTACATTTAGAACTGAAGGGCTTTTTTATTTGAACAATTTAACACCCTCGCACAGGAGAAAACCCTCACATCAATCCCCTATTTTGATAATACATATGATCTAGAATTCACAAACTCTTTTATGAGAGGAGATCTAAAGTACCACATAAGTTATAAGCTGTTCAGCCTTCAGAGAATGGAGGATATGTCTATATGACGATGGATACTTTTGATATCTGATATCTCTGCATTGAACATACGAGTCAGTTTGATGACAGATCGGAGGGATTATTAGGGGGCTGTGGATCCCATCCAATGGGTGGAGATGAGGGAAAAAAGTGCTTGTTAATTAGTAGTGTTATCACGTACTACCTCCGGTCCTAATCATAAAGCCTAGTTCACTAATTTGAGGAGATTAAGGAAGCAAGTTAAGTTAGTTATTTGTAATAAATAAGTGTTGTCATTCCTAAAATATCCTTGCTAATTAAATGTATTGGCTAGAACTATTATTATTAGAAGGACTATCTTGAAAAAAAATACATAAATTAAAAGATAAAATAGATTGGGGTCTTATAATTAAGACCAAGCAAAAAGTCAAACGGGGTCTTATATTAAGGACCGGAGGTAGTAACACTTTGCGTTGACAGTTGATACACACACGCACACATGTTGATGTGTGATATTGATAACACCATTTCTGGTCTTTAATATAAAAGCTAGTTAATTAATTTGAGTAAATTAAGAAAATTAATGAGTTAGTTATTCGTAATAAATAGGCGTTATCTTTCCTAAAATATCCTTGCTAATCATGTGTATCATATTGAACTATCATGTGTAGAAACCTTCAACATATGTAATTATTACAAGGATTATAGTGGAAAAAATGGATAAATATGAGAGATAAAATAAATAAAAATCTTATATTTAGAATGAAATTAAAAGTCAAATTAGTTTTTATATTAAGTACTGGATGTAGTATAAATAATTGACTATACCGATGTTGATATTGATGAAGTACCATAAACATGTAATATCTTGTTAGATTCCACAAAATTGAGAAAAATGAATCGAAATGCTTTTAAGGCCCACTATAATTAATATTTATTTTTATAAGAAATGAATATATGTATGTGTGCGTGTGTATTCCGGCCTATATCTTCAAATAAGTAAACTCTTTGTGGCATGCATATGAATGGGCCGGCAGGTGGCCTTCATCGCATCTATTTCATCTCATTCTACATACAAGACGCTTTAAATTTTCCCACCAAAGTTAAAGAGACGGTGAAATTATTAAAATAACTTTTCATGTAAAATAACTAGGGATGAATCTAGAATTTTACAACCGAGAGTCCAAGAATGTATTTTAGCATTTCGTTACAAGTAAAATTATTGACCCCGACAAAGTGATAGTGCTGCTATGGGGGAAATCAGCCCCTTCCTCCCTCCTTGTATTTCTGTCTCAAAATTACTAATATATATATATATATGGCCGCCAATTTAATTTATGAAGTGATTAATCGTAGAATACAAGGCTGGAGGGAATATAGCCATGTAAAGATAAAATGAATTAATATTAAAAATAAAGTAAATTATCATCAAATAATACTCTTACAAAGGTACGAACATTGGCGATCATTTCCTCGTTCCCATGTGTTCGATGTCGAGGATGTTGACGATTAATGGTCTGCGTGCATTTAAATCATACTGAATTGTCATTTTCGCGTTCACAGGTCGCGGATATTTTTCTGAAGCGCAAAGAACTTTTAAAGATCCCCAAGGCATAGACCATACAGAGTCTGCTTTTATCACCACTACTGTAGTCGGGTGGTACCATTCTACTGTCCATTGTACAAAGCCTCTTACCATTAATCTCATCACATCACAAGATGCCGTCCGTACGTTAGTTATTTCCCAAATTTTAAATTTAAGCTTACCGTTGGTTGATTACTTTTAAAAAATTGCTGAATTATTTTTAAATATTTATATTTATCTCTCTTTTTTTCCTAAATTAATATGACTTATTGTCAATTTATATATTCTAATGATGTATATAAATATTTTAGTCATATCATGTAACATATTATAATTAAATAATTTAATAACTTCATTACTTTTTTAAATTAGTTAATTAGGTTTTATATTAAGAACAGAATGTAGTAGTATTATTTATGCCTAATAATCTAATATACAATATATTTATGTGTAAAATTAAACTTATTTGTTTAAAAAGTTCATGAGTCAAAAGATTCTAAATGTATAAGTATTTTTTCTGATCACACAAAAATGTCCTCAGGTGCATGTAAAAGTTTTAAAAATTAAAGTCTTTTGCACATGACTGAAACATGGTGTACATAATTAAAAAAAGAGTTGCACTTACTTAAATTCAAGTTCCTCTCGCGGATAAAATTTTCAAACGGTTGCTTTTAACGAAATTTTGCACAAATAAAAAACATTCATATATCATAAATGGATTTATAGGAAAATTCAGTTAAAATTCTCGGGAAATACCACCTCATTGAAGTTATAGTGTACAAGTAACTTGATATTTTATAAAAGAAGCTTGCTTACACAGTGTTTGGTTTAATAAAAGCAAAAGGGTAGGGGAAGAGATGGGAAGGGAAGAGGGATTAATATTGTCTCACTAAATTTGGTTTGAAGGGGAAAGGAGGAGGATTTTAGTTATGCCTGCAAATCCCCTCGTCTTGAAGAAACAGGATAAGACTTCCTTCTCCTTTTATTTTGAGAAGCGCAGCATCTTATGTTACCAAAAGTTAGCCAAACAATTCGCAGAGCATTTGAAGTGAAATGCGCCATCTTCCGTCTCAAACACAGTTCATTATTATCTACTTTACTCTGTTTAGAGATAGTTTTTGGATGCAAATTGAAAACTTTTCCAAATTTGCTTTTGACAATTAGTGTTTCTTTGCGTTTGCTCTGTTGATTCTCAAAAATAAGCAATTGATGATGAGTAGGAACGTATGAGAAAATCAAACATCAAACATTTAACTTAAACTACAGCTTATAGGTGACAATAGTTACACATCAATATTTTCTTCCGTACATATACACATCTTCAAATTTTGGTTACTTATCAAATACTTAATTTTATGGTTTCCCGGCTTGGTGGTCAGAGCATTACACTTTGATCGCCCACTGGATTTTTTGGGCCATTGATAATCCGGTGCAGCATGTGTTAAAACAAATATGGGATTATTGAACTGGCCCATCTTTGTTTAACTCAAGTTCTAAGTTCCTTCAATTTAAAATTTAAAATCAAATAAAAAGAAAGACATCAGCGCTCCATCGAAGTCTCAAAAAAAAAAAAATCACGAATGGCACAACATCTGAATCTGATTCCTGCGCTACAAAGAACATCTCGCCAAATTTTCACACCTACCATCTACAGTCCATGTTTCTGTGGTTTCATCGTCTTCCCCAGTTTACATGTTGCCGTACTCAGTTCAATGATGCCCACCAAACCTAGCGCTACGCCCTAACCCTCCTTCCTTCACATAGCCTGCAACGACTCCGACCGCCACACCACCTCATACAAGTCCGGGTAATCCAACAACCCGTCGTCGAAGCTCACAATACCACCGCCGTTCTCGTTTTCTCCGTCTCCTAACCCTACCGACTCGTACTTCTCTATATCATTCTCAAACCCCAATAACTCCCCCATATCAACTCCGTCCGAGCCCACCTGGCTCAATTCTTCGCTCTCGGGCTTCGTATCCTCTGACGGCGTCACCGACGGCGGCAGCCCTAGCTCGTCGTCGGAAGCTTCCAAGAGGTATCCCAGCTGCACGGGGAACTCGCCGGATTCGGGTGTGGGGTCAGGAATGACGGAGCCCGGACCCGAAGCGAGGATCTCTTCCTCAAAGCTCTTGATTACGGAGTCGAGGCCCTGCATGGTAGGGTCTCGCTCGGGTAAGTTATCCGTCTCATCAAGGATATCGAGAAGGTCGTCATGGATGTCCGTAGCGACGGAGGAGTCCATGGCTGGGTCTTCCGGGTTGACATCAGAGGGGGAGTCAACTCTGGCAATCTTGGACTCGGGCGAGTGGGGTTCTGAGTCATGGCGGAGTCGCTTGCTCTTTTGGTTGGCAAGCTCCATTATGGGCTGGATTGAAAGAAAAGAAGAGTGAAGAGACAGAGAGAAGGGAAGCGCGCTTAGATGGAAGGGAAGAGAAAGGAAGAGGAAGGGGGCATATATAGTGGTGGGAAAAGGAGGGGAGTGGGGGGAGACAGAGAGGCGTCGAGTCGAGCGGGAGGCTTTAATTAAAAAAAAAAAGACTCTTCACGAAAGTCTCGTTATTTTTACTTTTTTCATGTATTATTTTTTTTTTGCCAGACTTTTTCGTGTATTAAAATATTAAAGCTCCGACAATACTTTCTTATATATAAAAAAGTTTCAGGTTAATCCTGCTGCTTCTATATTACAAAAAATTTAATGTTTATGGAAATTTCCTGAATCCTGATCATTAGAATCAGGATAGGTCGATGAGCTTATTCACTGTTACTTTAATTTGTAATGTAAAAATCTTAAATAAAATCTAACATGGAGATATAAATAGTAATAAGATATTTTTAAATATTAATATATGAAGTTTAATTTTTAATGCAATCGTAATAATTAAAAAACATAATTTAATTCTAACGATTTTAAAGTTAAGGAATAAAAAAATAAAAAACCAAATTAAAATGTCATATCAAATGAAAATACCAAATATATTATTTTAAATAATTTTTGATTATATTAAGTAAATAAATATGTAAGAAAATTTTTTTTAATAAAACGGAAAAAAATAAAATTAGCTGATTGTCGGAGCACAAACACCCCAGATATCCTTTGTGATTACCGGGAGAACTCGAGAAGAATGGATTTTTTTGGGCGTGTACTTCATTTGGTTTTTTTCTTTCTTTATTTTCCCTTTTTTTTTTTAACACCCTTTTGATGGGAGACCGGCAGCGGAAAACTAAACTAAATTTAAATGAAGATGGTGAAGTCCGCAATGGGGCCCACTAACATCGAAGAAAAGAAATGATGTGGTTTTTTGCTGCCAAATGGCTGCATTTTTGCCTTTTTAGGGGTTTATTTGGAATAGCACTGTACTACCTCCATTTTTTATTATAAAATTTAATTTTGTGAATTGGTTTTTCTTTTTCCGGCCAAAAAAATTGGTTTAATTTTATAATAAAATTCTCATCTATCTAAATAATAAATATATTTTTACCTATTTTACCCTTAATTAACATACTCTACTTATTATCTTTTTCTAATACATTCTCTCGCATTTATTCTCTTACTTATATCTATCCATTTACAAATAAGAGTATATTTAAGAAAAATGTACATTTCTAAAATATTTATTACTTCTAACTAACTTTAAATTTTTTTAATTACATAGTATAATTAAATTGGTTTTATAATAAGAGACGGAGAAGTAACTTTTTAATCATAGTTTATAAAATTTAAAATAACTGTATGAACGGAATTTTATCTCAACTTACTTTTTTTAACACCTATTATTGGGTATTTTTTGAAAGCAATTTTTGATTCTAAATATAAAACATTAACCAGCTTGTTCACTGTAATTTTTCAATTTTGCCGTTGTTGTCAATCAAGGTTCAGTGCCAATAAACGCGGAACCTCGTGCTTTTCTATCCACTGCGGTTAAATAGGAGTAAACTTGAAAAAATTTAACACTTAGACTTTTCGTCTTTAGTACATGAGAATTAATTGAAAATGCTTTATAATAAGATTCAGAAAAAGTATTTAAAAATGATTACAAGCATGAAGTTAAATTAAAGCAGATACAAACGAGTGGTATAGAAAAAAGCCTAAACCCGACAGGCAAACAATTGGGTCTGAAAAACTATTGGACAAGAAAGACGCGTAAAAATTAAAAATTAGAGTATTAAATAGTTCATCAAAATGTCGTTGTCGTTTTATTTTTTTCCTAGATATTTTCATATATTATTTCCAATAATAAAGAGTTAAAAAAATGAGCTGACAATAATTATTACTTCGTTCGAATTTTAGAGTGAGAACTATTTTAAAACAGATTCAAGACTATAAAGTATTTCTAGTAGATATTGAAGACGCAATACTTAACTGGATGGGTAAGTGATTCAGGCCCCCCCGGGGGGGGGGGGGTTTTGGATGCGTAGGTGATGTTTATTGCATTACATCACATGTTTCATTCTTTTTGGGCCGGCAATAACACGTTTTATTCAACAGCAGAATTTTATATATACTGTACTTTTTTATTTTAGTATTTAGGGTTAATATAATTTTTCCTCTCTCAAGTTGTCTTTATTTTAATTTTAGTCTCTTAAATTTCAAATTATAGATTTTAGTCATTTAACGTGTCAAGTGGTCCAGGTTTTTATTAAATTATGTGGTCTAATGTTTTAAATGAAAAAAAATTGAATGACCAAAAACTATAGTTTGAAATTTGAGGAGACAAAGCAGGAATGAGGACAAACTAGAGCGGTCAAAAATTATATTAACCCTTAATACTACCTACGATCCTTAGTATACGAGTTAATTTGATATCCAATTTGATACTAAATATAAGACTCAAATCATTTTTGTCTCTCATATTTATCTATTTTTTCAAGATAGTCCTTGTAGTGATTATAAATGTTAAAAATTTCATTAAATGATAATACTAGCTAATACACATAATTAGCAGGACTATTTAAAAAAACATATTTTTATTACAAATAATAAACTTAATTAATTTTTTTAATATTTTTAAATTAACTAATTAATTTTTATGTTAAAGACCGAAAGTAGTATATCGGACATGAAATACAAAAATATATACAGGAGGGAGGGAGGGAATTTGTTTCATTTATTTTACCCAAATAAATTTATAAAAAGGGTTAATGTCGGTGATTCTCACGGATTAACCAAATTTTTGTTATACAGCTTCAAATTATGATATTTACTTCGTTTATTATAAAATTATTCTTAAAATTATAGTTTTTTTTTTTATCTAAACATTTTTAGCGTCAACTAGAACATCTCATGCTCGTCACAAAAAGCCATGATTGTTGGCTGGCTTTCTATTTGCTTTTGTTCTTAAAATGCCAGGGGTATTATGATATTGAAAACACCATATCCAAAACGCGTATACATCATATAGTTCCACGTATCGTAATCAAATTTTCCTATCAGCCTCTTTTGATCATGTGATTTCCCATTACCTTCTCTTTTTTTATCTTGTCCATTTTTTTAATTTAAAATTCAAAATTACAGAAAAGAGCAGAACTTTTCCTCCATTCTATTTTGAAAGGTTTTTGAGTCCTGAGGTCGTTGCAATTTTCCCTCCCCCATTTTTTTCCTCCGAAGCGTTCAGATCCTCTCATAATCTTGTAAGTTTATTCTGAACATTACTGGTTGGTGAAGAAGAAAATGAAAAAAAAAAAAAGGGACCACTCCGGTGTTATTACTTATTATAAAAACATTTTTGTCCTAAATATAAATGATTTGTAAGGTATTTATTGATTTGCTTAATTTTACATTTATTTAATTCTCGGTTAAAAGTGAGAATCATTTGTGAATACAGAGAAAAATTTTAAAAATTTTATTAATTTAATGTTTTTTTAAATATATGAAAATGAGTAATGAGTGTTTTCACTTTTCAAGGACTGGAATTTTAAAAGTGTAGTCTTATATCAAAATTTTCAATTATATATAGTTGTGTACTTATTTGTATTATTTTTTATGTGAATTTCTAATTAAATCATAATATTTCAAACACAAAACATATGATTGTGTATATTTAGAAAACATAAAATAACGAATATAGATAACTTAATTTAATTATTATTTTTTAAAATGTGTGGTGGAAATATAAAATGGACAGTGTAAAATGTTAATAATAAAAATTTAATTTGGTCCGGACATTCAGATACGTGAGGCCTGACTTAACATACATGAAGTAAATATTCAAGACAGACAAACTGAACATAATAAATTAATATCCAAATTTTTATTAAAAAATGTGTCCATATTTATTTAATACCTGATAGTAATAATAAATGAGATGAAATAGGTCCACGGCCTATATTAACTTTCTATTCTGATTGAGAAAAGTTGAAGGGAGTGATAGGAATATTTCAGTCAGTTTTATTTTTTTAAAAAAATAGACATCATAAAATTTTAACAGAAGGAAAAATAAAAAAGAAAATTAATTAGAAATTTTCAACCGCATTTTTATTTTTTTTAAATTTAATAATCTTATAAAAAACATGTATAAAAATAATAATAACGTCTGTGAAATATAATTATATGGAGTAATTAAAAATAAATAATAATTACTTTTACAATTGTTAAATATTATCACTCTATAATAATGAAACTATAAATAACTATAAGATGGTGGTGTATGGAGGAGGCAGCCCCGTTACGGCGCCTCCGGTAAAAGACACGAAGTGTCATCTCAGTGAAGGGCAGCCAATTATGTCCATAATCCTGACACGTGGAGTGGGGACCACAGCTTTCCGCTTTCTAGATGCCTTTATTATTATTACTATTTTTTTTGCCCCAATTTTTCCTGGTAGCTCCAGATGCTGTTTCTGCCTTTCTTATCTATTCTTCCCATTTTTAAAATCCACCCACCGTTCACGTGAAGACAACTCCCGTTGACGTTGACACGTGCCATCCACATCGCTGCACATGCTTCTCATCCTCTCACCTTACTGGTCATCTTCGGCTTCTCTGCTCATTCGTGGGCTCTTCCTACCGGCTAAGCTCCCCTAGCTGCCCCTTTGTCTTAAACAAAAAAAATATTTATAATATATTATCTCCGTTTTTAATTATAAGATCTTATTTATAATTAAGATCGGAAACAGAATTATCCCCAGCAGTGTCAAATTGGCTCCTTCTCCAGATGGAACGCCGCCTATCTGCACTGCAACGTCTGGCTCTCGTTCATTCTTATCTTTTATTTTGGTCGTTATAATATGAGTTGCAGTGGCCAGCTAACTTAAAAACATTATTTTATACTTGATTTTTTTGGAATATTTATATCAATTAAATTATACGTTTGTATTTGCAAATTTTAGAATTAATTTAAACAATTTGTATTTAGTCTGACTCCCATCCTTTATCTTATTGTCTTCCAACTCGCCGCCCGAACTGCAAGTTTTGGGTTGGCTCATATTCTCAATAATAGTCAAATTCTGGTATTCTCAGCCCTCTATTTTCCTTGCACACTCGTCTAACTTTTTGTTTGAGGTACAACATGATAATAAATGAGCATATCTCTCAAATAATTTAAATACTAATTTGTCACGCGCTTTTTATTATCTTGTGTTTGGTGTGAGGAAAATTAAAAAAGCCAGAAAGCAAGGAAAGAAAAATTTTAATGAATTGGAAAGATTGGAAGAGTGTAGTTATAAAATTTTAATAAAAAAATATGTAAAACAAAAAAGGTAAGAAGAATTAATTAAAATTTTTTAAATTTATTTATTTTAATTAAACTCATTAAAAATTTCCCTCCTGTTTTGTTCATTCCCCTTATACCAAGCAGAAACCCAGAGTTAATCTTATTAGTTTAACAGGGATAACTCTCGAATTGATTTTTTTTTCCCCCCATGTACGCTTGCTCAGATTAAATGATAATCCCTTTCAATAGGACCAATACCATCAATAGGACCAATACCACTGTGCCACTTCTGTGATAGTTAACCCCTTTGAATAGGACTAATATCTACGTGTCATTTCCATCTCATAGTTAACCCCTCTGAATAGGACTAATACCTATGTGTCATCTCTATGTTACACAAATTCAATCAGTTGATTAATTTAGAAATATTAAAAAAACTAAAATTTACTTTAAAATATTTATATTTATCGTTTTTTTCAAAATTATTTGCCTAACTTATGAACTAAACATATTCTATAAACTAAACATATTCCTTTCAGTCTTAAATGTAAGACTCATTTTATAGTGTAAATCACACTATAAGATAGATCCTACATTTAGAACCAGAAGAGTATAATCTGATCATATACATAAATATTTTTAAAAAAATCTTGTAATGTATGTTATAATTAAGTAATTTTTTAATTTTTTAATCTTTACAAATTAATTAGCTGAATTTTATATTAAACAAAGGAAGGTAAATAGTTAACTTTCTAGCCGTACTCATAATAGATGCTTTTATTGTCTTTACACACTTATTTAATCAAATCATATCAAATATGCATATAGAAAAGTACGTAGGTAAAACTTATTGATATTTCATTTTTATGAAAATTATTATGACATTTTAAAATCGTCCTTCATAAATGTTTTCAAGACATAACATCCCAACTACCACAGAGGGGACGAGGATTGGAACGTGTTTTTGCAGATGGAATGCATCTGGAGATGCTTCCCTTCACAAAATATTGACACACAAATGTATATGTACCATTCTTTTTTCAAAGATATGCTGTGCCGTATTTATTGACTAATTTATTTATTAGCCATACATGTTTACTCTCCTCAACCGACTCCTCCCATTCTATTAATTAATCCAACTTTTTTGTTTCAAGTAATCAATTAATCCAACTCCTGTTAGGTAAATGTTAACTTCACCCTCCCATCGGCCTCGCCTGTCTTGTTTTGTACGGAGCATCGTGTCTTATTTTTAATATAAAACCTAGATAAATAATTTTTCAATATTAAGAAAAATTAGTTATGTCAATTGTTCATTATGAACAACAAATCGGTATCATTTTTTTTAAAAATATCCTTATAAATCATGTGTATTAAAATAATTATTGCAATCATCATAAAGATTGTTTAAGGGCAAATAGATAAATATCATAGACACAATATATTGGGATCGCTTTTATATTTAGAACTATAAGTAATATTATACTTTTTTTTTTAATAATTCACTTTCAATGTGTTTCACTAAAAAAATCATATTACTTATACATGTCTTAAAATATGGCAAAAAGCTTATCTCCCTTGCAAATAGCACTAGAGAAATATGTGTATTATATATAAGCGCCAGTCATAGATAAAAGAGTTCATAGTATAACTGCACACACACACACACACACACACACACACACACACACACATATATATATATATATATCATATAACTAAAAAGGCGTGAAACAATGGTTGGCAAAAAAAAAAAAACAATGAAGGGAATGCGAGCCATAAAAATAGACTAGGTTAATGTGATCTAAACTCTCTGGGTCGTGTGTGTGTGTGGAAACATCTAAATAAGTAAATGATAATAATAGGAATTTTTATTCTGCAAAACAAAACAAAAAACTTTACTATCAGTATGACACTATGACATTTAACTAATCACAAATAGCACAAGTCGTATTGTTTAATTAATTAAAGGTGTAAACTTATAGGCATCAATTCTTTACAACTAGAAAAGTAACTTACTAAGAAAACCCTAAATAGATTTTACTTTCATAATATTTTACTCCTCTGGTCTTTAATATATGACCCAATTGTTGATGAGTTGGTTTTGGTTCTAAATATCAGACCCATTTCTCATATTTATCAGTTTTTTCTAAATTACTCTTATGGATACTCCCTCAACTATAATCATGTAGAAGAGGGATAAGAGTATTAAGAAAGATGATTATAGTGTTTTAGGACAAATATGTCACATGTATTATAATTAACTAACTTACCTAGCTTTCTTAATCTAATCAAATTAGTTAAATGAGTCTTATATTAAAGACCGGAGGAGTATTATATATTTTCATATTTATCCTTAAAAACCACCCTCCATTAAAAATTTTGAATGTTATTTTATCACAATGTGAAGAACTAAAGATTAATTAACCTTTTCATTAGATTCAAACTCCATTTGGTATCACCACCTATTATAATTGAATTTGATTTCTACAGCTTGCATCCGAATCAATCTAAGGCATACTGACAATGCAATTGAATTAAAAGATAATATTATATATAAGAATATAATACGCAAATTATATTTATCACAATATTTTAACTCATCTTCCAAACCCCTTTTTCCTTCTGAGCTCTCGCTTTCCACGCCATGAATCACATGGTGACCATCCAAACCATGGATGTTTCCGCCACAACCGAAGCAGCATATTTGCAAGTCAAGGCGCGTTTGTGCGTGTGTTAATTATTATTATTTTCTCAGTCCCTAGTATATGAACTATTTAACAATTAAATATAATTTTAAATATAAAATCTCAATATTTATAATCACACTCGGTCCTTAATATAATAACTAGTTGACTGATTTGAGTAGATTAAAAACATTAGTTAAGTTAGTTATTTAAAATAAATAGGTATCGTATTTTCTAAAATACACTTTGTTAATCATGTGTATTAATTAAAAGTATCATTTGATGAAACTTTTAATATATCCAATTGCTACAATAAAGCTACCTTGGGAAAAATGGATAACTATAAGAGATAAAGTGGGTGGGGTATTATATCTAGAACTAAATTAAATATTAAACTAACTCTTATATTAAGGACCGAAGTTAGTATTTTTTTTAAGACTAATTTATCTAACTCATAAATTAATATATGATCTTTGGCTAAAAAAATAAATATATGGTCTAATATTATATAAGGATATTTTAGACAAATCAGATCTTGTTTGTTATATAATTAATTAATTTTATATTTATTTTTTAATCTACTTAAATTAGTTAAATTAGTTTTTATATAAGAATTGGAAGGAATATTTGCTAGATTTATTACTAGCCACTACCTTCGAATTTATGTCATCTTTATACTATTATATATCTATATTCTTTAACATAAGCATACGTAAACTTAAGTTGGAGTAGTATCTTTTGCTTTTCCATATATGGGTGTTATCTGCGTTGGTCAACTTACCTAGTAGTGGCAATATGCTAAGGGCCACCGAATTAATAAAGCATCTTGATGCTATTCGTTCGATCTTATGCTGTTTTATTAAAATCTGCAAAAGCTTTTATTCACATAAGTTTGTATGCAATAATCTGATGCCTAATTCATGACCCAAAAAAAATTATTCCTAGCTAATTTAATTTCGCTAAACAGCACAAAATCACAATCCTAGTCCTCATACTTTTATTCAATTTCAAAGTTGAAGATCTTAAAACTTTGAAAAAACAAAATAATTTAATTAGATTTTATCCATGAAATTCCTACTACATTTTAATTTGTAAAAAGTTCAATTAATAATGAACCGGATGTTATCTAATTATCCTGAGGTTCAAAATGTTTATGATATATATTAATAGAAAATAAAATTAAATAAATGCTCATATTAGACAAAAATATAAAAAAATATAGTGACAAAAATAGGTGTTTAATAAAAAAAATGAGTAAAGCTAAAGTTGATTTGTATTATAAAAATTTAAATATAGGCTTTTAATTATATAATTCAAATTCATATAAAAAATTATTACAGCCAAAACTCTAATTTTATCCGCTAATCAATTTGGTCCATATCGAATTAACTTTCCGAGATTCTTGTGTTTCTTTTTATTTACGACTTGTCCCAATGCGCGACGGTGCTAGCATATTTTTAATTCCATCTGTTATCAGTTGGCATGGTTAAGCCAAATTATACACCTCGAAATTGGTTTTTGTACATCCGTTTATTTTTTTTACTCAAGACACTGTTGTATACTAAATATAGATACCTCTATCAATCTTTTTCCCTCAGATTTAATCCCGTTAGTGTGTGTGTCTTTATTTACAATTGTAGATACACGTATCAAAATTGAATTAAATTTGCGACTTTCTACTTAGAAGAAATTATCAATGCCACCAGACTACAAAGTTTTTGGCAGCGTGCATCTCATTTACATCGCTGAAATGAGACGTGAGCGATGATTTATAATTTTCTTTTTTTAAAAAAAAATATATATATATTTTAATGTTTTTATAATGTACTGATATCAATTTTATAAAAATCATTCATAAAAACAACATTTTAATTTAAAAATATAAAATTAAAATAATAATATGCAGACGATGTGGATGTGGTGGAGGTGCACTGACGAGCCATATGAGGCATGCATTGTACCAAATACCGACCGTAAGGTGAGCTAACTCTTGTGGGGGAAAAACAGATGAGGCCAATATATTATCAACATATTATTTTTTATTTTTTTAAAAATGGTTTAGTATTTTTTTTTTAAAGTAAACAAAATGAAGGTTGCTGGTTATTCTTAAAAATTAGCTTTTTACATGCTTAACAAACACTGTGGAACTAAATATGATAAAAATTAAATCAAATTTTAAAGAGGCAAACTCCACAACTTAACTTCGCTTTTTAGTTTGCTAACTGTCAGAGATTGGGTGAGGGTGACTAGGGTTTTAAAGATGACGCCTGATTAAGAGATCATGTGGTGTTAATTTGTAAAATTTTTATTAAGAAAATTCTTAAACTAAAAAATTTTTAAACTAGTATATATAATATCTCAATCAATTTTATCTCTCAAATCTATAATGTTTTATAAAAAATATCCCTACTAACTCAAGGAGTTTTCACCAGAGAATATTTCTAATGTGCATAATTAAATATGCATATTAGAGATATCTTCTTAATCTCTTCAAATTAGTTATCTAATTTTTATATTAAAGACAAGATGCGAACACTTTATATGAAATATAGAGCATGATAAAAAAAAAAATGCTAACTATAGCTGCAAATTAAATCGAACACCAATCTATTCAGTGCAGTTGTGTGTGAACTAATCTATGCACATCACATATATTTAAATAAGAGCTGATCATTCTAAGCTTAATATTAGAATAGTTAAAAACATAATTAGTTATTGCTATTAATTAATTAATGTTAATTCATACAATTATTGAAATTATAAACTTGAATAATTGGTTTCGGAAAATAGCTTAATGAAAGATGGAATAAGACAATATTCTTTTTATGGGCAGTGGTTTTGGAAAACGATGGGGACACAGTAAAAGTCACATAACATGCTTAGCTTTGGTATGGAATACAATTCCCTTCATCTTTCGGGTTTGGATAACTTGTGTATTTCATATCTATATCGAAGTTATCTTTCTCGCATGAGGAATCCCAAAAAGAAAAGAAACTAGTTCGTGTGGGAATCATAACAAAAAGAAAAGAAGTGATCCTTTTGGTTTGGAATATAATCTTATTTAAAGTTAAGGACTATCTTTAGTTTTTGAAATTTGAACTTCATTTTGGTTTTAGTTTCTGAAATTTAGGATCAATAGTTTTGATCTCTAACATTTAAAAAAGATAATTTTGATTCTTAAAATTTAACCTCATTTCGGTTTTGGTAATTGTTTCAGGGACTAAAAATCCTAAGCCGGATCAAAATAGAGTCAAATTTTATTTTAGGTATCAAAACACTTGTTTAAAATTTTAGGGATCAAAATAAAAATGAGGTCAAATTTCAGAAATTAAAAATAATACTCCTCTGGTCCTTAATATAATACTTATTTAACTAATTTGATTAAATTAAGGAAGTTAGGTAAGTTAGTTAATTATAAAAAATGTAACATGTTTTTCCTAAAAACATCATAATCATCTTTATTAATACCTTCCGTCCCTCTTCTACTTGATTATAATTGATGGAGTATCTATAGGAGTAATTTAGAAAAAAATTGATAAATATGAAAAATAAGTTATATATATATATAACTAAAATCAACTCAACAACTAGATTCTATATTAAAGACCAGAAGAGTATTAACTTTTGGCGTGCATCGAGTTTTAAGGGTGTTCCCCGATTACCGGTTAAGGACTAATCCGTTTCTCCGAGGGTGTATAGAAATCACAGTGGGCCGAACAACATGCTTAATGTTGTTGTTTATTGAATTTTAATTTGATTCATTCATATGTGTTAGAAATGACGATAACACGTTCAAGAGGGAAACAAATTAAGTGAACATATCCATTAGTATATGAGAATAGATACCCAGAAGCTTCTTTCTTCATCATCATCACTAACCACAGAAAAGCTTAGTTAGCAAATAGAAACCGAGCAGAGTGATATCTTCCATATGAAATTGGCATATATACCGAATAAAAATAGTTAAATCCCGTACTGAAGATTGTTTGTTTCTTAACTTTTTTTCTTCGGACAAAGATTGTTTGTTAGGTTTGAATTGGTTTATGTGTTTTTCAGCTACTTGATTAAAGTTGGACTAGGGGCATATTTGTATTCATACTCTTGCCAAACCTATAACATTTGAATGTGGTTGTTTCACGTTTAAAATAACAAAGCTTAAAACACTTTGACAATTATAAAATATTTAATTTCGTCACTAACCAAGTGCTTTATTTAGTCAACAATTATATTTACATGTAAATCACTTAAATGATGTAAATGTGTGATAAGTATGAATTATAAATTTATATATACCGAACGCCAACGTCTCTAATATGAACGCGAGGTCCTGTTTTGACTGGTCCCGTAACGGTACCAATAAAGTAAATCAACTTTGTTTTAGATAAATAAAAAAATAAAAAATAAAGAGAGATAGACCCACTTTGGCATCGACCACATGTGCATAAATTATTGAGACGCTTTTGGATTTGATTTTGACATAAATTTCATCCATCTTTCTTTATATATTTCCTCTTCCACCATCCTTGCATAATTCGAATAATATTAAAAAGCAAAACCAGTGATATTATATTGTATTCTCCAATATTCTTAAAATTGTTTCATGGTCTGTAAAATAATTCTCAAATTTATTTTGCCAACATTAATTTCAAAGCTATCCCTTAGAAAAACAAAAAAATTGTGACATCGATCGAAGCCTATTTGATATACTCTTTTAGTCTTAAATGTAAGACCCTTATACTAGTATGTATGAGGGTCTCATATTTAAGATTGAGAGATCAGTAAAATACATCAAGATGATTTGATATTCTTTCTTAAAAACACTCACATCAGCTGGCAATTCTTTGCTTAAGGTGAGCATCAACCATAGACCAGTTCATAACACGAACACAAACTAATTGAATGAAAAAATTTCAATTATTGTTGGTGGAAAAAAAAATCAATCATCTTTATGGAAACAGAATTGGGTCAAGAGATTTAGACAACAAGTGAAAATATATAAGAATTGTTTTTTTTTTTTGGAATAAAATGAATATTTTAATTTCGATGTCTTCATAACGAAACAAAAGGAGGCGTAAATTATTATTCTCTCTCTTTATAAAAAAGCATATCTTCCTCGTGCTGCTTAGTCAGCCCCACGCCAGAAAAAGGAGAAAATAGCAAAAGTGTTTTTGTTAATTTGTTGTCATATTTTAATCGGTTATTGGGCATACCCGCCCCACCGGCCTTTTGTCCTCGGCATCTTAGATAATAAAAGGTCAAAAGTGCATAGCTTTTTTAATTTTATAAAATATTTTTTCTTACTCTGATATTATAAGTTTTCTTAACAAAAATGCCTCTGTTAAAATTTTAAGTATTGATAAATATTAACATTTTAATTTTATTTTTTAAAATAATAATGGTTTGCATGAAATTATTATTTGAGACTACCAGTATTATAGTTAGATGCTTAAATAAATAGGTTATAAAATTAGGAGAATAAAGCTCAAATTTTATCTAAAATAAATAGTTAATATCTTCTGAAATTTGATATAATTTTATTTTACTTCATGAATTAAAATTTAATTTTACTTTAATTCTTAAAATTTGTATTGCAAAGAGTAAAATTATTAGTTTTAAATTTTAAAATCTGGTCAAAATTTTTTTAAAAAAATTAAAATAATTGATAATAAAAAAAATTTTTGGGCCAAAATTGATAATAAAAATTGAAAATCCGTAGTATCCTTCCAAGACATTTTTGAAAGAGGGCAATGTGCCCATCGGGGCCCACAACTGCACACGTGTACGGTGTCTGATAGCAAAAACTCAACAACTGACCACGTGTGCTATCCATCATCTCCTTCCTATTCCCTATTCATGTGCAAACTATTTTTTTAAAATTAAAGTGTTTGATAAAAAAAAATCATAATCTTAAAAATAATTTTACGGCATATAAAATAAATATATAAAAAAATTTATCTCAATTTATAAAAAAATATTTTTTAAAAATATTTTTATGATTTTCCAAACACCTCTAAAAACATAAATAGGCACTAAGGGTATAAATAACAGCAAAGCCGCCGCCTTTTATTTCCAGTGTAAGCTTACAGGCTACTAGTACTTCTTTTATTCATAATTAGTTTATTTAATTAATCTGATTAAATTAAAAAAATTTAATTGAGCTGGATAATTATAATTAATATCATAATTTTCTAAAAGACTTCTATTTAATTTTTTATTCAAAAAGTGGCAATTAAAAAAAATAGTAGAATTGATGTGTGTGACATTAATGAGCGGCAAGCATTCCTCATTTCATAGAATGTATAGTTGCATGGTCGAATTAGTATTATAATTAATTATTATTGAATGAGTATTCATATAAATAATTTAGGAAAAAATGAGAATAAATTTCTTGTTTAAAAATTAATTGGCAAATGGTTTTTATAGATTTTGTGCAACTCAATTTCTATTGTGTGCAGTTTAACTTCTCTTGTACAATATGCAACTCAACTTTTATTATGTTGTGTATCTAAACTTTTCTTATATGCAAGTCATTTTTTCAATATATAAATTAGTCCCTTATGTGTCTTTTTAATACTTTGTGCAATTCAATTTTTTTTTTGTGTACAACTTATCTTCCATTGTACAATATATCATCTTATAGACTACTTGCTAATTAAATTTCTAATGAGGGACCTCTCTCCAATTTTCCCAATAATTTAAAAAAATGATAAATATAATTTTTTTTTTAAAAAAATCTGGGATCAAAATTAACTTTTCACTGCTTTAAGGATTGAAGGAGTGCTGGACTACAAGATTGATGGGTTAGTTCCAAACCATTTAGTGCTCATTTAGAGATGTATAATATAAGTATTTATACCTATTTTTATATAAATTAAATAAATTTTTTTTATATTTATCTCGTATTATATAAATGGTGATTGAAATGTTATGTTTGAAGACTATAATCGGGATTTCAAACAAGCCCTTAATAAACGCAAAGCGGCCTTCACCACCATATCCAAACCCTGTGGAAAAAAACCTAAAAAGACGCAAACCAAAGCCATGAAGAACCAAATTTATTTAATTCAAAACATTAAAACTTGATGAACCCGAATTGCCTAATTAATATCATTGATATTTAAACCCCGTGAAAAAATAACAGAATATTAAAAGAAAATCTATGAAAAGCACACATACCTGTTCCAGTTCTATGGTCTGGAATCGTCAAAAAGAAGATAGAATGATGATTCGTTCCTTATAGTCCATGAAATATGGTGAGTAGTAGAGTTTTCCTAATTTTAAAGTAAAATAATGATGACATTTTCTTGCATGTTTCACTTTGTTATTCTTCTTCCATAAAATGAATCGTTCTCGACTGGGTGGAACGTGCGAGTGCATGTGAGAGAGATAGAGTGAGAGAAATGGCTGCGGGACGGGCTGGTCGGTCCAATACATATTTTAGTTTGGGCCCCCTAATGTAAGAGGGATCAGAGGTGCAGTACGAACTCAATACTGATCCAATCTCTTTAATGACCATAGCAACATGGGCCTAGGAATTAGAATAGGCCCAATCAAAATAACAGATCAAGAACTTGGACCAAGGTCCTACACTTAAATGAATTTTCAAATACGTACATCATCTTTTGTAGCAAAACAAAAAACAAAAAACAAAAGCATCATGCCATCATCTTAGCTAACAAAAGTTGGTCTGTTTTATATATATATATATATATATATATATATTCCTCCGATTCTAAATATAAGACCCTTATACAAAAAAAGCATCATCTTAGCTAACAAAAGTTGGTCTGTTTTTTATATATATATATAAATATATATATACTCTTCCGATTCTAAATACAAAACTTTATACATGTATAAGGGTCTTATATTTAAGATTGGAGGAGTATATATATATATATGTATATAAAAAGAGTTAGTTTAGTTAATAATGGGTTGACTCTCTCAACTCAACTTGTGGAATCCAATTCACATAAGCTTTTTATTAAGAAAGAAGGGTAATTAAGTATAGGCGCTGAGGTCCCCGTTGTGGAAGATGGTCATCCATTAATTAGCCTCCCATAAAGTATTCGAAGCTGAATAAGTTTGAGCTATGGGCACCATATTTGGGCGCTTTGAATGATAATTCCATCGTTTGGATCTCATACAGTAATAAGCTCCAAAATAATATAATATACTAAAAATTAATGAAATAATAAAATTAAGAAAAAATAACAATAAAATATTTGTTGAATTTCAAAAAGTTCATGCCAACTATACTTGAAATGATTTTGACAAGTTAAAATTTATCAAAATAATCTATTTATCATTTTAAAATTTAACAAGTATTTTTCTATATTTTCCCCTAAAACTAATATCAATAAGTAAGCAATTTCTAAATAATTTATCCCAATCTCGCATACCACTTTGGGATCGATAACAAAACAAACTGCTACAGTGAGATTAAGAATTAATATCCGACCAAAAAAATAATAATTGGTAAAACAAGGAACACTACAACAATAAGGAAATATGGTAAAAAAATTACTTATTAAATAGTTTTTGTCCAAATCTACTTTACAGGGCCGGAAAAATAGTAGATATGCAACCCCTCCCGGGAAAAAAATAGCGGTTCAACTAGAACCTTGAAGTTTCAGCTCAAAATCCCGCTCTACGCGCCACCGCTCTCAGCCGCCTCAGGAGCCGCCAAGTTCAAATCCCATCCCCTCTTGGCCATCTCTTCCTCACTATTCTTGGCCGCCTCAAGTCCGCCGCCGTCGTCACCGCCGACTATCTCCGCCTGCTCCAACGCCTCCCTCCACTCCTTCCCGCCCCTCCCGGTTTCATCGAAGTACCTCACCGCCTTCTTCATCCTTCTCAGGATGGCAAAACACTCCTCCACCTCATCATCCGCGGGCGCAGCCGCCCCTTCAGACGTGCCCGGGGCGGCGGCTTCACTCTTGGCAGCACCGCGCTCTAGATTCTTGGACTTCTTCAATCGGCCAGTCTCCCGAACCTGGGCATCTCCGATGACCAGCCTCTTATTCCGCTTGTCAAACTCCATGGGAGGGGAAAAATCAGAGGCCTGAACTAGTAATTAAGGGAAGGAAGGGAATATATGAAGAATTAAAAAGGGATGTGAACGGGGGGAAAGAGGTGAGAAATCAGATTCTGAGATGAGATGAGGGATAATGGAATGGAGGGCAGTTGGGGATGTGACAGAGCATGAGAATGCATGGAGAAATAAAGGAAGAAGACAAAATTTGGTGATATAATTAATTAGTAATAGTTAATGGGATGACTTTAGGGGAGGGATAGGGTCGGGTTTGGCCGTTGGTTAAGGCTTTCCTTATTGGCATGATGTCGGCTAGATTCGGATTCTCACGTCAGTTTCATCGCCCCAATTATGCGATTCTCGCCACCGCCACTGTGACTGCCACGCTCCAGATGTTGTGTGTTTTCTTTTCTTTTCTTTTTTTTTAATCCTTTCTTTAACAAAGTTAATCCTTCCTTCCCTCCATTAGACTTTTCATTCTTTTTTTTCCTTTTCCCTCACAAAGGGTTTTATTTATGATTTTTTTTGAAAGCGTGATTTTATTCCTGCATGTAAATAATGTTAATTATAGTCTTAAATATAAGACTTAATTAAGGGTTGAATTTAATCCTGAATGTAAGATATCAATCTACTTTATCTTTCAATTTTATAATTTTTTAAAAATATTCCTCATGTATTGATTGTAAGGTATTTTCAACAAATGTTAGTTTCAATATACATAATTAAATTAACAAGAATTACATATTTGTTACATATAATCAAGAGAAAATGGCAAAAAAAGAAGCTGACAATTTACTAAATGTCAAATAAAGAATATCAATAAAAATTTATTGTCATTTACAAATTTAGTATTGTCAACACTAAATAACGTATTATTATCAAACTTGATTTGGGATTTAGTAATTTTTTATTTTTTTTTGTCATTCCCCTTATAATCAATTTAACTAATTTTTCTTAATCTCTCAAAATTAGTCATTTAATTTTTATATTAAATACCAAAGGTAGCAATTATTCTTTGTCTAAAGTGCTTCTTTAATTTCTTTTAATTACGTCTTTATGAGAGAGGAGAGATATAATTTTATTAGTAATTATGAATCAGTTTGATCAAAGCAAGGGTATTATTTGGGGGGGGGGGGAAAGTCTTCTATTTCGTATTTACAGGTCATTGCAGGTGAATTTATGCTTATTTTCCTGAGTACTTTTCATGCATAAGGAAAAAATATCCACTTCATTAAAACCAAGGAAGGGAAAGGTAAGATTAGCTCCAAATTACAAATATGTCGTAGATATAACTTTTGTTTTCAAAAACACCCTCCCATAATAAAAATTCCAAGAAATGGACAAATGGCTTGATAACGAGAGATTACCTCTCTTGTTTCAAATGAATAATGAGTCGAAATTCTCAACGAATAATTTAAATAAATCTTATTTATATCTTATAAATAGGAATAAAAAAGAGTTCTCAAAAGTCTTTGTTGGCTATTAAAAGAGTTCTCAAAAATCCCAAATGGCTCAGTCGTCTCATACTTGTATTAACGCTCAACGTAACGCTGCTTAATTTTAACAATCCCCTTTGACCAAAAAAAAAAAAACAATCCCCGTAATGACGTCTTTATATTATAAATTGGGAACCCTCTGGGAAAAGAGCAATTGGGAGAAAGAGGAAGTGGGAGTTGATGAGATGAGAACGAGACGTCTCCATTTCTTTTAATTTCTTTCTTTGCGTTTTTGGTCAACTTTTATTAATTCATAGAAATAGGAATACCTTTTATAATCCCCAACTCATACGCCGCGTCAAATTGTGATCAGCTGAGCATACGTGAATGAATCAGTGGCCCCACTCCACCATGCAATAATACCCATATTTATATGTGTATGTTGGCAAACAAGAACCAATTAGGCACTAAATGTGTCACCTTTTATAACGGGAGTTTATGGGGTTCACAAAATGAACCTTTGTTGGCTTTATGGGATCTTCTTAAATAGCATTGGAAATCATCCTTGCTTAGTTCCAAGTAATTGATTTCCCCTGCTTAAAGCGCCTGGTCGTAGAATCTTTTCTTATACAAGACATCCCTTTTTTTTTTTCAACACAAATATATCATTTTATTGAAGGCAGTCCTATTTGAGATACTGTTGATACTAAATATAAACGCCTTTCTCAATAAAAACTTAAAAATTAGTTCACAGCATTATGAGAAATTAGCTCATTTTATCAGGCTCAGTTTCGGGTGTTTGGGACATTCATTTGTTTCTTAAATAATGTGGGAAAATGGGTGAGCACGGTCCCAGTGGGCTTCCTATATCTGGGCTGGGCTCGTAAACTTTATTTTACATTGGAGATGCCGTTCATAGGGCTTTACTCTGATCACAATGTGAGGTTGGGCTTTGTGAGCTCATAGGTGTGTCTCCACCTCCACCCCCCCCCCCAAAAAAAAACACGGTTCTAAATGAAAACACTACAAGAAAAGAAGATGGAATATGATTGTCAGCATTAAAAAAGCGTAAATTGTGGTGATTCTAACTGTAGCGCTTGTCAAGATCAGACAACTGCACCGCGGTTGGTCTTGGAATCGTTGAAATCTATATATTATCTTTTCTTCTTAATACAAGAATTAATTTAACTTTTAATTTAATTCTAAATATAAGATTTTAATCTATTTTATGTCTCTTATTTATTCATTTCTTTTAAAATACTTATTGTTATAATTGTACATATTAAAAATCCTATCAAATGGTATTTCTAGTTGATATATATGATCAGTAAGAATATTTTAGAAAAGACAATACTTATTTTTGATAAATAACTAAATTAATAATTTTTTTTAATTTACTTAAATTAATCAACTAACTTTTATATTAAAAATTAAAATTCTTATATTAAGGATTGAAGGTAGTAAAATATAAATTGCCACGGTTCATAGCGGCTATATTTGTTTTTTTAGTTATAATTTTTATAAGGATGAACAAGAATACAACACAATAAATACTTTATTCTGTCCTTATTATATAATACAAGAGTTAAATAATTAATTTATGAATATTAAAAAAATAAGTTAAATTAATTATTTGTAATAAATATGTGATAGTACCCAAAAATGCTATTTCTATTTATATGCGTTATAACTATCATTAATGGAAACCTCCTTACTCTATGCGATTTATAGAAATATTTTTAAAAAAATTATAAATTTAAAAAATAAAGTAGATTGAGGTATTATGCTTATAATTAAAATAAAACTCTTTTAGATAGGAGGTAATATGTTCTAAAATTTGATAATTCAAATTTAAATTCTGGATATTATATAAAAAATTAGTGAGAATCAATTAATCCTTGGTTCTGAAAAGAACATCAAACTTACAGGCACAGGCTCGCCTCACAAGAGATTTGGATCTTTATCCTCCCGCACATTATGAGAGAGGTTTTCACATGAGATCAATTTCAAGCTTATCTACAAAACAAAATAATAATTCTGAATTTAAAATTTGTTTTTTTAAGGAGCTTACCAGATAAAATTCCCATATTGGAAGAACATAAAAATGTAGATTTGAAATGATGTTGTTGATCCAATTGAAGCAAAAATATCTGAGTAATGAGTAAGATTCAAGTGACAGTTGAAAGGTGAGGGAACAGGTGTCATGCCCTAACTTGCCATAACATATCCTTCTGCTATCAAATCTGATGTAACATACCATCAGATTGCTGCAACCCAACATGTGTCACCACTTATCTTCCTCTCCTCCTCCCACCGTTCCATCAGTTCTCAAGATTTTATAATATCATATCGTCACCGCCACCACCGCCATATTGACCTTGTGCTAAGACTTCTTCCCCCAGCTCTTTTAGTTATATATTGGAAGATATGTATAAAATCTTCCTGATTTTTTGACGTCTTTCCTCAGTCTATTTCCTCTCCTCTTTTGACATTTTCTTTATTATTGTTTTTGACAGAATCAACTTTGATGAGTTTTTTTTTTTAATGTTTCTTCTTTTGTTAAACCATAGAAATTATTTTCATTTTCAATAGAATTGAATTGTCCAAGTTAACCCATCATCATCCAGTGAAATTTTACTCCAAATAACTGTTTTTTCTTCAACTATAAGATGAGGAGATTCACACCATGTGCTACTTCTAGTTCCCAATATAACAACTAGTTAGAAGTTGAACTTAGTATTAGATAGAAGAACTTAATTCATTTTATTCTTCATATTTATTATTTTTTAAACTGTTCTAATGTGAGTTTGCATCAAGTAGTAAATTCAATGCAAATAAATTAAGAGGATATTTTATGAAAGTTAACGCAAAATTTTAACAAATAACTAATTTAATTAGTTTTCATAATCTATCAAAATTAGTTAAGTAGATCTTATATTAATGATATGAAGTAGTATATTTTTTTATTCTGCTGTTAATTTGCATGAGAGAGAGACCCGTGACAGAGAATTGAATGAAAGCAAAGTTGTGGAATGGTGCTGAAGGACGAAATAAACATAAAGGGCACCCCTTTGGCCTCATATAATTAAAGCAGTTTGTGGTATTGGTATTTATACAAATTTTGTGGTGATGGCTCTTCTTTGGACTCATTTCTACAATGTCCTATCTGATTTACAATTACACATACGATTTGTAGATACATATCAGCTTCTTTCTCACTAATCTCCTGGCCGGTTTGGTCAATTAAAACCAAATTAAAAGAAATTAAAGAGGTGTATATTCTTAATGTGTTGATTATGATATTATGCTTTTGGTTCTTAACATTAGAGCTAGTTGATTAATTTGAGTAGATTAAAGAATTTTGTTAAATTAGTTATTGTAATAAATACGTGTTGTGTTTTCTAAAATACTCTTACTAATCATATGTATTGGCTAAAATTATCATTTGATAGAACTTTTAACATGTGCAACTACTATAAGGATTATTTTGAAAAAAATGATGAATAAATATAGAAGACAAAATGAATTATGATTTTATGTTTACGATCAAATTGAAAGTCAAACTAACCCTTGTATTAGAAACCGGAGGTAGTATAATATAACTAGTTGATGGTAGGGTTACTTGAACTTGACGCTTGATCAATGATTAATTAAGAAGCCCACAAAAAGGGGAAAAAAGAAAGAAAGATAATTTGCCGAGACGATTGACTCGCTAGATTTTGATTTCGGTGCTGAAAAATTTGAGCCATCAACGTAACGAAAGATAAAAGGAAAAGGCCAAAGTGATGGGGTAAAATAAACAGTTAATAATAGAAACAAACGCGAGGACCTTCCCTTAGACTTTATGGTTCAGATTTCTCTGAGACCCCGACAGTAGAAACGAATTCCAAAGACGAAGCTCTAGCCACTAAACCATCCAGATTGCATATATATATATATATATATATATAATCTTTTTATGGTTAGTATTAACATTATTATTGTGGCACTGCCACTGCTTCTAATGGTGGAAAATGCACTATGACAAAAGAGAAGAGAGAGAGGGATTGAGGGCAACCACAGGTGAAATGAAAGCAACCCTAAGAGGGGACCATGAAAACGAGAAAATGATAAAGTTTCTACAAGGAATAATGGAAGTTTGCAGAGAAACAACATAACAAAAGTGTCTTTCTCAGATATTAACACCCTCTCGCAAACAGACACTTCACCACCTGGGTCCATAAGCCCCTTGGGAATCCTCTAATTAGCGATATAACCCAATCAGAATCCTCACAATAAGATGAACATCAGATCCTCCACCAATCAGCACTGAGATAGCCCTGCATCGTGGGTCCCACATGATTCCTTCCTTCCGATTTTATTTTTTTGAATCCCAAAAAATTACCAAAAGTGCATGGGCGTGCCTTGCCCTATCTAGTGAGTAATTAAGTGCCCCATCGCCCCCACGCACTCCCAAGTCTCAACATACAGGCACAATAATTGAGCCATTTTGGGTCCATAGATACATACTTTTAGCAGACACATACCCATTAGGTCACTTGAACGCCCAGAAGAAGATGAAAGCAGCCAATGCATTGGGAGCTAAGACTGCAAGAGCTTGCGATAGCTGCCTTCGCCGGCGAGCTCGCTGGTTTTGCGCAGCCGATGACGCTTTCTTATGCCACGGCTGTGACAATCTGGTTCACTCCGCCAATCAGTTAGCCAGCAGACATGAAAGGGTTCGTCTTCAAACTGCATCGTCCTCCAAGAAGGCTACATCGCAAGTATGGTATAGTGGATTCACGCGCAAGGCAAGAACCCCGCGTCATAATAGCAAGCAGTTATCATCGGCTCAGCAAAAATCCAAGCATGAACAGGAGGAGGAGGAGGAAGAGGAAGCGATTTTTAATAGTACTCTTCCCGTCGTGCCGGAGCTTGGAAGCGAAGAAGGTGGGCTGGAGGAGAGTGAGGAGCAGTTGCTTTGCCGGGTTCCGGAGTTTGATCCGTTTGAAGATGAGCTTTGCAATATTTACAGTGAAGTTGGGGATGAGAGGTTGGACGTTGTGATGAAGAAAGATGATGTGAATGGTGGGGATGATGAAGGAACATGTGACTTGGACAATTTCTCGGAATTTCTTGCCTCGGATATGGATCTTGCAGACTTTGCTGCTGATGTTGAAAGCCTACTGGAAAGTGGGCTTGATGAATCTGCAGGAGCAGAACTATTGGACTGTAAACAAGAAGAAATGATGGAAGCAGTGGAGGGTACTGTGGGGTCATCATCGGACAAAAAAAATACTATGGTAAAGATTAAGGATGAACAAGTAGTGGAAGCTAACATGGTTGTAGGCATGACAAGTAAGGCCTTAAATTGGAACGCAACACAGACAATTCATCAGGGATCATCATCACCAGAAGAGGAAAAGACGGAGGAGACGAAGACAAAGATATTTTTGAGGCTAAACTACGAGGATGTCATTAGTGCTTGGGCAAGTCAAGGTTGTCCGTGGACAACAGGAAACCCACCTCAGTTCAACTCTACTGACTGCTGGCTACACTGCTTGGTATACACCTCCTCTCTCAACTACCAGTACAATTTCATTCTGATCACTATATATATATATTCATTAGAATCCCATCAAAGTCAATTAGATCCTATCAGTAACGTTGAGCTGTATTGGCCAATGGGTCTTGAGCTCAATTCTTGCTGCTGATCGATCTTTAATTTGTTCCGGCCGGGCATCCGCAAATTAATACTGCATTAATTGATGACATACCGATCTTCTCTCTCAACTTGCAAGTACTGTTGCATTCACAAAGCTACACCATCAGTTACAGATATATAATCTTTAGAATCGCTATAAATTTATAAATTTGTCTCAATGGTAGAGTTGAGCTGTATTGAACGGAAAGGCTTGAGGTGGTAGGCATCCACCACGTGATGATGTGGTAAAATATATACCAGTCCAAAACGTTTATTTTCAAAGCAACTAATTTTGAACTTTTCAGGGTTCGAGCGGAGATGTTCATCAGTGCTGTTATGGGGAATTTGGGAGCTTAAGGGGCCATGTAGATGGAGGAAGAGAAGCAAGAGTATCGAGGTACAGAGAGAAGAGGAGAACACGTTTATTTGCGAAGAAGATAAGGTACGAAGTGAGGAAACTGAACGCAGAAAAAAGACCAAGAATGAAGGGTCGATTTGTAAAGAGGACGTCCTTCGTTGGAACCACTGCTTTGCCTACTGCTTCTCACTGACATGAACCACTTCAAATCCAAGTTTCTTTTTATGGCAAATCTGGATGGTTCAGCTATATATATATATACATGCGTAACCCTGTATAATAATAATAACAACATCACTAAGGTTTCTTTAATTGTATGCCGGATATGTATATGTGTACCGACTGTCTATATATATAGCAGGAGTCGTTAGTAGTACTAATTAACGAAGAGTTGGGCATAATCAAATTTAGGAAGGGTACGGTTTTGTTGATGGAAGTGTTCTGAAACTTAATTATGTTCATCAGTGTGCAGAGGTCTGTTATTTCCTAATTTTATATTTCTTGACAATTAATGATGTTTGATGTATATCAGGTTGTTCAACTTCAATTCCCAATTCAAATTTAATTTCCAGTACAAAAGGAGAAGATGAAGGAAAAATAGAAGAAAAGGATGATTGCAGCACAGAATATTCATCAATCAACTCTATTGTAAATTGGAAAAAGAAAAGAGAGGGAAAGAAAAACTGAAAATGGTAAGAGCTGGATTAGACCTAATGATAAAGAGGCAGACATATAATTTTTTTTATAAAAAAACTAGTTAGAGGGATAAACACTGACAATTTGATTAGGGATTATAAGCGGGATTGAATCTATGACTTCAAACTTATATGAAAATTTTCATGTCCTTAGATTGCAAGACCATTAGCAGTCATATGAGTTTTTAGAACTAACTATTAAACATTCAATATATCTATTAACAAATTAAATACCCAACCTGTGCTCAAAAGACTACGTTCTCTCACTAATCGTTTATTGTGACTAACCTTAATTACCACTAAATATGTGGAGAATCAAGCAGCAACTATATGTGCTGTGTGGTCAGATCTCGGGTTGGAGTGATCCAACGGCCTTAATTTAATGCATTACATAACTTCGAAACATGACTGAAAGTTCGCATATAAGGCTTATTTAGGGCTTTTGGACCAAAAAGAGAAAAAAAAAAAGACTTATTTAGGGCGTGTTTGGTCGTCAGAAGCTACGCTTTCTCCAAGCAGCTAGCTAGCACATTCTTAATTGTCATTAATTACGTACAAAAGATCAAATAAAAGGTTTTTAACAAATTCGCGGCTCGCAGTGGTTTAAACTTTAAATATTATTACAATTTAACCCATATTAATAAATTTATATATTTGAGCAATTAATCAAAGTAAAAACACACTTCATTAAAAATTTACCATTAGAATTCAAATACTCCTCCGGTTCTTAATATAGGATCCAATTTTTAAGTTGGTTTTGATCCTAAATATAAGACCCATTTCTCATATTTATCAATTTTCTCTAAATTACCTCTATAGATACTCTCTCAACCATAATCAAATAGAAGAGGGTAAGATGATTATGGTGTTTTAGGAAAAATGTGTCACTTTTCTTATAATTAACTAACTTACCTAATTTTCTTAATCTAATTAAATTAGTTACATGGTCGGGTCTTATATTAATAATTGGAGGAGTACTATATTTGAGTGCGACTAAATTTAAACTAAAGCTTCTACTATAGTAAAATCCAAACCCTTATTTATTCTCCCCTGGTGGTTGAGAAATATAAAATTTTATTTTATTTATCGTACGAAACAAAAAAACAAACTAGTGTCTTTTAAGTAATGGGAAGAGGTATGGCAAAGGATCGTCGTCTTTAGGGAAATGGCATTTTCTATAATGCCACGTCACAAGGGCGAAGGCCAAGGTGGTCCAATCCAACACCAATTGACTTTCCCCGTCCCTCTCTGCACTTTGAAAGCCCTATGTCATGTCCATGTCACCTGGGTCCATCCCATCCATCAACCCCCTTCCAACATCATTCATTTTATATTCAAAATATTTAAATCATAAGATCTTCTCTTTCCATTTTTTTTTTAAAATTTGAAACATCAACTAAATTTTTTTAAGTTGTGTTTTTCTACAACTTATTTAAAATCTAAATTATAATCCGCTTCTTAGGATTGTGCATTCAATAATAAAGAAGACTTCTATTTTATTTGCGTGTTTTTTTCTACAAAAAAATTTAGATGAGTTAAGTTTCAAGACTCATGAGGATTACGGCATGCTTTTAGACTCAAAGAACATTTAGAAAAGTAATCACAGATCTTCTATCAATAAAGTTTTCACATCAACAATGAGATTTGAACTTATAATCATATGGGTTATGAATCGACTTCTTACTAATTGAATCAATTTTTGTTAGCTTGCATGTTCATTTTTTAATGTTGCCTTAAACATTATTAATTTTGCCCATTCCAACCTAACGCTGTTAATCTCCCATCCCAGTTGTCAAAATTACACATCATATCATTAAAATCCGCCTTGGGCCACCAAGGAAATCCCAAGGAAGACATATGTGGGTCAAACTAACTAAGTCGAGCCTGGGCTTGACCCATAATAGTGGGCGGAAAATTTTAAAAGTCAGTGTGAGCCTAAAACCATAAAATGCTTTCCCCGAGCTCGCTCGCAGCAAATCTTTAAGTGATGAAAGAAATACTCGTATTTTATGGCTGACAGTATTTTAAATAAGATAAAAAAGATACCTATGTGAAAAAAAACATGTGAACGTTGCTATACAATGAATTCAAATACTGATACGTTGTCGTGCAAATTAAATTTATTTTTGAGTAAGTACTCCATTTTATTGTTGGCAAAAAGAGTGTACTCCATTTTTCATCTTATACACCCTCCCATCCTAGACATGAAAGCTGGCTTTGAAAAAAACACTTTGACATAAATTGAGATAAAACTTTTCTCATATACTTATTTCATAGACTATAAGATTACTTTTAAAATCATAATTTAGTTTCTACTCGAATACTCCCTTAAGCTATTTTCACGTCGCTCTGATTTTTAATTTTCAAATAAAAAAATTTGTTAAAATATGAATAAGCAATACTGTGTATCAAATTTTTGGTACTGTACAAGAATAATAAATATTTGAGAAAAATACATTTGCTGGGAGTCTGGCACCTCTGTTGTATTTGTTTCTATTACTTTATTACTTGATATGCGGAAAAAAAAAAACACAATTCAATGACCCATTTCTTTAAGGAATGATTTTTCCCCGGACGAAATAAGGAATGATTAATGAGAGTGATTGGCTTTAAGGAATAATCGCATATTCCTTATATTTGATGGATAAACGATTGATGTAATTATCAATCTGGCTCTTAAGGGAAAAAGAAAAAGAAAGAAGAATACAATGTTCATTACAAGTCAATTTATCAGCACGTCACAATAACGACTAACGATAACTACTCAAACATAGTTATTTATTAGAGATAAAACACAGAATAAATTATCTACCAACCCGTGAGTTATTTGTAATCTTCGAACAAGTTTTTATTCATCATGGCATGAGTTTTGAGGGAGATACTGCTCTTATCTGCTTCTTTACCAATCTCTTGTGGTAAGAATCTGTTTACCTGTCTGTGTCATCCAAAAGTAGTTATCATTTCCAGCTAAACTCCAAAGGAGGTTGAGAAATAAGAATTAAGCTCTCAGCTGTGCATTCTGAATAGGTCATTGAATATTCATTAACTCCGCTATAAAATAAAAGGAACCAAAACCAAATCTACACGTTAGGAAGAAAGAAAATGCAGGACTATCTCTGAGAAAGAAAGTTTCCTTATAGCTGAGTGGGAATCAGAATTCACACACCTTCAATACTGTAGTTGTTCCCCGGAATCCAACAACATAGTAAAGTCACAAAGAACACATGGTCTTGTCAAATCCACTGTTCCTTAGCTTTGGAATTGGATGGAAAGGCTTTTATTACTTGAGGAAGAGTCATTGCAGGTTTCTGGTTTGGGTACAGGATCCTTACTTTGAACACCAGTTAATAATGGATGACGAACATGGGAATGGGCATGCTGGTCATTTAACTCTTTGCTTGTCGTTTTATAATTGAAGGTGAGAAAGAAAAGATAACTGCAATGTAGAGAAAGCCAAAAGAAAGGGACAATGGTTTTTCACAGTGAACAAATGAGCTCATGGGAAGCTAGGTTTCTTTTCAGTCTGCATGACCTCAACTAACACCTCTTTGGTGCTGTTGCAGCAGTGTTCAGATTGCCTGGGATTGAAGACTATGCTGTTTCAAGTTTCAACATTAAAGCACTTTGTTTGGGCGTGAAACATATCAATTTTTTTGGGTCAACATGTTTTGACTGAATTTTTGAGATTAATAGGATTAATAGAATGAATTCAATAGAAAGGCTTGTCTGGCTCAAATAGGAATAATTATTCCAATGCGTTGTCTTTTGTTTCTTCATGCATGAAATTCAAATTCATGATTTTTTTTCAGCAGGCATTAAAGAGCACTTTTTAACAAGTGCAAGAACGTCTTCATTCAAGATTTTATTTTCCGAGTGTTTTAAAAATCGACAAGTTGATTATAACAAGAAATTGAAAGAAGACATTGGATATTTATTCAGGATTGAGGATTCTTTGAGTTACACATCATTACTTGCTGTTAGAATTCTTTCAGTTGACAGGTAAATTAAGAACCAATTTAGGAAGAAGGAGAGGGGGGAAATAGTTAGGATTTACCTAAGTGGGGAGCATGCATTCCTCTAATACTAGATACTAGATCCTCTTCATGACAGGAGATAATCCTTAACCATCACCTGGCCCGTTGAAAGAAAAAAGAGAACTTTAATTAAGGAAGATGGATTAGGAATAGTTTGTCTGTCATAACTGATTAAGATGTTAATGATAATGCCAGGATCAAACGAATAGAATAGAATAAAGGACAAGCATTGATGAAGACAAAGGGCAAAGGCTCCCACTTAATAACAAAGAACAGTACCCGAAGGGGCCCTTGACATTGCTTAAAAAGGGTAGCCGGGCGGGACCATTTGTATATAAGGAGGGTGGAGGGAGGGACCTTTTTACAGCAGCTTCATTATACATAGTCCATCTCAAACGAGCTTAAGAGGAACGAAGGAGAAGATGCATGTACATAACTGTATATAGACACAGAAGAGAAAGGTCAAAGGGAGCTCCTTTCTGTCCAATACGAAGGGCTGAGGGGTGGCTAGAGCTGCCATCTCATGCATTCGGTTACTCTTAACTTTATCACAAACAATGTTAAGTTTGGCCAACTGCATGGTATGGGGGCAACCCCATCCGCCTGCTTAGCCCGCCCATTGGACTGAAGGGAGCTCCTCTTGCTAGCTTCACTTCCTTCTCTAATCTTTCTTTTGTTTTTCCTGGCTTCTTTAATTTTACCTCATTTACAGTGACTTAGTTACCCTCTTCTGTCTCTTTTCATTTCAGAAGTTTTGAACAGGTCTGTTTACTTCTCATCCTTCTTCGCTACTGCAAGTTTCTTTTTTATCTTACCTGTCTTGTTTTCAGTTTTCCAAGCTTTTGTGTAGTAGAAGTAATTGCAGTGGTAACTGCACATGGCTGCATCCAGAAGAGAGAGGATCACACCGTTCCTTGCACCTGTAACTTGCAGGCTAAGTTCCTTTCAGTCAGGAGAGACTTCGGGGAATCATTCGACTCCTTTCCTGTCCTCCCCTCTCCCCCAACCTGTCTGTAATTTGTATCAGAAACACAAAAGATCAGATCCTATTTTATTGCTTAAGCATGAATATTTCCAGATCTTGTAAACAACAAGATGCGAGATTCAGGGGCCTTCTCTTTCTGTTGGCTTTTGCCCATAGGCAATAACATCGTTAAAGTAAATTCACAAAGAACTGCCAAGGACGTCCAGTAGACGACTGTATCCATAACACAAGTAAACTGCACAAATAAACTGCAAGTTCAATATATTGAGAAGACAATGATCTAAATGATTGTAATGGATAGTGTCGAAATAACAGAGTTCCAGAGGAAAAGGCATTAGCACAAGTAATAGCATAGTATGGAGAGAACTTAATTTGCCTCAACTACAAATAGGCACATAAATATCAGCAGGAGAAAAATGCAATCCATTATGTTTGTTTTCCAAATCTAAGCTGAGAATACTCGCGGATCCACTCGTGAGTGAGAGCTTCATGGAATCATTCGTTCTGTAAATACTTCAAACAGATGGCGGGTTTGTATATCATTGAGAGGGAAAAATGCTCAAACAAGCAAGATAATTCACAGTTTCTTAATCACTGGGGATCAAGAATTTTAGCTGCATCTCATCGTTTCTTAATCGAACAAGTGAAATCAAGAGAAAGTCAAAGACTAAAGGATCAAATTGGGCACAGTAAATATGAATTCCCTTGAACATCTTCAAATTCCAGAACGAGGACCAAAAAGCTCACAGAAAACCCAGAAGAGTTTGTTTGTTTTTTTTTAAATTTTATTTGCGTCGGGGAAAGAGAGTTGAGTTTGTGGACTTAGAGTTGTTGGGCCAGTCTTCGTTCTCGTCTGGATTGAATTTCAATTCAAATGTATCTGGGCTCAAGCTATTCTAACCTGCGAAAACAAAATTCCACAGGAAATGTATCGAGTCAAAATAAATTTATGACCACCAATGGCATTGGTTTTAGCAAAAAAAACTAATTTCTCATGATGTGACGAATTAAGATTCGAATTCCCGCTGGAAGAGATACCCACATTTAGTACCGGGCAGTGTCTTGAATAAGATTGCCTCTAATAAGAAGATACCTATGCTTTAAGGAAATAAAATAAAATAAATTTATGAGCTACAGCAAAGAAAAGTATTCAAGAACTAAAATGGATCATTGAGCTAGAAACTCATCTCCTGTATCTGTTATCTCATTAAACGAGTGAGAGTGCGTGGAAGGTATTTTATGAAAGTAATTCTATCTTTCACCATTCTTCAACACTATTAGACTGTTCAACTATTATATTAAGATTTGTTTGATTTGTGATTAATAAGTGCTTAAAAATACTTTCATGTAAGTCGAAATAAAATTTTTCTCACATGTTATGATTGAAAAACTGTTTTTAAGCCATTATAAATAGGTCCATAGTTAGTGTGGTCTTTTGGAATGTCCCAACGCATCTGGAGAACAATGGCAGTAACTGAAAATATCCTAACACTAACTTGGAAAAATGAGAATTATGAATTTACAACCTCCAGGTAATTTAATCATTATAAAACAAAATTTGATGTCATCATTGTAAAATGACTGTACAAGCCTATTCTCCCTGCTTCAAATACAAGGCATCTTTACTTAAAGCATACCTAATGGAAAGAAATAGGATTAAAGATTCCAATTATTTTTACTTTGCATATCTTGAACATCAATTATCAACAATCAATTACTTGTTTTTAACAGAAGGCGTGCATTTTTTCAACATGCACAATGTCTCTTGTAAGAACAGTCCGTGTCCGCATCATGTAAGAATTGATTAGCAAATGTGAATTTATTGGCCCCATCGTTTAAGGATCTAAACCATCCTAATTTATTTGACTGCTTCTGAATCTTCGTACCAAACCTTTGAATTTGGACTCGTCACGAGAGCTATATGTACAGTACCTGATTCCAGATGTTTTGTTTGGTAGAAAAACTACTGCAACTTTTTTATGCTCCAATATTTGGTGTAGAACTTAATTGTTGAGTTGATTTTGATTCTAAATATAAGATTTATTTTTTATATTTATTAATTTTTTTAAATTACTCTTATGGATATTCCCTCAACTATAATCAAGCAGAAGAAGGAGAGAGGATATTAAAGAAGATGATTATGATATTTAAAAAAACATGTTATATTTTTTATAATTAACTAACTTAACTTTCTTAATGTAATCAAATTAGTTAAATAAATTTTATATTAAGGGCTGAAAGAGTACTAGCATTTTAAAGTAGGTCTTGCAAATTTTTTTATACCAGCATTTCAAAGTAGGTCTCACAAATCATAAACTACCTCCTATTCTAATTATAAGAACTCGTTTATAGTTTATAAATAAGGTTTTATAAATAGAATCAGAATATAAATAAGGCCTTATAATTAGTTTACAAATAAGATCTTATAATTAGGATCGCAAATAGTAATTCCTAGTGTATTTATATAATTTCTTATACCATTATATTTTGGAGGATTCGCCTCTAAGTGTATCTGATTTGTGCTCCTGGTTAATGTTAACACAGAAATTTACCAAATACATGCTACTAGTAAGTCTTCACCAAACAAAAAAAAAAGGTTATAAATCACTAATGAAATGAGATTTTAATCCGCAGCTTTGTTTGTAGCTTTTTCCATATCCTTATATTCGTATCAATTTCGGATGTCATGCATCATATTTTTATAATATTCTATTCAAAATATTCTACAATAACCTAATCGTAAAAATGCGTATCATACGAAACTATTGTTTCATTGACAATATTTCTTGCGACTCTCTTTTGAAATGTAAAATTAAAACAAACAAAAGCATCACGTAACAAGAGCTGAGGGATGATGAGATAAAATGATTTATTTCTAGTCGGAAAAAAAATATGTATACCCATCCATCTCTATAGAAAATTGAAACTCATCTACAACAAAACGCTATTCCGAATTCTCTGTGTCATCCCTATTTCTGTTGTTCTTTTTTTTTTTTTCCTTCCTTCTTTTTTTCCCCGGGGGCCTGTTTGGCGGTCTACATTTGTACGCGGACTTGGCAACGGCTGATCATATTCTCAACCAGAATGATCAGGGCCCATCGTTAACTTATACGTGCTAGCATCAGAACCGTTGACATCCCTAATCCCCTTAGCTTGTTGACCCCACCACATGGTCAGCTCCAGCTCTAACCCCCCATCCTCGGCTTCAGCTTCGCTTCGCTCGTCGCTCCTCGCCGATGCGGGCCATCTCTCCGCCGTCTCCACGGTGCTGCTATCAGCGTCACCACCAGGACTTCCACTTCTGTGCTCGCTCACCCCCGAACCATCCAGCTCGCTCCCCGAATGAACCATCAGCTCCTCGCGCACCGGCTCCACTTCCGGCTTCTTCTTCTTCTTCGCGCCGGAGTGTTTAAATTGGGTCCCGTTTCTCACTTTGTGGAGCTTATCAGAAGCGCAAGAATTTCCCTTTTTACCCACATGTCGAATATCACACGACTTCAGGAGCGGGCTCACGCCATCAAAAGCCGACTCGGGGGAAACCTGCGTGATCGGCTCGCCTCTGAGAACAGCTTCAACGGCGGCTTGACAGAGATGCCAGCTTCCGGAAGAGAGTAACCCAGCTGAGCCGAAAATAGGATTCACAATCCGCCCACAGGCTTCGTAGAGCAGGGACTTAAAAATCGCTGGAAGAAGATAGACAGAAGCAGGGTTAGAACTTGGGAACCTTGAATAAATTTATCGCTGACGCTTCCAAGGAAAAAAAGAAAAGAAAGAAAAGTAGAAGGCCGAATTACCTGGTCGGAGGTGGGGGGCTCCGGAATTGATGAGGTTGATGAGGCCGGCGCGGCCGTAGAACTTGGCGAGGAAGAGGGTGGCGTTGGATTGGGATTTAGGAGAGGGAATCCAGAGGAGGCAGGGACGAATGGGGCAATCAGCGGTGCAACCTTTACGGAGCACTCGGCAGCCATTGCAACTGAGGCGCATGGTGAGGCGTGTGGTTGGAACGTGGCGGGGAGGTGAGAAAAATGGCGAGAAAATGAGGGAAAATGGGAATGAGCAGGGAAGGAAGTAGGAGAAGTGAGAGAGGGTGGGGAGGTTTATAAATAGCGGGAAGGCCATGCCGTGGGTTTGCAACAGAGAAACAGAAACTGGATAGCGCAGTTGTTTCCCACAAAACGGGCTGTTTTCCAAATCTGGTTTTTAGGCTCCTCCTCCTCTCCTCCTCCTGGGGACACTGAATCACATGTTTCTTTTTCATTTTGCCTTTGCCATCTGTCACATGTTTCTTTAAAAATTACGATGTACAATATCTGTATGCATAATTTGGTCTTAATATAAAAAAAAATCTTTTCATGAATACAAAAATCAAACACAACTTCTGGGGATGCTGCGAGTTGGGATTTTGTTATGAAAAAATCGCAACTGAAATACTATATAAATTTCAATTAACACCCACAATTTTAATAAATTTATAATTAAATTATGAGGCTTAATTTAAGATTTCTAAATATTATCAAATGACTAAAAGTCTCTTTTTAATGGAAAAAATTATTATTTTTATTCTTCTACATAATCTCTCATCTCTTATTATTATTTTTAAGCATAAAAAATATAAGTGGTTTTATAGCATTTAAAATTTCTACGTATAACTAAGCTTTAAAAATATTTTAATAAAACATTTTAAATGACAACATAAATAGTCTTGAAATAAATATTTTTTTTCTGCTTGTAGATATTTATTTTAAGATTTTAAATATTTTAATTACATAAACTATTTAATATTATATTCTCATAATTTACGTTAATTTTATTAACTAAACTTTCGATTCAGAAAATAAAAAATATTTCTTTATGTTGTTCTGCTGTGAAATATTATTTATATCAATTAAAAATATGTTTTAAACAGAATTTTGTTTCTAAATATTTATTTAAAGGGTACTTATATTGTAAATTAAAGTATTCGATTAAAATATTTTTAAAAATTTAATTAATATATATACAAATTCTAAACATAGTAAAAATTATTTATGTATTTTTTAGTCTAAAAAAATAATTATAAGATGTAAGAGTTCACTTGGAAGGGATAAATAATCAATTTTTTTCTAATTAAAAAGGATATTTTGATTATTTAGCAGTATTCAGAAATCCTTAATGAGTCCGCATGGCCTCATTGAAAATTTATGAAAAGTGTAGACTTTAGTTTGAATTTAGACATTTAGGCCGGATTTTATTAGGATTCTTCCTTTTCTTATTGTCGACTTAAACAAAGAAATAAAAAAACAAAAAATGAGTTTAATAAGAGCACGATTGGTATTTGGTTTAAAATTTCTAAATAGAGTTAATAAATTATAAATAATCCTTAATTTTCATAAAAATAATTCAAATGAGCTATAAAAAATAAAAGAAATATGTTTATCTAAGAAAAAGTATGACACAGCAAAAAAAATCTTCGGAGAAATTAGTAGGATAAGAGAAATGAAAGCAGGGTAGCATCACAATCTAAAGAAGATGATGTTATTATTTTTATTAAAAAAAAAAAGAAATAAAGGGAAGGGGGAAGATAGGAAGAGTAAAGAGAGGGAGGGAAAGGGGGAGGGGGGGATTTCCGGGTAATGTGGAAAAAGGAAGAGAGGGTGCAGCAGTATTGAGATGGGAACCGTGGGCGCCCTTGGAAGAGAGCCTGTGGTTTTGAGATCCCAAAACCGTGGAGACTGCACAGTGCACACGCCCCCTTTCTCTCTTTTCTTCCTGCCTTCCGCTTCCATTCCGCCCGCCTTTATTTTATTATGATTTTGTCTCTGTGTTTCCACCCTGTCCGTCCACGCCCTGCCATTTCGGTACATTACCCCTTCACGCATTTCTAACTCCATACGCACCTCCGCGTTGGCATCTTTTTTTTTTTTTTAAAAAAAAAATAATTACTAAAAAAATCTTTATACATTCATTCTGCTGCCCTTGGATTCTCATCCGGCCATCATCCTCCCCCCAATCAAACAGCGCACCTTTCCAAATTATTTCTATGTCGGTTGCCCCCAAAATTAATTTATCATGTTCTGCCTCCTCCTTTTCTTTTTTAAGATTGGTTAGATATCTCATATATGTGTATAGATAACTTATTTTTCAAAATTGCTCTCACCATACGGAGAGAAAGAGGGTGTGTTTTTGATTTTTGGATCGTACTTGTTCCCTCCTTTCACATAGCTAAGCACCCTAATAAACTTCTCCGGTTTTCTCGCTCACCATCCCTTCCCCTTCTGTCCATGCGAGCACGGCCAAGAGCTGGATCCCTGCACGGCAGCTTACATTTTTGTCCGGGGATTTCATTTCAGTTTTTCAAATAGGAGATTAATTAATATTTAATATTATTTTTGTTTTTAAATATAAGAACTAATTAATAACGCAATTTATACATAGCTATGGGCTCACTTGGGGGTAGTACAATTTGACTAGATGCAGGTAGATATACCAGGTTAGTACATAGCTAGCTCTGTTTTTTTTTTTTTTGACCAGCGTAGATAGCTAGCTCTGTACTAGTTGTATCAATCTATTTTTTCAATTAAAAAGGTAGTCATTAGCAAGTCCAACTCATGACCTTCCGCTTTTTGTAACTCAACTATAAAGTGTGCGTTTTGGAAAATATTTCAGAGCAATTGATTGAAAAAAATTAACTTTCATAAACTAATTAAAACAACTTTGATTTTCACGTATACTGGGAATTTAGCTCTACAGAGTTTTAAAATTATTTATTTCTTCGTGAGCTTTCTCATCACTTTCTATTTTAATCAGTTATAAATAAATAAATATATAAAACTGTCACAAATTTAAAATTGTAGTGATTGGTTGATGTTGTGATAAATAAACGTTGATGGGTGATTTCTGTGCTCGTCATCAGTGTTAATACCAACACATACTCAATGTCCCAAAAAAAAAAAAAAACCGACCCATACTGTGAATCAAAGAATCTGCATCCTTTGATCTGTCCAAGAGGAAAAACAATTCAATACAGTATAAATTCCATTTATGTTCCGTATCTTATACGGTTGTGTTGGCAAAAGAAATATTATAAGCTTGTAAAAAAAAAAAAAAAGTTTCTCGGATTGAAGCATGTTTACTGCACATATTTTTCTCTATATTACTTGGACTTTCAAGAATGGGCACACCATATGAACTAACGTAGATTTTATATTTTATTGAGTGTGTATATAGTACCTTCGATCCTAATTACAAGAGTCAGTTGACTAATTTGAGGAGATTAAGAAAGTAAGTTGAGTTAGTTATTTATCTTAAATGGGTGTTGTCTTTCCTAAAATATCATTGCTAATCAAGTGTCTTGACTAAAACTATTATTATTAGAAGAGCTACTTTGAAAAAAAATATAAATATGAGAGACAAAGTGGATTGGGGTCATATATTTAGGACCAAAATAAAAGTCAAACAGGGTCTTATATTAAGGACCGGATGTAGTATTATAAAATCTTTTAATTAATATGTTAAGACAATTTAAGTTCCACAACTCATAGGCCATCATATTCTTAATTCTAATGGATCATATCAGACACTCTGATATCATTTAACTTAATCTAAGGAATAGTTTGAGGATTGTTTTGAACTTCTCTTTTTTCATTCTTATTTTGATATAAGAAAGCATAAAAACATAAAATACTTGGTTCTCTTATATTATTAGACCAGCAGAGTAAAAATCTTTCTTTTTTCAAATTTTCATATTCCGTAATTTTGACCATTAAACAGATAGACTGCTAAGTCATCGTTAAACAGATATTCAAATGGTTTGCTAAATAACAGATATTCAAATCAGTATGGATATCAATATAAGAGAAATATGAAAATTTAGGGAGGAAGGGTGGCAGTATTTAGAAGGAATCACATGATCAAATTTAACGTTAAAAATTGAAATGGAATACTACCTCAAGTCTAATTATAAGACCTCGTTAATAGACAATAAACGAGATGTTATAATTAAGACCGGAAGTAATAGTACGTAGTGCACATATAAAATGCACGTGCCGTGGTGTCAAGTGCGTAGCAGGAGGAGAATGCCACCCAAATCAAAGTCACAAATTTGTTTTATTTGGTGAGGATGGGGTGTGTCAATGGCGCTACAACAATAATGTGACGCAGAGAGTATTGCACTCCTATTTTATCGGCATTTTCTGTCCCTCTACCCATCTTCCTCCCACACCTCACCTGTACGCCAGGGATTTTCTTCTTGCAATGCTCGTTTTTCTCTGACTGCCCAGATTGATTCAGTGTTCACGTCAAGCTGCATCGTCATCAGGATGCAAGTATCCTGGTCTGGTATGTATCTTCACATTCATGATTTTTAATTTTCCCCTTCTTTAAGTTTCAACTTCTGGGTTTTCTTTTGTTCGATCTCCTCCATGTTGCTTTTTCGGTAATTTAACTTTTGAGACCTCCAAATGACAAGAAGCTTAGCTATATTCAATTTGTAATTTTTCACAGTGGGTTTTAGGATTAGACGTATAATTTCAGCTCAAGTCTGCACTAGATGATGTTGCATTGTTTCTTTCTGTTGAATGGAAGCCATGTTTGAACCGTGCTGCTGTTGGTTTACGCTTTTGAAACCTTCAACTCCAAGCTTCTGAAATGTGCATACCATGGCTTCTCTTATTTCCTTCCCGATTCTCGTCATACATGTTTATATCCTGAGATTCTTTTCCTTTTAGTTTTCTTTGATCCAGATCTATTAATTTGATGCAGGTGCAACTACGGATGCACTGAATCAGGTGTAATTTTTCTGGTGGTTTCCTTCTTTCCAGGTAAAACATAATGGTTCATGCATGGATGGGGGATATATATTCAATCTCTCGATATTTTTCCCCTCTGGGTTATAAAATGAGAATTCTTGGAAGCATATCTCCATAATCATCTGAAGTCTCGTGTCACTCCAGGAACCTAGGAATGAATACACAATCTGACAGTTGCAGTGTAGACCTCAGAGAAATAGACAATTTAAGTGCCATTTCCAATGGAACTAATTTTGGGCATTCAGTATCCAGTCATGGTGAAATTGAAGGTACGGATATTGGTCATACCAGCCTAGTGCTTGTATGCATATTACATGTCTAATCATTATCTAATTAAGCTTATCTTGATTGAATAATTCTCAGCCAAACATCGAGTGATCTTGGTTAAATGGTTAAACAGTCTATTTCCCTCATTAAACTTGCCAAAGAATATTAAGGACGATGATTTAAGAGAATGCTTGAGTGACGGCACAGTTCTATGTCAGATATTAAACAAGCTATGGCCTGGCTCTGTGAATGTGGTGATGGACCCTTTTGATCCCTCGAAATTTGATCTATCAAATTAATTTTAGATATGTTGGCTCAGTCTCAATTCTTTCTTGTAGGTCAGTGATGGTGATCACTCTTCCCCATCAAACTCGGAAAATATCAAAAGGTTTCTGGCAGCTATAGATGGTCTAGGGCTGCCTCAGTTTGATGCATCAGAACTAGAGAAGGTATGTGGCAGACTTTAGTTTGATGCATCTTTTCTCGTGCATGTTCCACCTGCTTGAATGGATTCTGATTATGGGATTCTCTTTTATCATTAGGGATCTTTAAAGCATGTTGTGGACTGCCTTTTAAAACTTAGAAGCTTACATAGCTCTTCGGGAGATGATAATATTTCTGTACTTAGTTTCAAATCAGAGGGTTCCCGCGGACACGCATCTCGTAGTTCTCCAACATCAGGAGAAGAGAATAAAAGGTTTTCATCTGACTCAAAGTCAAAGTTACAACGTGTATTACGTAGCGCAGGTATGCCATATTTAGTCAAAGTTTCAATCTGCCAACACCTCAACTTATACTTAAAGCTCATATATTGGAGGGTGTAAAACAAAACTTTAGTGTTTCAAACTTTGCATGCGTTGGCATGGTGTATGGACCATGTATATTTAGATAAACCAGGCTTTATGTTCAAAATGGAAGAAAAGAGAAAGGAAAGAAGACTCTTTTCTTATGTCGAGCACATTTTTTATACGACCTAAACTGAGACTTACCACCTTTGGTTCACTTAACTAATGACCTGCTGGTTTTTGTCTTAAAGGTATTGGCAATTGCTTTTACCCCATGCCAGAGTCGTCAGGGCCACTACCACAGCATGTTGTGCATAAACTCCATGAAACGCATAGCGCAGGGCATAAGTTCCATGAAATGTTTCAACCGAAAAATGGAAGCTTTGTAGATATGCCTTCCTCAAAAGTTTCAGAGATAATGAAATCGAACAGTATAGAGGCAAGACCTTTCTTCCTCTTGCAATCAGAATTTTTTCTTTTTTATTTTCGGATGAGGAATCAAATGTTTCTGATTCACATTCTTTCCTGCTTAATGCATCGCTGATTTTTTTTTTCCCCTGCGTCTAATTTTGCAGAATGCTTCTACTCAATATGTTCTAACTTTCATGAATGGTATTCTAGATGAAAGTGCTGAAAGAAGAAATGGCGAAATACCTCACGTATGGTTTTAAACGCTATTTACATGCATGCATCAATGCATTTACGAGCTTCCAATTGTATTCTGTGCAAACATCTAACTATGTCCTTGTTTCTCAGCGTGTGGTCCCCTTGTTGAAAAAGATTGTCCAGGAAATTGAGCGACGTATATCAATTCAGGCAGAACATTTACGAACTGTATGTATATTAAGAACAAAAATTTAAAAACCTTGTTACTTTGGGTCTCTTCTTATTACAACCTTACCTTGTACCTTCAGCAAAACAATATTTTAAGGGTTCGTGATGAAAAATATCAATCAAGAATCAGAGTTCTTGAGGCACTTGCGTCTGGAACTAGAGAAGAAAGCGAGGTATCACAATCGAAATTCATTAAGTTAGCGGCAGTTATATTTAAATTTTCACCGAAGTTATCACTGGTATAAATATCTGATTAATCACATTGGATCCTTTGTTACAGATGGTTGCAAACCAGCTTAAGCAGTTAACGGTATTAAGCGCACTTACCTTTCAAACTAAATACGTATTGGTACACTTTAGAGAGACAATAAAATGAAAGCTTTCGGTTGGATTATTTCCATATTTATTTATATTTTGGGCTTTATGGCCCCCCAATATAGGCTGAGAAGATCAGAGTGGAAGAAGAGAAGAAGGCTAGTGATGAAGAGTTGATTAGGTTGAAGGAAGAGATGGACCAGATAAATACAAAATTCTCAATGTTGAAGCTAGAACTAGAAACAACAAAAGACACGTGCTTACGGTTGGAAGCAGAAGCTGAGGGTGCTAAAGGAGAACTGAATCAGAAGTCAAAAGAATATGAACTTCAAATAAACGATTTAGTCCATAAGGTGACAGAACTTGAGGCTTCTTCTGACTCAAAGTATCATAAATGGAACATGGAGAAGAGCCAATTGCAGAAAGCTGTCGATTTTCAATCGAGTTCCCTACAGGTATGCTTACAAATGTGTGACGCCCAAGTTCTAATTATTCTTTGTTATCAAGTATTACAAATTTCTCCTGAATCTTCCCTTAAAAATTCCAGAAAATAAAATTGTCTTGGCAATCCATTGTGCAAGATATCTTGAAAGGGCAAAAAATGTACATGGAGGAATGCAAACAATTAGGTAATCCTCGTCACTTGCGTGTCATTTTTGTTACTTTTAACATGCTCTCTGATCATTTAATTTTTAAATTGTTCAGGTTCAGATCTTAAACCAATAGTGGATGCAACTAATAATTATCATGTTATTCTGGCTGAAAATCGAAGACTATTTAATGAAGTTCAAGAATTGAAAGGTGCTTCACATATGTCTGTTTATTGGGTTATTAATCCGGGAGGTACACAAACTCACGCCAAGCTAATCCTATTACAGGTAATATCAGAGTATATTGTCGAATCAGACCATTCCTCCCCGGACATAGGGAAAAAAGATCCATCATAGAACATATTAGTGAAACGGATTTGGTTGTAGCAAATCGTTCCAAACAAGGGAAAGAAGCCCTACGATCATTTCAGTTCAATAAGATCTTTGGTCCAACTGCATCTCAAGGTCCCCCCCCCCCTATATACTAGTATTTGTGAAGATCATGCTTCAAAATTGACAACAGACGAACTGTTTGCCAGTTTGACTATCTTCTTGATACCATTATGCTTTACTCATGTCTCATTTACTCTTGATGATGTAGAGGATGTATACTCTGACATACAACCCTTCATACGATCAGTACTTGATGGGTACAATGCATGCATATTTGCTTATGGCCAAACAGGTTCAGGGAAAACTTACACAATGGTATGGACCCTCTTCACATGCTCTAATTGTATTGCATCACTCACGCTAATCAGAGAAATTCCTGATTCTAGAAGATAATTTATCTCAGAGTGGTCCTAATGGAGCGACAGAAGAGACTTATGGTGTTAATTATCGAGCTCTGAATGACCTCTTTAGCATTTCCAGTAGCAGAACAGGCTCTATAGTCTATGAGGTTTGGGTTCAGATGGTCGAGATATATAACGAACAAGTGCGCGATTTGTTGGCAACTGATGCCCTAAAAAAAGATATCCTTTTTCAGTATCTAACCAACTGATTCTTCCATCTACTTATTTCCATTCTCCTCTTTCAAATTTCATTCTATCCAAATCAAGAATTATATGTTTCCTTGATTTGCACACACTTGGGATATTGACCCGGCCTCAACCCAAGGGCTTAGCTGTACCTGATGCCGGCATGTTCCGTGTTAATTCAACCTCAGATGTTTTGATGCTAATGGACATTGGACTGAAAAACAGAGCAATGGGTGCCACTGCTATGAATGAAAGGAGTAGTCGTTCTCACAGGTATGATTTATTTCTTCGCTCTTCCACTCTCTATATTGAAAGCTTTCTTTCCAGCGTAATGACACCCAGTGACTCTATATGCAGTGTGGTCTCAATTCATGTTCGTGGGAAAGATATACACTCTGGTTCTTCTCTGCATGGTAATCTTCATTTGGTAGATTTGGCAGGAAGTGAAAGGGTAGATCGTTCTGAAGCAACTGGGGATAGGCTTAGGGAAGCACAGCATATAAACAAATCATTGTCTGCCCTTGGAGATGTCATTTTTGCCCTTGCACAGAAGAGCACCCATGTGCCATATAGAAATAGCAAACTTACTCAACTCCTGCAAAGCTCTCTTGGTATGTGTCACTAGACCATGGTTTGTAGATTTGTCTACCTTCATTGATAGGATTGCCTGTTGAGCTTCTGCTAAACTGCATAGAAATCTCTTGGGATTTTACTGCATAGGCGGTCATGCAAAGACCCTCATGTTTGTCCAACTTAATCCGGAAATAAATTCATTTTCTGAAAGTCTAAGTACATTAAAGTTTGCTGAGAGGGTCTCTGGAGTTGAATTAGGACCTGCACGAAGCACTAAAGATGGAAAAGATGTTAGAGAACTAATGGAGCAGGTGCTTAACAAATTGTGTTCTCTCTTGTAGTTTATTATTTCATTTTGACTCTAAATGTTATAAAAAAGAATCATTTCTTACCCCATTTCTTGCAAACATTTGGTTTCCATGGGATTAAACTGTTTCAATATGCATTTACAGGTTGCTTTTCTCAAAAACACAATTGCATTGAAAGATGAGGAGATTGAGCAGCTACACTCACTTAAAGATATGAGAAATGTCAATTCTGAGAAAGCCTCTTTGAGGTATGGATCTCCCTTTAAGGGCAGAGAATCCATAAGCAGTACTCCTAAGCGGGACCCTGCTGCATCAGGGGGACGAAATACACAGTGTGAAGCTCATTTCCATCAGCCAATGGATGGCCTAAAACAAGAAACTGAATTTTTCCAGTTTCCCAGAGTTGGAGGGAATAGTCCAGCAAGGCCAGAGATTTTTCGGTATGCAAGTGAAGATTATAGTGGAAGGCTGAGTGATTTCTCCGACGGTGGCTTTCTAGGAGCAGAAGCTGACGACTTTTTTGATAATAAAGTTCCCATTGAAAACAGAAAATCGCCACTTCGCATGGTGAAGTGAGTATAACAGCTACCTACCCATGAATTTTGAATGGTAGCTCAATTTATTTTCGACATCGCATGTTTGTGCAGATCAAAACCGTCTCCAAAAACTGGTGGAGGACACACAGAGCGGAAGAGTCCTCTAAGGACAGAGATTTTTCGACATGCAAGTGCAGATTATGGGGGAACCCCAAGTGACTTTTCTGAACGGGGCCTTCGGAGAACCATCAAAGATGATTTGTTTGATAATAAAGTTGTCGCTGAAAAGAAGAAATCTCCATTCCGCACGATGAAGTGAGTAGTATTATTAAAGCTCTGGCCACTTCACATTCCTGCTCAATAACATTAAATGCTAAAATGCAAGATAAATGGATGTTCAAGACCAAGTGAGACAATGAGAAAGAAGATCACGAGACTCATTTTTCTCTAGAAAATCTGTACTCAATTCATAGAACATCAAAAACATGAAATTTGAATGGTCATGCTGACATTTTTTATTTGAAATTGAACGTCATGCAGATCAAATGTAGTATCGAAAGTTGGTCGAGTTTTGCCAAAAACAACCCAACCCTCACCGACCACCACAAGGGGAATCGCCAAGAAGTCACCAAGTATGCAGAAAAATTAAAGTTCATACCCTGTTCTTGTGTATTACGCAGTGCATGTACCTATAATTATCAGATTCATGTTAGGCTTCCAAAATTAAATCCTGACAATTATATATCCATCTATAACATAAGGTGCTTGAGAAATTTTTGTCCGTAGATATATTTTATGGCTCTCATTTGGCAACTCAGCCCTCAGCTTATGTATATACACATGTGATTAATTTCTTTCAGGTATTAAAAGAAGCAACAGTGGGGGACTTCTAAAAGGTTCGAAACGGTGGCAATGAAGAACGAACACTGCATATTTTGTAACAACGTTATTTACAAATCTTCTTCTTCTTTGCGCTCGTAGATTACACACATGCACATGTAAATATAATTGTTTTGACTTCGACCCACGAATCTGAATAATAATGTAATAATCAAATTCATTCTTTGGTGTCAACTGTACAAGGGGATGATTATTCATCCAAAGATAAAGTAATGATTTAAAAGTAACGATCGATGTTAATATTAATATTACAAATACTCAACATATTGATATGTTGTATTATGAATATTTTAACTTCCATATATTGATTTTTGTTTGATTTAACAGGCACCATGGGCAGATTGAGAGGAGACAGCAAAGCTGCCAGATGAACGGGAAATTGAAGACTTGGTTTTGTTATCAACGGACAGAAAATAGCTGTTTAACTTAGTTTTCAATGTTTAAAAATAGGGAAATAAATACAATTGCCCCTTTTGAAATTTCCATGTTTCCATTTAGCTCTTCAATCTTTTTTCCCTCTTGCAAAAATCGAACAACCCTCCCATGCCCAATCCCTCAGCCTTTACACTAAGAGAAACAGATTTTTTTAGCATTGACTTCCACAATGATTAACATGACCATTAACAAATGTTAAGCATTTAATTTCAGCAAACCATCAGACAGACAAACGAGTCAAATTAGTCAAAAATCAATTAAAACCCATAAAACGAATAATTTGACTCGATCACTGAACATTTTGAGCGGGAAGAAACGAGTTCCATTTTTCTCTCTGTTTTCGGCCTTCCTCTCTCTTGTGCTGCACATGGCAAAGGCAGAGTTGTGCCAGATCATCCCTTTTACTGAGAGTCTGAGACTGGACTGTCACCCGATCTAAGTCCAACGCCTCTTCCTCAAAAGTCAACACGACACTTATTCCCACCCATCTAACACCCACTCCTAATTTGCCTCTCTCTATCCCATGAATTTACAATTCGTTTCACTACTCAAAATCTGCTGGTGGGAATGGTTTCATGAGAAGTAGGAGAAGAAGAGAAGAAAAATAAAGGGGCGCACGATATCTTTAAAGTGTGGATTATATTTTTTTAGGCTTAATTTTTTACTACCTGTTTTAATTTTATAATATGTACGTTGGGTTAATTAGCAAATTTCCTGCATGCTACAATAAAAACCTTTGAATATAAATTATATTTTTAAAATTCAAGTTGAGGCAACAATGACATTTAAAATGTGATAATTTGATTTTATCTTTGTGTGCACTAAGAAACAAAGACAACAAATTTGATGTCTTGTGTTTTCATTGTGTGCCAATGAAGTGATGATAAGTAGTTTACAAAGATCATGAAATGATGTCTTGAAAAGAATGCAGCTTGAAACCGATAATTTTTCAATTAAAAGTTACAACCATGATAACTTTTCCATGTGTTAATGTGTACAGTTATCTTGAAAAAACAACACAACTTTTTATCAACCGGTGGTTATCTTATATTTTCATAGATGTTATAACCTTTCATATAAATGTGTTAATTTATATCAGAATATAACTTTCCATATAAATTTATAAAAGTATATGACTTAAGAGAACATATATCTTCATTTTAAAAATATTATAACAAAATCAAATTATTTTTCCCTTTCTTATTATATAAAGGCTTATTAATATTTTTTAAATTTAATATAATGCGTAATTAGTTAAGAAATTATTTAGTTAGTTACAAAATATCAAAATAAAACATGAATAAGATTATGTTTGCATCGAGAATGAGAGGGATACAAAACCGGGGCGGGTATTACGGAGGTTGGACATAACAGAAGCAGAAGCCCACAGCGCCGGCTGCGGTGTCGCTCACAATGCTCCCACTGGTGACCACGAAACTCCCACGCACCTTCTTCCCTCTTCACCCACCACAATCCGGTGGGCCCCATCCTCATGTCACAAACCCCCCCCCCCCAAAAAAAAAAAAACACAACTCACCACTACACACGCTCGCCCCTACACATATGCATAGAGACATACAGCATCAATCACCACCTCATTTCCTAGTCAGATTCTTGGACCATCACATCATCCCACACTTATCTTCATTCATTCTATCCGTATTCATTTTCAAAACCCAGCCCTCCAGACTTGACCCTCACATTCTATTCTATTCCCCTTCTGCACTTTCCTCCCACCAATCTTTAACCTTCCCCCCATTATTAAACCATAAATCAATGCTTTCTATTTATTAAGGTATTGAAATGACATGTTCTTGTAATATGCACACGCAACAAACATCATCTTCTTCATCATCTCTGCGATTATCAACAACAGGCAACACCTGGGAAACAGGAGCACCCACAAAAAAGGAAAAAACAATTTAATTTACAACATCCAATTCCAGAGATTAATCCTCAGCTTCCTCCAAATTACAATTACAGACGGAGGATCTGAGCGACAAAACAAACCCACAGTTACAGACTCCAGAACCATGATATAACATGTTAAATCCTAAAGGACACGAGAAAGGCTTAGCTTCCTCTTACTGTAATACCTCCCTGTCTTCTTTTATTCTTCAAAATGACAAAAAAGACTCGGTTCTCGCCATCTCCATGTTACATGACATGACACCTTAACTCATGAACAACGACTCTCCAATACACCTTTATATACATATCATACACTAAAATTTTTTTAATTTAACAATAGCTCCCCTCTCCCGCTTCCAAAATCTCCTCTGCTCTTCGAACTCGGAAATTTTTTTGTCATCTACCTTCTTTCCTCAGCTTCATGGTGTTGATGAGGCCTTTTCTTTTCTTTTTTTTTTTCCTTTCAAGTTGTGATTTTATGCCACAGCAGAAATACTGCAGTTTCGCCTATCTCTGCTCAGGCAATCGAAGCCCTCAATCCTAACAGCAGCTGGTTTGTGGCCAAAGCTCATTCGAACACAGCCTCGAGCTGAGGAAGAAGATGATGGCGAAGCGGGCGTGATTGCGAATGGATTAAAATTCCCATTACCAAATTGCTCGTCTTGGATCACAGGGTTTGAAGCCCTGCTTGGTGGAGATCCACAAAAATATGGAGGCGAATAACCCACCTGGCTCCCAGATCTGTCAGGGTAGCTTTCCTGCTCAATAACAGACAAAAAAAGTCGTAAAGATCAGATCTTTTTGGCTCCTGGTTTAGATGGAAATTTATGCCGTCTTTAAAAGGGGCATATCATAAATCACCAAAATTGAATTCTGTTTGATGGTTGGAGATTGAGGAGGAAAATAACCTTGGGGTGAATAATTTCCAGAAGCTCTGCCTGAACAACTCCTGATGTATCCTCCACGTCCGATTGGTAGCTGATTCGTGTTGAAATAAACAAAAAGTTAGGGCTAAAACGAGGAAAAACTCAAATTTTGTCAGTTTTAAGAAAAGAAATTGAGAATTACTTGAATATTGGCCGTCTCAGGGGTCTTATGTGGTCGTTCACGGTTGGGACGTTTAAGCGACCCAAGCGACGAGGTTTAGGGCAAACCATTGACTCCTTCCTCATCTCCTCGCAGCTTGTCCAGGCGTTTTGTTGGTTTCTGCAGCAATTCATCTTTGCTCTTTCTGAACCTTTAATATCAGAGATCTTTACAAGGAAACGCCTGTAAGCGCAAAAATCAAAACAAAAATGAACACCGTTTCACAAATCTGAGGAAAACGGAACAAAATTCTACAGCAACCTCAGCTCTAAACGTTAGAACACCCCCAACAAGATCTAAAGATTAAATCATTCTTGCACAACAAAGAAATAACATTTGTTTATTCAGCACCCCAGGGACAAAAACGCAAACGCCTAAAATTTCAGGCTTGCTTAAGAAACCAAAAGTACAGACAAACGAAATTCCAAAAATTAACTGCGTTTCTAGATCTTCCACCAGAGGAACCAAAAAGCGCAAAAATTTTGGAGAGAAATCTAGAGGGATGACGAAAGTACCTGAGCTGCCTCAGAGAACACTCTGAGAAGAGGAAGACGAAGAAGAAGGAACAGAGAAAATTTTCGGCCCACGCAAAAGGTACAGGTACAAAGAGAGGGAGGTCAGGAGAAGGGAGGGAAGGTTAGGCACCGTATTAGTAGAAGAGAGAGAGAAAGGGAGTGACGACCAAAGGGGAGGAATCCTAATGTATGATGAGGTGCAGGTTTAGCATATACGACCGCGGTCATGATCCGTTAGATTGTTCAGGCGTTCCTCGGATTCTGTGACGTAAGGCGATGTGGGATTGGATTCTGAGAGGGGTCGACTTTATTCGCTGACGCGGGGGAAGAGAGAAACGATCTGATGATCTGATCCACATGGTGGCCGCATCGCATGTCGCAGCTTGCCTTTGAGGTGATTTGTCATTTTTGCCCCTCTCTTTCTCTCTCATTACTTCCTCATGCTTCGAAAAAGACTGCCCCACTGTTTGCCCACCTCTGTCCTGCGTGTGTACGGTAAATCACAGGCATGTGTCTGCTTAAACAAATGAGTAAAAAAACAAAAAAAATTCAATTCTCTGTTATAAATTATTTATATAATTTAATTTTAGTTCTTTGCATTTTTTTAATAAAGCACTAATTACTTTTATACTAGTTCAATTTTCATTAAGTGAAATAATAGTAGGTGCGGTCCAAACATAAGTAAAACATTTATATATGAATGTGTTAGTCCGAACTTGTTAAATATTTTTTACAATTTAAACACGGTTATTTTGAAATGTTTTTTATGCATGCATTTTTTTTTTTGGCCTGAATATAAATGCATTCAATGTTATATATATGGCAAATCCCTGTTGGAACATGATAATATGAAAATTTTCTTCATATATATATGTACATAACTAAAACCCGTTACCTAAGTATTTTTGTAAACCCTTTTTGAGTTTAAAAACATGTCACTAGTGACTTCCCAAACGATTATACATAACTTACATACATTTTTTCTGTGTCGAAGAAACAAAAACCCTTAATAGTATTTATAAAATTTATAGGTATTTGGTTGACATGGGGTATTTAAATTATATAAAATCAAAAGAAATAGATTAAAATTTGCCACGCTAAATGCGGGGAATTGTTTGAGATGCTTGCTCGGATTGAGAATAAAATTAAGAAGCAGCTTTTATTTTATTTTGCATCTTTCCTTTTCTAATTTTATTAATGTATTATAAGAGTTTGAATTATTTATTTCCTACGATCTATATTAGTCTAGGTATGAATGTCTTGTGTGTATTTCTTGAAGAAAAAAGAGAATTTGGCAAAATGGAGGGGGAAAAAATTACAGGGAAATAAGAGTTTCTCTCTCATTTTTTTATTTTATTTTATTAAAAAGCTGGGTTTGGGCTTTTAACATTGGACCAAGGCGAAGGGACTTTCGAATGAGAATGCAAATATGTGTGTGTGTGTGTGTGTGTGTGTGTGGTGTGTGTGTGTGAATTTTCAAACCTGTAAGGATAAAAACTATAAGATAGAATAGAACATATGACTACTTTCGTAATTGGTTCAATAATAAAAATAATTTGACTTGCCAAAAAGACAGCACAATGACGTGAGAAAATTCCAAAGCCATCCGTGAAAAGGGGAATAAATTGAAGAAGGGATACATAAAAAGAATATATATATATATATATATATATTCGATTCCAAAGTGGAAAAGATATAAAGCTCTCCGAATTTTGGGAATGGAAGGTGATGTGCTGAGCTGAATATTGAAGAGGGCACACGTACTCAGTGGCTGGATAAACTTATTTTCTTTCTTTAATTTCCTTACCCCTATTTGGTTGGGACATTTCCATTTGGTTTGCTCTGTTCGCTCACCCTCTTCTATTATTCCATATCAACAACAATTCACGAAAGAAAAAGAACTGTTGAAGAAGACATGCAACAAATCAAATAAACCTAGCTACTCCTTATCTATATCTATATCTATAATATATATTAATATTCATTCATCCCTATATATATGGTGGCTGGAACATGATGAAACTCACAAATAAACAGTTGCAAATGGATTTTAGGAGAACATGGAATACATGAGAAAAAGGGAGAGAGAACAAAAACATTGTTGTCTAATGGCATTAATTCTCCTCTATAAGAGGGAATATGCAAGTTTAATCTCTTTATACTGTTACTAACTATTTTTAATATATTCCCTCCAAACTTTATTGTAAGAAAAGACTACTAAAATTACGCGGTTCAAAATGTTAGTTAAAAATAATAAATGTGTAAAGTATACGCGTATTTTTTAGTTATACACTTATTTGTAAAGATATATAGTACATGAGAAATAATAAGTAAAAATTTATTATTGAAATAATAAGTGGGATCTGTTTAATAAGGGTAAAAGAGGAAAGAATAGTTTAAAATTTCAAACAAAAATAATTTGTTTCTTACATTTAAAAATACAATTATGAGAAAAATTATTTCTTATAAAAAGAAATAGAGGAAACAAATAGCTTGGACAAAAGATGGAGGAGATAAACCATCAAACGCTTGGATCAACTGGTAAGAGAGTTGTTCTAACTGAACCAAAGTTTGAGACTTAGAAACACAACCGTGCAGGTGATAGAACTAGCCACCAGAAAGAGTCCCTCAGGGCTTGAATCCAGATTAGTTTGGGCTCATTAAATTCCCCATAAATAGGGGCTGGCCTAGGATATCAGGTGAAGTCAATAAAAAAAAAAAAAGACGGAGGAGATAAGTGAAAGAGAGAACAAAGTAAATGGCAAGCTGAGATTGAAAGGCATGTACAAGGCCTTTTATGAATTAATTAGAAGATCACGGGAAGTTGCCTTGAGATTGCCACGTTTCAATACTACTATTGAGCAACCGACCTAACCCCCAACTTTGCAGGAAGAAACATGCGTGGGATGAGCTTCACCCTCATGGCTTCCATTTCGATCACTCTCATAGTCATAAAAAAATTGATCTCGTGAGCCGATTCCTAACCAGGGACAGAAGCAACCAAAGTTCTCAAATATATATATTCATGAATAGTATATCCCACTCACGTATTTCCTCTCATGTGCGTGTGTCATTGGAATCAATGGAGGGGGCTAGCGGCTTCAAGACCATATCTTTTTCACCCAATCACATGCCTTGAAAAAGAACATCCCCTCCTCCGATCCAACATACAACATGCTGCCCACATGAAAACCCCACTCCCTCCTCTGTTCAGCATATTATATGTTTGCTTTACTTGCAAGCAAAACAAAAACATCATTAAACATAACTAACAAATTAACCCTTCACAACCTCTCTCTATATATATACTCCTTTGGTTTTAAATATAAAACTTTTATACTAGTATGTATAAGGGTCTTATATTTAGAACCTAATAAATATATACTCCTCTGGTCCTTAATATAGGACCCAATTCTTAAGTTGGTTTTGGTCCTAAATATAAGACCCATTTCTCATATTTATTAATTTTCTCTAAATTACTCTTATAGATACTCCCTCAACCATAATCAAGTAGAAGATGGAGAATGGGGTATTAACAAAGATGATTATGGTATTTTAGGAAAAATGTGTCACTTTTTTTATGATTAACTAACTTACCTAACTTCCTTAATCTAATCAAATTAGTTAAATGGGTCTTATATTAAGGATCGGGGGAGTATATATATGAAGTCACACTAATGAAAGTCAGGCTTTTTATTAGTACGGTACTCCATTCAATCTTCTTTATAAGTTACAAATAATTGGAGTATGTAGATTGAGAAACCAGTTAAAGGTAATAAATATTTAAAAACAAAACATGTGTTTCTTTTTCAAGTATGCCTTGTTTACAAAGAGGCGGAGTGAGAAAGAGAATGCGTGAGGAAAAAAAAAAAACATGAGGAACAATATAAGTGAGCACAAGTCAAAATAATATGAGGTGAACATGTAATTAATTAAAAATTAAAAAATGCATTAAAATTTTAGACATCTTTAAAAATGTTACTTATAAAATGAATCAAAGCTATTTAAAAAATTATAACTTATAAAAACGATTTGATGGAATACCCATTATTGTAGACTTTCAATTGTCCAGTAGTATAAATAGGGATTCCTATAAATTTTAGACATCTGTTGTTTAATTCACGAAATGAATCGTCAATATAAATATATTATGTCTACATGAAATCTATACAAACCCATCTTATTCATTGATAATTAATACTACCTCCGGTCCTAATTATAAGACCCAGTTGACTTATTTGAGGAGATTAAGGAAGTAAGTTAAGTTAGTTATTTGTAATAAATAAGTGTTGTCATTCCTAAAATATCCTTGCTAATTAAGTATATTGGCTAGAACTATCATTATTAGAAGGATTATCTTGGAAAAAAATGCATAAATATGGGAGAGAAAATGGATTGGGGTCTTATAATTAGGACCAAACAAAAAGTTAAACGGGGTCTTATAATAAGGACCGGAGGTAGTATATAGTATGACTCATCTTACACTCCATATAAAGTACAGATTTCACGATCTAGTTTATTGATATATAGTTCAACACATCGTATAAATTCATAAAATTAGCATGAGCTCATGTGCTTTATTGACTTAGTCTAAACATCGACATTATAAAAATACTAAATATCTAAAATATTCTATTTCCTTAATCTTGTGGCGAGGAAAGGTGGCAAAGCATGGACCAGCTTAGGCCCCCCTGTTGGTTCATCAAAGGATACAAACCCAACATATCATCATGTTGTGTGACCCCACATTTTTATAAAATTAAACCAAACATGCCCTCTAATTATTACAGTTATTTTTTTCCTTCCAAGTTCCCCTCATGGTTTCATATTTTAAGATCTCTTAGCATGCTCCCCTTGCTAACGCAGCCACATTACTTAAGGAACATATTACTCATAAACAATACTCCACGGGTCTTATATAAAAGACTCATTTTACAGTATAAATTATACCACAAAATAAGTATTATATTTAGGAGTGGAGTAGTATTATTTATTATATACTACTATAACTTTATTTTCCGCAGCAGACAGGTGAGGAACTAGGGATTGTATTCTTCTTTGATGACTATTGGAAAAATACCCATCGTTTGCTAAGTTTGGAGTTTCCAAGCGACTAAGTGGATGTTATCTTGGGCTCAATAATCGGGCCGAACTATTTGTGGTTCTGGCCCACTAACATACTATGGTTCGAGTTTATATTGCTTCGTGCATGTCGCTAAATTCATCTCACATAAAAATTTCACCCTCACACCAAGAAAATTAAAAAAAAAAAAAGTTCATAAAAAAAATTGCCAACAAGAACTGGTTCGATTAGTAAGTAGTTGACTTATAACTTACAAAGTCGTGAATTTGAATTTTGCTGCTGATATAAGATCTAAAGATTTGTAAATGCCTCTCCTGTCCTTGGCCTTTTGAGGGGAAAAAAAATCCATTAGACGCATTGACTCAGAGCCGAGCTAAATATAATCCTGCAAATATTTTTGGGCCGGTGGAGGAGCTTTTTCTTGGTGATTTGACATATTGTTTTTATCATGTGACGGAAAGATTTTGGGTCTGTCCGGCCTACATGAATTCGAAAGAAGTCCACACGGCAAGTTTTCTAGTGGCAAACTTTAGAAATCCGTTTCTAACTGTGGTTTTAGGATAAAAAGGAACTTTAACAAAATTGTATTTCTTTTTATTTATATTTTAAAAAATTGAAACATGACAAAATATTATACAATAACAATTTTTCACAGAACCATGTGAAGTATGTGCAGCAAGAATAAAAAAATTGCATGTATAGAGAAATTCTGTTATCAATGATTTATTTATGAATAGCCTAATTGATTATGAACTTTTTATTTTATATTGGTGTATTTCAAATTGTGAGTCACATGACGGATATTAATTTTAAAAAGAAATATTTTAAATGGAGACTTAGAAAAGTCATATTATTCATAATCAGTTTTTATTTTTATAAAAAAAAAAACCTAAGTATGTTTAGAGCTAAAAAGCATATATCGAAAACTGAAACTTGTAGAAATAAGGAAATTCACAAATTAACACAGGAGGGGGAAAAAAAGCAATGCAGCATGGGTAGATATATTTTGGTTTGAAAAGTAACAAATTTTACATTTCATGGTGATCCGTCTGCAGACCTAGCTTTATAAAATATGAAGACGAAGACCTGGATGCCCATAAGTGAATGCTTTTCTTTATTTCCCCTTTTACCAAAACTAAGTGCCCAGAGAAAGAGAAAAAAAAAATACAAAAGAGAGAACTGATTTATTGCCTACCATTTCCCTAGTCTATCACGTATGTGTTCTATACTTGTTTATTTCTGCAGATGCGTGTGGCATAAGTCTGGATTATTGTTCTTAAAGATTCGGCTAAAACCCCCTAGCTAGCCGGTAGATAAACCCTAATTTAAAAATTAAAAGAGAAAAAGCTAAAGTAAAAAATGTAAAACTAAAGCTCCTCTTGTCTTTATCTTGATGTTCCTTGCTTTGTCTCTGGTCTTTCCCTTTCAGTGTTCATCTTTAACTTTGCCTTCCATGGATTTCTGGTTCCAAAACCCACAATCTCTCTCTCTCTTACTTTGATGACATATATATATAGGGTCCCTCCATCTTCTTTTCTGCTTTAACCCCAATATCTACAAAAGCACCTTATGGATATTCCTCTGTGCATGACTAATGCACATTCACGATCGAGTCATCAAGCAACAAGAATATATAAGAATTGACAAATTTCAGAATAATCTGGGCAGACGGGTGGGTCAGTCAATGTGCAGGGAAAAAAAGTGGGGTGGAATCTCTTTGAAGCTTCCCATCCATCACTCTCACTTTGCTCATCTTCTCCTCACACCACTGCAACTGTTCTTCGCTTAAATCATTCATCCTCAAAACCCTCGACACTACTTTTAGGTCTATCAGTGCCATCAAAATTTCCATCTCTTGATCTTCCTTCTGCTTCCTCTTCCTCAGGCATTTCCGCGAACGTCGAAGATCCTTCACCTTCGTCTTCTTCTGCATTAACCGAATATCCATATATATATATATATATATCAGTGTTAGTTTATTAATAAGTAAAGGATACGTGGTGATCTGGAAAGCAATATTGATTAATTTAATCTGGGGGGACTTGCCTTTTGGTTAACTTTCTTCATAAGCCGAAGTAGTGCTGGATCCACGGAGCTTCTTCGGTTTCTCTTAAAGTAGGCTGCTAGGATCTGACAGGGCTTCTCTTTATCAGCCTTGAGGAAATTCATGAAAGTTCTGATCCCATCCTCCATTATCATAAGAAATGATGTTGACGATATTCTTGACTCATAATCATCCTCACCCTGATCATCCTCCGAATCTTCAAAAGTTCCGCTCGTAATTAATTAACTACTCAGTTTTATATATGCATCATATGCAATCTTATTCTCTTATTCTTCCTATGCTTTCATTCGCCTACCATATATATATATATATATATATATAGTATCTATACCTAAGATTAAATACACCATAAGATATACCTATTGCTGATTCGAGCAATAGAAAAGGGAAAAAAAATTAACCTTACTAATGCATTTAGTTAATCACTAACCTCGGTATTCTGGGACAAGGAGCAATTTAGGAGCCAAAAGCCTCATTCTTGCATAGATCTCAGGTCTTCTTCCGTGCTCATATGGTTCATTCTCAACGTACCTCTGCAGCAACACTTGAAATTGCTGGAACTGTTGGGCAACGGTGGCCGGACAACCTGCTTCAATATTAAGACACAATGCCTTCTTTGACTGAAAATTGTGGTAATTCCAGTTCAGAGCTTCCCAGGTCAAGCAGATTTGTGCCACGTACGCAGCCTCCAGTTCCCGGTATGGGTTCTGACGTATATGAGCCGGTGTCTTGTTTATATTGGAAAACTTGTACGCTATACGCTCTGATATCGATCTCGGAGATACATGGATTGACTTCAAAGACTCTGAAATCGGGCCACAACTTGAAAATATTCGATACAATGAAAGAAATATAAGAAAAGAAAGCCCTTTTTTCCTTGGGTTAAGTAAATACCAGTTTCGTGAAGTTTTTGGGCGCTAATTCTGTCTAGGAATGTCATTTCTTCATCGTACTTCTGGAACACAGTGTAAGACTCCCACTTTGGGCAGCTCCTTCTTGAGGAAGAAGAGAACGGGTCTTCTGTTCCGGAATCTCTGCAAATGACTGAGCTTCTCCAGTCAGATGAACTCTTGGAGGTGGACCCCACGGTGCAGGAGTCACCATATATTTCTTCTTCGTCCTTTTCTTCAACAACCAGCCTCTTGGTTTTCAAATTGGTGGGAGCCAAAACAAAGAATCTGTCATCCCCCGTGAAGTTGGCCTCCTGCACTTTCTTGTTCTTGATGAGCCTATCGGTAACATGATCCTCTGCAGAAAAAGCATAGTGATGCCTGTTACGCAGAGTTCATAGAGAATCATGTGAACAATGTTACTAGAAATGGAACGAAGATGATAGCGAAAGTACCTTCACAGGTTTTGTCGCTGTCCACCCAGTCACTTTCAATAGGGACAGAGTTGAGTACAGAATCATCATCAGCCTGATGATCTTTTACAGCAGCAGCAACAACTTGTTCCTCTCGTTCTTCTTGTTGTTGTTGTTCTTCTTCAACAGGTTCTTCATATTCAAAGTCTGAGACCAGCGGGGATCTATGAACAGACAAGGTTTGATCAGAGGCATAATGGTTTTCCAATTCGGAGCTATCTTCGTCAGGCAACGAACTCTCCCGTGGACTTATGAATAGGTCTTCTGAGAAAGACTGACGAGTAGTCGTCCTCAAACTCTGACGTCCCCGGTGGTCGCAGTGCAGAAACATAAGACCTTGTCCACCGCCAACGATGTCGGCCATCAGATGGTCTCTCTGGCTATTATTCCCAGCATCATAACAATACCTTGCCTCTCCTTCTCCTTCCTCCTCCTCCTCATCCTCGTCATCAGAAAACACATATTCATACTGCTGATCTCTGCAAAACAGAAACCAAAACAAAGAACCAGTAAGTTAATAAACTGTATGTGATCATATAACAGGATGAAGGTTGGGGGCAGAGAGAGAGACCGGTGGAGGAGGGGGTAGTTGCCGATGAAGTTGAAGAAGCGGAGGAGGAGGAAGGAGGAGGAGAAGAGGAAGAGGAAAAGGAGGAGGAAGGAGGAGGAGGCATTGTAGAAGAGTCTGAGAAGAGCTTCTTGGTTTGAACAAAGTGGCATGGCGGCGGCCGATAAGTGGCTTAATGCTTTGCTCCAAAATGAGCTACAAAGCAGCTCCACCATTTGCCAGCGAAGTGATCACTCCCTAAAAGCAATGAAATCGCTATTAGTGCTCTCCACAACGCACAATATCCGTCGCCTTCATATCTTTCCGCTGGTCAACATTGTCCAAATTTTGTACACGAAATCCCTATTTTGCCCCTCCATTACCTTCCTTTTAATCTAGGCACATGCATGTCCCAGCGTCATCAAGCCAGCTGAAACTATGAAACTGGCCATGGCGTTCTCTCTGTTATAAGTTCTTGCGGTTTTGGCAGCTTCTCTCTCACAAATGACGTGCACTCTGAAATGACATATTTGTCTCTGAAAGCATATCAAATTACGCATATTTTTCTTTAAAATAAATTTTGACATAAACTAAATTAATAGTTTCGGCATATCTGAAACAAGGGATATCGAAATACAATTTTAACAAGCATTGTTTTATTAATTTATTATTTTAATAAAATAATAATAATATAATGAGACTATTATGCTAATCATACTTTAATCGTTGAAGAAGATTTCGAATTCGTGAAAAAAAAAGAAAAAAAATAACTGTATCTATGCTTTTATAATAAAAAAAATGAAGTCATATAATTTGAAGATCTTTGGTGAAACGAGATCTACTGGCTTCCCATACACATTAAGAGAGAATTTTTACGGAGAAACTCGTCATATTAGGTTCTAAATTGTTATAAAAATGTCTTGTTATTTATTAATATTTAATTGGGGCTCCGAAAGAACAATGTTTAAACTAGTTTTTTTAATCTTTCCAAACTAATCAATTGAATCTTGTACTCCTCCGGTCCTTAATATAGGACCCAATTCTTGAGTTGGTTTTGGTCCTAAATATAAGACCCATTTCTCATATTTATCAATTATCTCTAAATTACCCCTATGGATACTCCATCAACCATAATCAAGTAGAAGAGGGAGAGGGGGTATTAAGAAAGATGATTATGGTGTTTTAGGAAAAATGTGTCAATTTTCTTATAATTAACTAACTTACCTAACTTCCTTAATCTAATCAAATTAGTTAAATGGGTCTTATATTAAATACCGGAGAAGTACTAAAGATCAAATGTAGTATTCCTTCGATCCTAAATATATAAGACCTATTTTGCAGTGTAATTTACACTATAAAATGGGTTTTATAAGAAGGGAGTAATATTTAATTGCAATTCCAAAAGAATGATATTTAGGCTAGCTTTGCTCTTAAAAAAGTGCCATTGCTATTGATTAGAGAATATTTAGCAGAGTTTGATATGGCTTCTTTCGGGATAGCAACTAAACAAAAAAGAGGGAAATTACAAATGACGGGCACCCTGAAATGACATTTTTGTCCCTGAAAACATATCAACTTACACATATTGTTTTTAAATAAAATTTTAACATTAACTAAATTGATAATTTTGGCATATATGAAACAAGTGATATTGATAATTTGAAGATCTCCAGTGAAAGGAAAGTATTACCCTAGGATCTATTGGCTTCCCATCTACATTAAAAAAGAATTTTTATTGAGAAACTCGTCATATTAGATTCTAAATTGTTATAAAAATGTTTTATATTAATATTTAATTGCAGCTCCTAAAGAATGATATTTAAGCTAGCTTTGCTCTTAAAAGTACCATTGCTATTGATTAGAGAATATTTGATATGGCTTCTTTCGGGACGGTAACTAAACAAAAAAGGGGAAATTACAAAAACAGAGACAGAAGCAAAGATAATCATATATATACATATATAATAGGGGAATCATTTTTATCATAAATTTCATGAAAAGAACCTAAACCTTGTTTTGTAGCAATTTTCTAACTTTCTTTGACCCTTCAATATCTTAGATATGTATCGCTAAGCAAAAAAAAAAAGAGGAATTATCATTTATAAAAGCATGTGTACTGAAAAAAGGAACTAAAACCAACCTACACGCATAGGCAGACAGAAGAAATGGCTTTATAAAAGAAGAACCATAATATATGTTTTCTGAAAAAGTAAGATTCACATTGTTTAAATTAATTAAATGGGGCAGACAATGTATATTCAGGAATGCATGAAGTAAAGTTAATTGTTTTGTGAGCTACAAACATTATTCAATTCAAGTGCATTATTATTCTTTACCTACCCATGGAATAAAGAGCCTTTTTCAAAAGATGATGGTGGATGGCTCTGTCAATTTGTGACTTCTCTAAGCAATCTTCTATAAATTGATACTTGTCTTTGGCTTGGCTAATAAGACTGCAGATTGCAGAATATGTATAAATGTTGTTCATGCAGACTCATTATGCGGTTTTATATATTAATATAAGATAAAATTTGGTACTTTAATTAGATGCTTCGTTATTATTTTGTTTAAACTTTTACTAAAATGAATTTATAGTTAATTAAAATTTTTAATAATGGAGTAGGCCGAACATATTGCATTCACCTGTTTGCATCATTTTTAATATTGAATCGAGGTTTGGAAGCTTATATTTTAAATGTGTAATAATTAACTGAATTTTCTAATTCAATTAATTAAATAACCAATTCAGTTAATTTGAAGAGTTCACATTTCAATTATATTCGCGCGAAATTAAATCCCAGTAAGTTTAAAAAAATGTAATTTTATGCAAATGACAGTGACAGTTCATAGGATTTTTTTTAGAGATAATTTATATTGGATTCAATTCAACTAACTTAGTGGTTAAACTTAAAACAACTCCTTCACCTTTTTTTTTATTTATTTATTTTATATAATTCAGAGTATCCTTAAGTCATTTTGAATTTGAGATTAATTTTTTTTCAGGCTGGAAGTATTAAGGTTATAGCCCTTTCAAAAAAATGCACTTCCTATTATTTGAACTTATGTTTTTTTTTTTTTTTCCTTGCAGAGATGAGATTGCTTGCCAGCTCAAACAACTATTTGTTGGTAAAACAACTCCTTCACCTTTAAAAGCTGGGTTTACATATTTGTTACTTCAAATATTGAGTATTTGAGTAAAATAAAAGGCCAATATACATATAGAAGAAACTGGCATGAAAGTCTCTTTGATACCATGAAAAAGGTTCAATGTTTCTTTCTCCCTTTTGTAATTGTTCGTTTAGTTCCTTCAGCTTACACATGAACTAGTGATGTTACGGATATTATTTTAGTAGTTTTCAAAAATAAATATTGTGCTTCGTGTTGGCCTAACCTGTTTGGTTAATTTGTGCGTTCAATTACAAAAACATTATTACCTCCGGTCCTTAATTAATATAAAAGTTAGTTAATTAATTTGAGTAAATTAAAAAAATTAATTAAATTAATTATTTGTAATAAGTAGGCATTGTTCTTTGTAAAATATCATTGCTAATCATGTGTATTAATTAAAATTACTATTTGATGAAATCTTGAACATGTGTAACTATTTCAAGAACTACCTTGAGAAAAAGTGGATAAATATGAGAAACAAAGTGAATTAGAATCTTATATGTAGGGCCAAATTAAATATCAAGGTAGCTTTTATATTAAGGATTGATAGTTATATATTTTAATGAGGTCATGATAATAAGAGCTTCTTGTCTGCTCTAAACTTTTGAATTCTAACTCTAATACTCCTCCGGTCCTAAATATAAGAATTAGTTGGTGATCCTAAATACTCCTTCGGTTCTTAATATAGAACCTAATTATTGAGTTGGTTTTGGTTCTAAATATAAGACCCATTTCTCATATTTATCAAATTTTTTTTCTAAATTATCCCTATGGATACTCCCTCAACCATAATTAAGTAGCATAAAAGAAAGAGAGGGTATTAAGAAAGCTGATTATGGTATAGGAAAAACGTGTTACATTTTTTTTAATTAATTAACTTATCTAACTTTCTTAATCTAATCAAATTAGTTAAATGGATCTTATATTAAGGACCGGAGGAGTATAAAACCTCAATCCACTTTATCTCTTATTGTATTCTCAAAAATACTCCTATTGATTGTAAAATATTTCCATCTAAATATATTTTCAATCTACATAATTCAATAAGGGTAATTTGAGGAACTCAACACTTATTTTTTATTATAAAAAATTAACTTAACTAATTTTTTTAATGTCTTCAAATTAATTATTTAACTTTTATATTAAGCAGCAGAGATAGTAATTTCTTAATCACTGTTTCATCAAATTACTTAATAGAGGAACTGTTTATGAATAATCACATGGGGTGGGTTCTTAGACGCTGGATAGAATTAAGACTGAAAATTATAGAAACCGGGCATCAGATATAAATTTTAAAATAAGCACCGACTTGTTGGCCGAGAAAAGGGCAAAAAGCACGTGTTTGGATGATTTGTAAATTTACTAATGTATAATTAATAATTTAATTTAATGCGTACTATTTTCTCCCCTGGCCGAAATCTTTTTTGACAATGATTAGCTAAGGCCCAAACTGAGAGCCCAAATATATCTCTCGATCTACTGACCTAGGCCTGTTGGTGCTTGTGAGATTTTACAAAGGCAAGATACAGGGAGTTTGGATAGAAACCAAACCATAGTTTTAAAAGTACTTTTATAGTTTATAAAATAAATATGTAGAGGAGTTTGTCTCATTTTACGAAAAAATGCTTCTTATAAACACTTTTGAGGGTTGCCAAACACCCTCACCAAAAAAAAGTTGATTGATCTCTTGTGAGATTTGAATATTTACTAGGAGAAGTGTTTACATTTATTATCTGATAGTATCGTGAATATGATTACCTTATATTTTCTCATTTTCTTTCTCTTCATCCTATTGTTGAATTTTAAAAAAATGAATGGTTGAATAAATAATATATTTTCTCATTTTCTTTCTCTTTATCTGTTATCTTTCATATTTTGAAAGAGATTTAGCAGAATATATTCTTTATATATTCTCCTAAAATAAACATATGGAAAAAAATGAATGAAAAAAAAAATCTTATAATAACAATGCATAATTATGGTAAGGCCAGCAGGGGTGCTAAATTGGACCAAATTGATTTAGAGGAAGTTAGGCAACCCTTTATAATCACTTAAAAAAGTTACTTTCAGGAAAGTTACACATAAAACTTCCCTCACACACTTACCTTGATATCAAAATCTCCTTTTGCCTCAGGCCTTTGATTAACTTTTAGACATATCTTTACCTTCACTCTCAGAGAAACTTGATTCTAGAAAACCCCATTGTTAATTAGGGTAACGGATTGCATGCAAACAAATTAAATACACACGTAATGAAGGACCGGAATGCAGGCTTGGTCAAAAAAAGGTTTTTAAATAAAAGAGAGAGAGAGAGAAAGAATGAGAGAAATGCAGAAAGTTATGAGTTAGGATTGAATTTTGAGAAGAGCTTTGAAGATGATGAAGAACGAAGATGATGCAACTGAGATGCTTCCTCTTGGATATACAGTCTCGTGGGTTGGTCACCATTTTAACCACTCACTGTAACATATTTTCGTACCTCATCATTGAATATACCAACAGCCTGCTAATTATTATTATTGTTAATTAATTAACAATTAATGCTCGCATTTTAATTAACTTTAAATCCCCCCTTATTTTTCTCTCGATTTTATTCTCCCCTTCACGTCATCCTTTTCCAATTCCCTTAACTTTTTGATTCGACTCACCCATCGCTAACCAATGAAATCTAATTAAACTAAATCAATATTGGACAGTTCGGTCGTGAATGAAGGAAATGATGTCATGCACTTGTCAACTTAAATTTAGACAATATAATAATATAATATGAAAATCGCAAATTTGATCGCTTGATTATAAGATTTCATATATATCTTATATCATGACAAATTACTAGAATGGTTTAATTAGTTGAATGTGTGATGACTGAAGAATTTGAAAAAAAAAAAAATAACGTTCAACATAATAAGAGACTACACACACACAGATAACATACAAGTACATTTGTATAGACAGGATTTGTAAATTTTATGTCTTAGAACTGTTTATTTAATGACATATTTTCTAAAGTCTAATAAGGAAAATACTTAAATTTCGGCATCATGTACCAGTAATCTATACAAATTTTATATACCACCGGTCCTAATTAAACTATAAGACTTCATTTGTAACCTATAAATGAGGTTTTATAATTGGCACCGGAGGTAGTATTATTTATAAACAAATCACACTCACAAGTGGCGAAAATTAAAAGAAAAAAATGGTTAGAATAAGTCGGCAAAGGATCTGGTGGGTAGAAATGGGTGAAGGTGGTTGGAGAGGGAAGAAGGAAAGAAGGCGAAATTTCATATGGGGTCATGGGGACTCAACCTCGAAGCCCCTCGTGCAAAATTAATATTCAAAAGCCCAGGAGGACAAATCAGGAAATTCACCACAACTGAACCTTGTATTGATAAATTGTCAAAGGGGTTAGATGGGTTTAAATTAACAAATTAAGGACGCTAGCTTCCTTTTTCCTTCGTTGTTATTAATAGCTGTCGTGGGTGATGTTATTGAGCTTACTTTTGGGGCAGCTTCTACAAAATTAAGGCGCAGGGCTTCTCTCTGGTAAGAACATTAATGGAGGAAAACAATCTGCCTCCTGGCTTCAGATTCCATCCCACAGATGAAGAACTCATAAACTATTATCTAACAAGTAAAGTTTCTGATGCTAATGGCTTCACTTCCAAAGCTATTGCAGTGGTTGATCTCAACAAGTCTGAACCCTGGGATCTTCCAGGTACCTACCTATACCTCAACCTCTATTTCATTCCTTCTGTCTTCTTGCCTCTTATTATGAGTTAATTACGAGTTAAGATAAAATAGTTTCCCCTTGGTTGATGACCACTGTACTGTATTGTTCTTCATAATCTTTAAGGGTTTAATCATATTCTCACATTCATTCTATAATTATGTTTTCGATTATTTAGTTTGGGGGGCGAGAACAAAGAGAAAAGGAAAGAAGGCCATCTACCTCCCGTTCATTTTTCTCTGGATAAAACATTACAGCAAGATGCAAACAGGGAAATAAGAAACCACCCTAAAATTAATGACATTAGTTAGACTGATTAGCTCTACAGTAATCTCTTACGAGTTTTGTTTTTTTTTTTGTTTTTTTGTTTGCCCATCTCTTACAAGTTTTGTTAAACCTTCATGTTTTTCTATTTTCAAAATGCAAATTTGGTTAAAAGTTACACTAAAATTCAGTCCAATCTTTATCGTAATCTGGACCAACAAATTATTTATTAATTTAATAATTACGTATTTTTTAATTTACATATAACTTCATTTAATAAATTTATCAATCCTGGGAAGTGTAAGAAGATAGAATTTACTACTCACAAAGCCTTATAGTTAAACCGACATTAAAGAGCTAGTTCATTGCTAAATCAAGTGTGAACGAGTACATTAAAAATGTTATGCGCAGATATCCAGCATATACTTAGATTAGCAGAAGATATTTTATTAAAAAACCTAAAATTAAAGTGTATATTTTAAAAATAGCTTTTCTTTAACAATTTAACATGCTATGTACTGCATTGCAACCTTCATTTTGGATTTGATACAAGTGCATACTCTAACTTATGTATTATAATTAACAAAACTAATTATGATGGTGTGATTTGAATAATAAAGCTAAGGCTTCGATGGGAGAGAAGGTATGGTATTTCTTCAGCTTAAGAGACAGGAAATATCCAACCGGACTTCGAACCAACCGAGCCACAGAATCCGGCTACTGGAAAACCACCGGCAAAGACAAACATATCTTTCACGGCGGCGCATTGGTCGGCTTCAAGAAAACCCTCGTCTTCTACCACGGCAGAGCTCCTCGTGGCCTCAAAACCAATTGGGTTATGCATGAATATCGCCTCCACAATATGCCCCTTTTTGCACCTTCCAAGGTATATATACCTATGTGATATGAGGAATACTCACACCAATAATATATAACTTAGTCTGATTAATCTCTACATTCATTTGCAGGAAGAATGGGTTGTTTGCAGGGTGTTCCAAAAGACCATATCGACAGCCAAAAAACCTCAGGAGATCACACCATCGTCCCCAGTATCTTTAGATTCATCACCTTGCAATAATGCAACCTCAATGGTGAATGAACTGGGTGACGACATCGAACTTCCTAATTTCAGCACTAGTCTTGCAAATTCCTCAACAGGATTCTCAAACAACATTGTACAACAAACTAATCCCAGCATTAATAATGGCGATTATTATCACAGCAATGTAAACACGAACATGAGCTTGAGCACAAATTGGTCGTCAGCTTCAACAGACCAATTTCCCTCTCTTCTTGCAGCTTCTCGAGGGTTAATGCTCAATCCCAATCTGTCGTCAGTGAACTCATTATTGCTTCTCAAAGCATTGCAGCTCAAGAGCTATCATGAGCAGCAGCAAGCTAATGATCACTTTGTTGCATCATCGTACATGTCTCAAGCAGTTTCCAACGTTGGAGGAACTGATCATGTTGTCTCAAATCCCAGTGCTTCTCATCATCAGCAGCAACCGTTCAATCTGGACTCCCTTTGGTGAAGCCGTTTATGTGTTCATTGGAGCAAACATTGTGTTCAACTTCTTTGTTATAATATCCAACTCAGTTCCTGTGGGTACAGCTAATATGGAGCCAATATTTCCAATCCAGTTCCTTCAAAATACTATATACATATCTCATGAGTTGTAATTAGGGTTAAAATATAGCCAAGTTGTATATTACATACGGTTTAACTCTATACACCTCATGGAAAATCAATCAGCGAGGTCCACGTTGAAAAAATTTTCAGCAAGGACCTAGTCTCTTTTTAATTCTAAAATAAACTGTAATGATGCAGTAGCGTTTTCATGTCTCTTTATATTTGTAATCTATTTGTGTTATAATTATTATTGGCATTTTCCATGCAATGTGTTCAATGCAAATAGCAGATGAGCCCTAAAATAATTTTAAAATATTTGCTCCCTTTGAATAAATAATTTAATTATATGGTCCTCAAAAATTTTCTTTTCAATATCACTACGCAGGGGTTTAATTTATTAAAGAGCCACCTTCCTTGCCAATTCTAGTTATGATATAATCATTGCACTCTTACTCATTTTGTTAAATCAATAAATCGATGCGAATATAAAATATAAAAAATTATAAGAAGTTGAATTATTTTTAAGTTATGACTAATCTGGCTCTTCATTACTTTTTGGGCAAAATGCACTTTTTTAAATATATTATAAGTAGTATTATTTATAAATGATAAACAATGTGACTTATTGTAAAGTGTAAACCAATTACTATCTCCTGGCCTTAAAAAAAAAAAAAACTACTTCTTGGATTCCATTCCCTCCTTTAAAAAATATTCTTCTATCTTTTTTCACCCTTCTCATCAAATTTTAAATATTAAAGAAATGATTTCAATAGTTGAGTTGAAAAAGTTTGCATTGATTTAATTATTAATTATTAAACAGTTTATTTTTTAATTAAAACATAAATATTTACATTTTGTATTTGATCACTACAGTTTTTTTTTTTTTTTTTTTGCCCCCTTTTGCTCTAGACCAGTATCAAAGAGGGGGAATGATACCACCATTTCTAAACAAACATCAGCATAAGTTCGGACCAGAGGCAGCATATAGCATGCCCAAATGAATATTCTGAACCATAAAAGGTCATTTCCACCCTTGAAGCCCATTTTCTCTTTTTAATAGTTTAGCCCAAAACTGACATGTGGATCCCAGGCCCAATAACTTACCGAACACCATCATCTCCCCGACTGCACAAATTGCATTAGCCACCGTTCAATTCTTTCCTCCGTAAGTGACAATGGCGGGAAAACAGATTTCTGGCGACGGCTTGTCGGCGAACCTCGCCGGGATGTCGAAGAGCCAGCTATACGAGATCATGTCTCAGATGAAGGTATGCCTATTTTCCTTGTCCCTGCCCATTTGATTCTTTCTGTTTTGAATTGCCTTTTTATCCCTGCCTTTTCTTTAATTCTCAATTTTCTTTCAAATACCACCGATATTTCTTATTAACGCTTGTATTCTTCCTTGCCATTCTATCTCTGGGTCTTCGGTGCGGAAAATTTTAACCCTTCCTTCAGAATCTCATCGAGCAGAACCAGCAGCAAGCGAGGCAGATCCTCATTCAGAATCCGATGTTAACTAAAGCGCTTTTTCAGGTCACTTTTTCTCAACCTCTCGTTTTATTTGGCTGTAATTAGTACGTGGCATTTGCGTTTTGTTTTACCGTTCAATCTTGCTTGTGGTCTACTATCATGTGAATTGTGTTTTCTGCTCTCCAATCCCATTCGTAAAATTAGGGTTTTCGTGTTTGTTTCTTTTTTTCCTCCCGTTTAGGCTGATTGAACGCCAGTCTTAATTAACCTGGAAATGATGAATTTTATTTTTTGTATAATTGGTCTCCAGCTACTTTATTTGCAAGTTCTGCGGACAGGTGTGTGCTCATTTTTCCCAAAAAATTAGACCACTCTTTCTTTGTCTCCTTTTCTTCTCACTTTCTTTTCTTCCTTTTATCAATCTCATCACATTCGTGGCCTCGAATTTAGGCTAAGTTTAGGCTTCACTATTATTGTGTCAGTGAGGAAAAATAATACATGAACAAAATAGAGCAGAGAATAAGCTGTTGGAGTCCACATAAGGCTCTTGGGTTAGTTTTTGTAGCGATAATCATAATAAATGTGTGACAATTCTACTTGTTTCTCTGAGCCACCTTTCATTGTTTCAAAATCTGATTTTGTTTTCATAAAATGTCCTGTGCTTGTTCAACTATTTCATTCACGAATAGGTTCCCAAGTTAGAAGAAAGAACCAAAACTCTTATGAATAAACCATGGGTATCAAGCTTTTGGCATCAAGCACAGCTATTCCTAATCACAATCTCACGATTCAGTTGTTTGACTCCAACTATGATTTCACGACATCGTCACATAGCCCTGGGTGTCGTTTACTTTGGCAATACTTTGATGTGGTTGCCAAAATGGAAGTCCTAAATGTCAAGTACCTTGAACTAGTAAATATACGTTTTTTCAGATACTGAAAGCCTCAAATTTTTGCATCTGTCATAGGTTATCCCCAATGTCTTGTGCCTAGAAAGCACAACTATTGTTGCAAGACTTGTATACCTGCTCAGTTCAGTTGTGTCTTTGACATCTCATTCTTGATATAGACAACTTGATTTATAGATTCTATTTTCACTTCCCATTCAACATTATTGGGCATTACTTTTTGAACGAGACCATAAAGTTTCATTTTTTTTCCTATTGTGCTTTGCTTCACCAAGGTGAGTGCCTTTTTTTGGGGCATTAATTTCAGTCTTTTTTTCCTCTGTGGGGACACAGATGGATCTCCCTTGGTAGTGCCTTTATTTCGAACCCCATTTTTTCTGATTTGCTTTTATTTAATCAGGCACAAATTATGCTCGGAATGGTGCAGCCCCCTTCAGCGGTATGCTTTTGACTTCATAAACATAAAACATCATTATCTTCACAAACTTCGATTGGGAATATGTCTATATGATCTATTTTTTGTTTCTAGATTCCAAAAATTCAGCCAACAGTCTCACAGAGCGCTCAGCAGCCAGTACAGTTGACGCAACAACCAAACATTCAGCCTGCTCCGTTTTTGCCTGGGCACGGTGGTCTACATGATCAAGCAAGTGTATCACAAAACCAAATTCTTCCCAGGAAACACCAAAACCAACCTCCGGTTCCTATCTCATCTGCTGCTATCCCTTCAGCAAGTCATCAATCTCAGCCCATGCCCGCACATTCTTTGCAGGTGCCACAGCAACCTAAAGGACATCTGACTCCCCAAATGGCCCATGTGTCTCTTCCACAATCATCACAACTTCCTAATGTACCTCCATCCTCTCTTCATTCATCTTCACAGCCCCATCAAACCCAAATCCCTAATGCCTCCACTCAATTGCAGCAACCACTGCAGGCACCTGGATTTCCACATATGCCGCTGCAACCACCAATGCAATCACAGCCCAGACCACCTTCAGGACCCAATTTTCATCACCAGTATCCCCCACAAATGGGTGCCAATATAGGTTTTCCTCATGCCAGTGGTCCTCACAATCTTCCGCAACCCATCTTTCATGTAAGTCTGTTGAGTATTTCAATTTAGTATTTATGATATAATAGCATTTTAAATTCTAAAAATATGGTTGCTTTCAAATTCTCAGCCAGGTGCAAAGCCAGCAAGTGTTGGCCTATCATTCCCACAGGGCCTGACTCCAGTTCCGAGTCAACCAGCTACCCAGTCACCTTATCAAGTATGCTTGACTTCATCCTGAGACTATTTGTTAGCATTTTTGAGTTCAGGGATAATTAGGCTAGATGGCTGCTTGAATTCTTGGCTTTATAGGGCTTTTGTAGGTGCCATTATGACCCTTCTTTATTCGTTATTGTGTCCAACTTGAATGTGTTTTGGCTGGTCTATTAAGTTGTTTAATTTATCCTTGTTAGACATTAAGATATCTGTTAATGATTATGGTGCTCTTGCGGACAAAGTTGGAGGTGTTATTTATTCCATAGAGAGAACATCCTCTTGACATGTAACTGGGGAAAGGTGAAAGGAATGAGAACAGTTAATAGAAGGCGGGAACTGGGGAAAAAATAATAGAGGGCATCTTCCATCGTATTTTCTAGGATAATTTGAAATTATTTCACTTCAATTTCGAATAGTTCGTAGAGAAAGCGGTTTGGCTACTCTTCATTAGGCTGCTAAATTTTTTTCGGACAAAGTTTTTCCTTCCCCAGCCCCTTCCCTCCCCCCTCCCTTCTCCCCTGGGGTTTTCATTGTTATTTTTGTTTTTTAAGGTTTTTAATTTCTTCCCTGCAAATGACTTGACAAAAGGTATTCGAGTTCTGACAAATTTTAAGAATATCCAAAGATGGATATGCCATATGATTCCCTCAACTAAATATCACATTTGTTTGTTGTCTTTCAGATTCAGTTTTGCTGATTTATTTCCATGCGAGCATTTGAACATTACTAGAGACCCTAGTTGATTTTGGTAGTTTTAAGTTCACAATACAGCAAACCTAAGCAAACTTTCCTCAGTAGCAGTGTCAGTTATGATGTCTCTATACCTAACCATGTTTTAAAATTGTTGGTGATTCATTTGTCAATTGATGCTTGTTTGTCAGGTTGGGGGAGCTGGAATTGCGGTGCCAGTTGATAGAGGGACTTCTAGGATACCTGGTCTCTCGGAAAACATGACACAGCTTTCTGGTCCTCCGGCACCTCCGTCATTACTTCCTGGCCAGATGGGCGTTGGCAATCAGCCTCTTAGGCCCCCTTCCGTATGTGTATTAATCAACAATTATTTTGAATGATTATGTGCTATCTATTGATTTTTTTTTTGTCATGTGCACGTTTTGCAGTTGACACCTGAGATGGAGAAGGCACTACTTCAGCAGGTTATGAGCCTCACACCAGAGCAGATAAATCTCCTGCCTCCGGAGCAGAGGAATCAAGTGCTACAGCTGCAACAAATGTTGCGTCAATGAAACAAACAAAGCTATATACCAAAGAAAGCAACAAATGTTCCAAGATACATCAGTTGCAGGATTATTTGGGGCGCTGATCTTCCAATCCAACCATACTTGCGGGCAGAGAATGGGTGCATCAAAATTCGAACTGAGGGGCTGTGATGAAGGGTTGCTACGTGAGCCGACTCCGTTCAAGTTGTGACATATTGGACTTCAATTTGTCTATAAATTGATTTGTCTGCACTGGATGAATTTTGGGGCCTTTATTTATTTATTTATTTTATAATATTAGTATCATGTAGTGGCAGTTGGGTAGCCTGATTTTCCTTCAAGGGATTTGATAGATAGGTGAAATGAAAAAATGTGATGTATTTAATCCGTAACTGCACACCGCCTATGAAGGCTGGGTAGTGGATTGGGAATTTTTTATTTGACTTGCTGTGGCGCGGATGGACAGAGAGGAACCAGAATGCTTTATGGCAGTGCCTACTGCCTACTTAAAAAAAATGATCTGCACATGCATGCTCTGGTCAAATATTCAAGAACTGAGCTTTTATAGCACGACGTCTTGCTAAGTGAGTTCTAATTAATGATTTTGCTTCCATTTTTGTGAAGCTGTCAATACTCAGTAAGTAAATATGACCCACTATTTTGGATGCTTTCATCTCTGATTGGAGGACCAGCTCAATGAAAGATAATGCCATGTCTGACGTGGAAGAAAAATAGGAAATTATAATAATGCATTAAAGTAAAGTGTCTGTCATGGTGTATTTTAGCCAAGCACGGGGCAAATGTTGCAAAGCTCATTTATATTTATTTATTCCTTTTGAGGTTTTCTCACTATTTTCATATCTCCACCCGTGTTCCACTCTTCCACGTACCAAACGGGGTGTAGTTTTTCAATCAGACAAAACTTTTTAACATCAAAAAATAACCCCCCTTAGCCGCAAAGGAACATTGCATCATTTCTTGAAATTTGACCAAAAAACAAATTACATCTCTTAGTAGTTTAGGATACCTAATGCTTTTAAGAGAATAATTTAAAGAAAAAATGCCCATCATCAAGTCTGGATTTAATTGCTTTTGGATTTTCATATGTCTCTAGTCTTTTAAAGAGTATTTCATCTTCAATTTATTTCTTGCATTAAACTTGTTAGGTAATATAAATGTTACCATCTCCAATCTATAATATAAGACATCTAAATTTGCATATATTAAACAAATTAGTTAAATTAGTTACTTATGATAAATAAACATTGTCTGAAATACCCTTATTAATGGTGCATTGAAAATACTCATTAATGAAAATTTTTTAACATGTGTAATTATTATAAGAATTATTTATAAAAAAATAGATAAATATTAAAGATATAGTGAATTGTAAATTTATATTTAGGACTAAATTTAATCTTCAACTAACTTTTATATTAACTACTGAAGATAATAAGATTTAACATGAAATTAAGATGTTCATCAAATGTTCATTTATTATTAAACTATATCTTCATAGAGAATTGAAATAATTTATTGGGTTAATATAATCCTTGATATCTTAAGCTTGCATGAATTTTGATTTTAGTTTTTCAAAAGATAAAATAATCTTTTTAAAAAAATTATAGAAATCAATATTTTATTTTTAAAAAAAAGCAAAGAAAACTTGAGCAACCTCTTGCATCACCCTAATTTATTTGTCTTAATTATTTTAAGAGAGAATTACAATGAGATTCCAAACAAGTAAAATAATTGAAAAACAAGTCTCAGAAATTGTCATTCTCATTACAAAACTTATCGTTATAGACTGTTGAGGTTGTTATTAGGACTATTTAGTAATTATTTCTTTTCTGTGAGGCTTGATTGTAATTTCCCCTTATTTCAAGTAACACGATGGCCCATATGACAGGTTCGAGCAATTATACGCTTCACAAGCTTTATCTTTAACTGACAGGACGCGCATTTACTAAGAGGTTAAATGTGAAGATATTAAAAGCAAATATTTTGGATGACTAAAATAATTTTAAAAAGTAATAATAAATCAGTAGTTTAATATTCTTAAGGTTAAAAATGAGAAACTATAATTCACAAAAAGAAAAAGAAAAACAAGAAGACAGCATAATAAAAAGAAAAATTACAATCAAATCCCATATAAGAAAAATAATTATCAAAAAGTCTCAATAATAACCTTAACGGCCTATAATAACAAGTCTTATAATGAGAATAACAACTTCTGGGACTTGTTTTTTATTTGTTTTTCTTACTTCAAATCTCATTGTAATTTTCCCGCAATAAAACCTTCATCATTCACCTCCTATGATACAAAAGGTGCGCAATAATAAAAACACAAAAAGTACTAATCAAGGTCATGAGCTTTTCTAGCTAAACAATTGGCAATCGTAATTACATCTCTCTATATGCAAAATTAATGGAGACATTCCAATTCCTATTGATCATACTAGAGGCATCTTGTATGTAGTGATGAGATCTCCGGGGATAAGATTTATGGCTTCCGCAGAGGCGCAGTACATTTTCACACATCAAAATTTCCGCGACAAACACAATCCAAATCCTTTGGCAAATCCCAGAATTTCAGCTACAGTCGGAGGGTATCTGAAACATCCTTTAGTGGATTACAACCACTCATATTGATCGGCATTTATCCCTTTTCTGCTGATTCATTTTGCCCAAAAACTGATTATTCTTGTTAGTTTTCGTCACACATTTAAAGTCGTGTTTAGCAAAATAAAAAAGTGGTTTTCAAAAGCATTTTTTCGTAAAACAAAACATACTTTTTTATATATTTACTTTATAATCTGTAAAAATACTTTTAAAATTATAGTTTGGCTTTCATCCAAACATCCTCTTAGACTGTAGGTTCCATAATTGTTGCAGTAACTTCATTATCAAAGATTTTTTTTGGCACCTAATAGTCTGTAGGTTCCAGCACATATATGAAAAAGGAACAATCTAAGGAAGCTTCTAGGCGAAGTTTTTACCCGTTTCCTTTTTTGTATTCCATTTCATCCAAGCTTTGCTGAATCCGCATTGATGAACTCCTCCCACAGTTGTGATTTAATGTTGTGCTCCCAACAGATACAGTCTCGCACTACAGTCTTTGTCACCGCAGTTGTATTAGACAGTAAAACTTGGACCCAAACCAGCATCTTTGCAGGTCATCATATTCCAGCACAGCTTTGATCCCTAGACTACACTTGGCTTTATCGTTTCCGCACATCTTTCCAAGAAACTAGGCGAATTTTCCTTTCTTCTTCAGTACTTTTCCATAAGAAATTTCTGCTAGTTTCATCAATCTCATTTATCACTTTCTTAGGGAGGAGCGCAGTTTGCATGTAGTAAAATGGCAAAGAAGAAGCCATAGATTTAAGAAGAATCGTTATGCCAGCAAGATTCAAATATTTCCCCTTCTAAACTGAGCTTCCACAAAGCCTTCTCATAAGGCTTGTAGTAGTGGTAGAAAGTTCTGTCATGACGCACAGGAATTTCAAGTGTTTGCCAATATTTCCATCAGACAGATTCACATTAATAGAAGAAAATCTATGTGATCATTGACTAGTCATTTAGACCAATGTTACAAGCTAAGCCACCCTTAAAATGATTAGGTCCCAGGGAAAAGTCTGAGAAGTTTTCAAATGAATTAATAGGACGGCTCAAAGTTAATGCCCACCGACATAGGCCTCCTTACTAACAACTTGAGTTAAAGATAAACTATTTTATTTGATGTATTTAAGAGATTAAATTAAAAATATTATCTTTGACAGATGATGAACAAAATCTACTAATGATTAAGTCCTTATTCAAAAATAATGTTTTTCCAATTATATCAAGAGGACTGGAATCTTTACTCTCATCTTACCTCACCTCCATCTATGCCATCAAAATTAGCCTCAGGTAGTAGCTTTTCAAAAATCAAATTTAAAAAAAAGAAGCCAAGAAAATCTAAAAGATGTTTCAAGTTTCAAAATATAAATTACTAAAAATATAAGGTAAATTCTGATCAGAAAGGTAAAATAAAAAGTACTACTCCCTCCTATTCAAAATATAAGCTAAACTTTTTTAAAAGAGTCATTTTTTTTATAAGATAATATTCATTTTTATCTAAACATTTAATGAGATTTTTCCAATTTTACCCCATATATTCTCTCTTTTCTTTAATTTATTTATTACATCTTTTATTTGTTTTCTTTATTAATAAGGGTATATTAGAAAAAATAAATATATACCTTACACATTTACTGTTTTAAATTGATTTTAATTGGTTTCTCCGTAAACATAATAGATAAAATTTAGTTTATATTTTGAACCAGAAAGAGCAAATATAAATTTATATTTTGAACCGGAAAGAGTAAATACGAAGGAATTCAAAGGCAGGCAGAGAGACATAAATGAGGAGGTGAGGAAGTATTAACTATGCCCTCCTAACTATTTAATCCATCAACCAATCCTCTGCCACCCCCTGTTCTCTTCAGTTACCCTCCCCGCTTCTTTTGGAGACTCTCTTTTTAAGTTCTAACTGAACTCTACTCACTCTGTTCTAACTTGTGCTTTCTCTTTCACTCTCACATCTCTCAGAAAAGCAGAGAGAAATGGAACAAAGCGCTGAAGCAGTAATACGAGAAATGAGTGAAGACCTTCAAAGCATTTTGCGTTCCAACTTGGATGAAGCACCTGCGAGGCGTCGAGCTCGTGAAGCTTTTAAGCATATTCAGTTAGCCCTTGATCACTGTTTATTTCGGGTACTTCTTCCAAAACCTGGAATATACTCAGCTTTTTCATTTTTCTTTTGTGTGAGTCACTAAAATGATCGAAAACAATCATATTTATGTTTAACTGCAGTACATGAAATTTAAGATGGGTTGTAGTATTTAATGTTTATGACTCGTAAACAATGCAGGTTTTTTTTTTTTAAATATTTTAAGTTTTAATAATACATTTTTCAATATGTTCTACAAAACTTCAGGTAAATCATGTTGTTGATCACTAATAAATGATGTGATTTACAATAGGGTTTATTTGCTGATATTGATAGAATGTAAAACACAGGATATTTATAGTTCTTCTTTATTTCTTAATTTATTGCAGTTGCCGGCAGATGGTGTGAAGACGAAAGAGGTAAAGAAATCAGAAGTTTTGTACATATTTTCAGAAACAAGAGATTATATATATATTTTTAATATATATACTCTTGTTATCGCCACTATTTCTCTTCACATTTCCATCAAACTTTCAGAAATCAACGAATATGTGACATAACAGTAATCATACCAATAAATTATACTTATTATACAATTTTAGTCCAGTTTTTTTTTATTAATTAAAATATCTTTCGCTTACTGATGTGTATATTTTAATTTTAATAAAGTGAAATATCTTTTATTTCAAGATATGTTCGTGCCAAACATAAAAATACAAGAAATTATTATTGTTGTTGTACTAGAACTAGAACAGTCCTCTACATCATGGTTGAAAAGGCAGAGGGGTCAGCCAAATGCAAAAGGAAAAAAAAAAAAAAAAAAAGGGGGGGAAAAGGCCAGGGGGCGCAAAAAAATTGCAAAATCAGATATGAATAGTAAATTTGCCACAAAACTACAATGCAAGAGGAAGAGGATTCTTTATATGATATATTGATTCGGAGAGCTCTGCGTCACATAAACATTTATATAACTTTTTTCATTTCTTTCAGCAAGTCTGAATCGTACTCTGGTGAGGTTCATGGTCAAATAGTCATACTCAGGTTAGATACCGAAAGGAGCATCGCGGTCACCTAGTGTTGAAAATGTAGAGGCATGAGATGTAGCGTCGCTCCTAAGCCAAAATAATGTTCTCTCAATTCTGCATTCTCTAGCTGATGGTGTCATGGAAGTACTTGATATTTGTTAAATCATTTCAATTATTTGCGTGCAGGTTTATGAAGTGAACTCCAGAGGATTAGAAATATTCTCCAAGAGTTGGCTTCCAGAAAGAGCTCCTTTGAAAGGAATTGTCTGTTACTGTCATGGTTATGGAGACACTTGCACGTTTTTCTTTGAAGGCACGAATTTAGCCTCGCTCTTCCAATCTTAGTTTGTATATCATGGAAAGTAAATAATTGGGTTTTCATTCTATCTTGTATGCTAGGAGTTGCGAGGAAGTTAGCATCATCAGAATATGGAGTATTTGCAATGGATTACCCCGGTTTCGGTCTCTCAGAAGGTCTTCATGGCTATATTCCTAACTTTGACGATCTGGTTGACGATGTCAATGAGCATTTCTCCAGAATTAAGGGTAAGATTGATTTTTCATTTCATCATTTCGTACATTGGTTGTCCATATGCATGATAATGATTTGCTTTGTTTAGGCTTTTTAGTTGTGTTAGACAGTAGCCTACATGTCTTTTCATGGGAGACTTCCTAGCCATTGGTTTATCAAGAAATCAGATTACTGAATCTGTTTTATAGTATTTTTTTGTCTTCCCTGTACTTCTAAATCAATCTCTCTACTTACTTCTGGTGGGTATGCATGACAGAGCAAGCGGAATATAAAAACTTGCCTAGCTTCTTGTTAGGTGAGTCCATGGGAGGAGCCGTTGCTCTGAAGCTGCACTTCAAACAACCTACTGGATGGGATGGTGCTGCTCTCATCGCACCTCTCTGCAAGGTATCTCCAAGAATTTCAAGCAGGATGAAGATTTTTACTTCTTCACCTTTTATTAACCAGTGTTCTTGAGTAGTTTGCAGAAGATATGCTTCCGCACTGGTTGTTGAAGCAGATACTTATTGGTGTTGCCAAAGTTTTCCCCAAAACTAAGCTAGTTCCACAAAAGGAAGAGGTGAAAGAGAATATATTTAGAGATAAGAACAAGAGAAAACTGGTACGTGTTGGCGCTTATGAGTTGGGAATAAATACATTAGGATGTGCTTAACTTAAAGAGTTATACCAAAAATGCAGAAAAGTATCCATGTTTGTCTTTTTGCTATTAATTTTTTTTGTGTTGCTTGCTCCTCTTAGTTTTTCTGTCGTTCTTGTACAATAATTTTGACTGGTTTGCGTCAGGCACCATATAATGTATTACTCTACAAGGATAAACCAAGACTAGGATCTGCACTTGAGTTGCTTAAAGCCACACAGGAGATAGAACAACGATTGGAAGAGGTAAACTTCCCCATCTAATTCCTTCTTAACAATTTTTAATTGTCTTTCTTCCTCGATATGAACATACAATTCGTCAGATATTAAAAGACAACTAAGGATTCTGAAAGGATACGAACAGAACAAGTCCCCCTCCCCAGGGGCCAAACCAAAGAAACAAAAATCTGTTCAGTTTGTGCATCCGGCGTGGGACAGGATATCATTAGTAGCTTCTTTGTTCATGTTTCTAGTGGAACTTAAATAATTCTTATTGCTAGGTCTCTCTGCCATTGTTGATCATGCATGGAGAGTCTGACATGATAACTGATCCGTCAGCTAGCAAGGCCTTATATGAAAAAGCCAGAGTTCAGGACAAGAAGTTCCGCCTCTACAAGAATGCTTACCATGATCTACTTGAAGGTGAACCTGATGAGACTATATCCAGCGTGCTTGATGATATCATATCTTGGCTTGACAAGCATAGCAGCAAACAAAACTCACATTGATCACCCTATCAGAAGAGTTTGCTGCAAAACAAACCATTACAAAGTATCAGTTTATGTATTTATTAGTGGGTTACAAAAGACAGGAAAATCCGTCCAACATCAAGTACTTTATGTTCAGTGCTTGGATAGCAATCTACGGTTATTTGCTTGTCCGTTTGTATTTTGCTGTCTAAAATTTTATCAATTCATGCATTGATATGGAAATAATCTACTTGAATCAAACTTTCAAAGAAACTAAAAAGTACTACTGGGGAAAAAAAAAAAATCAACAATGAATTCTGAGACTCACGCACATCTCATCCCATGCTTACGTTTGGCTGCAAAACTCTTGAAGCTAAAGAAACTAAAATTGAATCCTACGTAGAATAGGCGATGGATTTATAACATGAATTGCAAGGGTCAATTTGCTTGAACAATAAGATCACAAGGAAGTGTAGCGAACTGTTGAATCTATCTACGTTGGGCATAGCATACACTGGACTGGGGAAAAAAAAAAACTACAGCTTTTAGGTATTTGTCATCAAATACGCCAATGTGTATTCAGTTCTTTTTTCTTTGATAGAAAAGTTTGTTCAGAATTTATTCCTAACATTTTCCGAAAAGTCAAATCTCATTATCAGAGATGCTGTCTGTTATCAAGTGTATTCAATTCTTTGTATGCAGCACTGCAACTTTGGGCATTGTTTATTTAGTCACTGTGTTATGCCACGGAAGAAAACTACAAAACTTCGGGAAAGCATAATATTAGGGAAAGAAACGCAACCATTAAACTCAAATGCAGCATGTGAAAATCCTAGTCATGAACTTCTGAGTGAAGCATTCATATAGCAAGGTTGATACCTAATATGTAGCAGGCAATCAAAGGTGCAGTCCACAGAAGAAATCAAAATTTTAGTGCAAATGTGTTAAACTGCCTTCATAAGTTTGAAGCTTGGATATTCAGAATTTTCATCATCCTCTCAAATAGTATCTTCCTTATCAAAACCCCCAACATTATCATAGCCATCAGAATCTTCATGCTCACTCTGCAAACAACAATGGGATAAATTAAGGGGGGAACATATTGTACTCAAAACATTTTTGTAATTTGTTCTTTCAACGCTCTTCCAACAACCCCCTTTATCCAAGCAGCTCCACCCCCCCCCCCCTCCCAGATGACAAATGACAAGCAGGAAACTAAGGTTACAACCAGGACTTCAAATATATTTTCACCAAAGCAAGCAGACCGGAGTGAGGAGAAGGGAAAAACAGTATCATACAAGGGTGAAGTCTGAGATCTGATCAAGCTCTAAACCATGAGACACAACCTAAAAATCATCGAAAATAAAAATTAAGATTAGTTCATGTAGATACAGATGAGAAACCCTGCTAGTGATTAAGGTATATGCCAAGAATAAGTATTATTATCACACGCTAATGAGCAGAGAGAAAGCGTCAATGAAATGTTAGACAAAAATGTAGTAAACTATATAATAATTTTTTTTTAAAAAAAAAAATTCTTGTAGTTGAACCCTGTCAATTTTGCAAAATAAGTAGAAGCATTCCCACGTTCAAAATTAGAGGTTTGCCGAACTTCACAAAATGGGATGTTGGCGTACAAAAGACTCAGTTGCTTGAGATAAAGATCATTTTTCGGACTCACCATGGAGGGAAGAAATCTTTCAAATTTAAATTGCAAAGGCTGATTAAAAACACTCAAGCCCCAAAATACATGAAACCCAAACTGTCTGGTGAGGCTGGTGTGTCATTATTCTCAAATGATGCTTATGTAACATTTTACTGAAAGTGCACCCAGTTATTTTATTTTTAATTTAAGATAAAGAAAACTTGACGGATTATAACCTTTTTTTTTTTTAATAAAGAATACGTCAAATAAGAAATAGATGAAAGTACAAATTGTTGGAAGCAAAAATCTTTAAACCGGAAAAACAGAAATAACATGAAACGGCACCAAAAAAAAAAATTATATAAGTTACAGACTTACAAGTTTTCTGTTCATCTGTTCTATAGTTTTCTCCAATTCAGTTATATGCTGACTGAGAGCCTGCACGGTAAATACTAGATCAAATGTAACATTGCACATACATAAAAGATGATTAGATTAATAATTGTCAATGCAAAGTTGGAACCTCATGGCGTTGCATGGCTACCGAACGCTTCAATGCCTTTGCCTTGGTTAGAAGATTTCTAGGCCTCAAAGCAACTGGCCGTCTATAATTTTTTCCTCGATAGTATATAAGAGTAAATCCTTTATGAACTCTTTCTATGGCCACAAGTATTCCTCCACTCTCATATTCCAGTAACCTTGCTGTGTCTTCGACAAAAGCAAGGGTCTTCTGTTTCGTTATCAATTTTACTAGTTCTCGATGCTTCCAATGCAAATGCATATTCTCAATGACACCATCAAAAACACCACGTATGCCTGGAAATTATGGTGAACGAAATGTTAGTATTGCAATGATGGGAAATGGAAAATTTAATAGAGCTGAAAAGTACCCACCAAGCGGCAAGTATGGCTTCATTCTTAAACCAACCCTGCGAAACATCACACGTTCTTCATCTGTGATTGTTTCCTGGTCATAATCAGGACCAGCTGGAACCATGGACGCTTCTATTTTAGCTAATAACCTTTCTGCTCTAAGTTTTTTGGCCTGTGCCTGTCCATGCATTTAGAGCGGCAAATGAGCAAAAACGAAATTAAATGTTGCTATACAAATATAATTTAACTCAGCTTAAACGTTTCTGCCCATACAGCTTGTGATCTATAAGCCTGTATTTCGAAAATATAAAATAGATACAGCCAGCATTGCTAGATTTAGAAGAGTTAAAAGTCCAAATTGAAACTCTTAACGTTACAAGTCAACAAAGCCTAAAACAACACCATTTATTGAGGAACAATAAGTTAATTGGACTTATATTTTCACCACGTAAGAATTCCAAACAGACACCTAACTCCACATCTATCATCTATGCTTATATCTCCCAATGCATTCTTGAAGTACAAACTTGATAAAATAAGTTGACACTTACAACGGCTAGTTTGTGTTCCATTTTTTTGACAAGCTTTATATTCTTGGCTTTGGCTGCTTCTTCCATCATCTTCTCATGTTCTTCAGCAGATACATCCCTTCCCCAACGTGCCTGAGCCTCGTAGAACTCAGCCAATGATCCAGCTTTTGTTATTGCTGCATCTTCCCCTGATGGAATTTCATCAACAGATTTACACCTCACCTTCGCCTCAACATCCTGCACCTGATTAACCAATTTCTGTCTTTCAGCCAAAACTGCAGCCACGCTTGTTGGAACAAAGTCCTTCCCACGATATAGTACGATGTAATATTTATTCCTTAGCAGCAACATTCCTCCTGTTAAATTCTGGGGCCATAAAAGAAAATCAAAACATAGTTGAATCAACAGAATTGATGCTTTACTCATTAAGCTTGGCAAATCATCTGTCAGTAATTAAACAGCAAATCACAGGTCTCCCTTCCATCAAATTACATGGATTCTCTTTTTTTTTTTTTTTTTTTTTTTGCGCAATACGAATTATATAGATTCTGGTATGGAAATAGAGAAAGAAAGGGAAAGACAGAGAAAAGAGAGGGATAACAGGAGGGGAATCAAGAGAAGGAGAAACAGACGGATAGGGTATTGAATATGCACTCCACTGAGCATTACTCAACAGGTACAAATGAATTAGGTGGGCCCTATTTATAGTTGTAGTCTTCTACCTACTCCACTAATGGCTAGTAAAACATAACTAACTAACAGAAAACAAATCATAACTAACAATTGACTATTTATGTAATTTACATAACAGGTTCATCCTAAAAAATGCATATCAAAGTCTTCATTATGATAGAGATTTATCCTCAAATAACAAAAATAAAGGTTTTAGTCTTGGTAATGTAGTTTGGGGACAAATGAAATACGAAGAAAGCATATCAGTTCCTCAAATCTATAATCACCTTCTCATAATTATTGTTTTCTTACATTAATAAAAGCTGATGATATGATAATGGAACAAAAACCTTCTAGCAAAAAAAAAAAAAAAAGGAACAAAACCCTGTTCTCGTGATATTATTCCATAGACAAACGCTTTAATGGATAATTGAATTATAACAGGAAAAATACAAGATGTAGTGTACACCTAAATTTTATGTGCAAGGAAATCAATAAAGGGGCCTCGGACATATCAATTACTTTATTCTGATATTTCAGTCACTTATCCTACAACTTGATTATACTGGCTTTGTAGTCTATCAGAAATTTTTATTTCAACAGTAAGTACTTTGTCCAGATTGCAACGGCTTTTGCTTGATACAAGCACAGTTGCACAATTAGTATCCCATATCACAGGAAATCACAGAGAGGAAACCTTGAGCTCGTCCGCCATAAGCTTATTGTTTGTATTCTGGATCCCACGTTTGACAGCAATCTTCACCACTAAGCTTTTCTCCCAAAGTTTAAGAATAGCACATGCCAGACCTTGAAGATTTCGATTTCGCCCTTTATAATCATCAGCAAAAGATGTTGATCATAAGCGTCTATGCAAATTTAATAAAATATGTAGCAAATTAATAATACCTAATGCAAAATGACAAGGGAGTGATTTGGCAAGTTTCCGTAAATTAGTGAGCCCTGCATTGGTTAGTCGAGGACGCATTCCAGCAGGAAGAAGCCTAAAAGGTGTTTTATAACCAGGAACCGTAGGAGGAAGTAAATCAGCATCAACAGGGAGTATTCCTGTGCCCCACCACTCAACAAAACGCGGACCCAAACCATCAATCAGGTGATTGTATTCCGCCTCCTCTGCTGTCATGTTTTCAGGCCATACTTGATTCGTTACAACTAGGTTACTCTTTTCCAGCCACGAGGTTGCATTGCCATCATCTGCTTTTAATAAATTGCTAGGAGACACATCTGGTGCAAAAAGGCCGTCACCTTCACTTTCATTGTATTGGCACCTAGATGTGGGCTCTTCATAATTACAACCACGGTATACCATCATAAGACTTCCAGACCTCCATATCACCAATCCTTTAGTTCGACGCTGGCCAATATTACAAGAAGTGAGTTCCTACATCTGTTTCCCAATAAATGTCTCATAAATAGAACGTATGTATTTTGCTCTGCTCTACGGTCAATCATAGAAGTAATGACAACGGACCTGACACACAAAGCTTTGGCAAGAAACCAAGAAATCAGTTACATTACACCAATATACTTAGTGCAACATGTGATCTCGGAATACATCATTTGAAAAGTCAAAAGCTTCTAATGTAAGGCATTTATTTGACAAAAACCAAAAGGTTTGTGAAGAATATATTAGTATAAACTATAGAGTAGCCACATTTTACAACTCGACAAATAAAAACACGATACTGTTTTCCATATTTCTCATTATAATAGAATACGTATAATAATGTCCAGAGCAGTTGTGGTTTTCAAACTACTTAATCACTGAGTTTGAATTTTACATGCATCTATAACATTGATTTCTCATCTGTCTTTTTTCCTTTTGCTGCTGGACAGCCTGCATAGAGTACAAGCATTGGTTTGCCTAGATCTAGGCTATATGAAGAAATTTATTTTTCACGGGAGGAAAAAACCAATGTCTAATAAATTGACAACCCTTAAAACAACAGATTTTTTTTACAAATATGTTAAATTAATTATTAATAATAGTCATATAACCCCGCATACTTCACCGAATGACAAAGGTTTTGATCAATTATAAAAAGAAAAATCTTGTTTCCTTCAAATACACTGCATATATTTATTATGCTCTTTATATCCATACATTCATGGTATAATCATATGGAACTCCTAAAATTTACTGTCAAACATGAAACTGAAGATCTACGTTTATTGTCTTCAACAAAAAAGCATGTCTTGCCAAAGAACAACACTAACAACAGTTTTCAGATTGACATGTTAAATTCAGGAAACTCTCCAATGACTTCAAAGGTTAAAAGTGATGTAACGTTCTAAGTGCGGCAAATGAAATGGACCAAGACGTCTAGCGTTTTGATGTTATTACTCTGTGAATAGAGAAGTAAAAGTGAGAGAGACAGAAAATCTAATAAACAACAAACCTCAACTATCGCATGAGCCGTCTTCATATCCCGTGCAAGAACCTCATGAAATTTAAGCCTCACCACCTCCTCCTTCTTCCACTTATCATGAATTTTCCCCAGCACGGCCTGCGTAAGCCCAGCTTTAGGCACACTAATCCTATCTCTAACTTCCATTCCTACTCTCCTCAACCTCCTCAACTCCTGCTCCTCAAGTGTCAGTTCCGCCATAGTTGGCGGCTTTACCTTCCTTTTCTTCAATCGCCGCTCGCTCTCCTCGACTTCATCTTTCTCATCTCTATCCCATGGTAAAACCATCTCATCGCCTGCATCTTCAATCAACATACTATCTGGCCGAACCCACTCTCGCCTCAACAAATCACCCAGTCTCTCCTTTCCAGTCGCGGGCATTGCATCACTGGCTTCCACTTCATTTCCCTCTTCTTCCTCCGCCTCATCATCTAATCCCAACCCTAAGTTCCGCAACCGATGAACTATTCTCTCAATCGCATTTTTTCCTTTATCTTGATCAAAATACCAAGGCTCAGCTTCATTTATAGGGCCATCAGCATCCAATTCGGATTCAGAAACCCTTCTGTCGGCTTTTCGGTCACGTAAATGGGTTGAAGAGTTTGTAAAGGAGCTTTTGTTGAGCCAAGGGGCAGAGTGGGAGTTAGATTTTGGGGAGGGTTTCGGGCCTTCGTTATCCCAGGGATAAGAATAGCTGTCGCCGCTGTGCTCAGTAGTTCGGAGGGAAGAGAACGGCCCGAGAACTCGAAATGACAATCTGGAGGGGGAGGAGAAGAAGTTGAGGGTGGAGGAGCGAGATGGCAAAGGAAGTGAAGTGTTGAGAGGTAATTCTGATAATTTGGCAGTAGTTATCTCCATTTTAACTGAAATGAACTAAGGTTCATCATGTGTTGCTTTGATAGTTAGTGTCGAATTTTCATGCCGCTGAGAAAATTGCAGATTGCAGCAGAGGTATAGCGGGTGGAAGCAGAGAGAACGTTTGGTTTGGCGCGGTCACGTTCGCACACTGGGAAGGCGATAACGCTTTTTTCCCTCCATTTCGACCACGTCAAGGGGCGCTCAATTATCTTTCTACTTATTCATCAGTTTCCGACAGTTTCTTCTTCTCCTTATGGGCTTCTATAAAAATAACATATTCACATGAGAATTAAACAGTTTGTAATCACGAGTTACAAAATAAAAAATAATATTAAATTTCTGCTGCTCTCTTATTATTAAAATTTTTTAGTAGACTTCACAGTAATTTTTCATTTTTAATATTCGAGTCAATTTTAAGCAATAGTAATAGTAAATAGAAATACAATCATTCTATCTTATATATAAAATATATAATGATTGAGGTTTTATTGCATAGTCAATTCAAGGTAGAAAAACTTCATTGTATTTGTCGATGAGGACCTCCTTATCCCCGCTTAAATTCAATATATCAATATTAACCATTTTCCCCATAATATCAATGCATTAGTTAATACTACTTTCAGTCTTAATTATAAGAGCTAGTTAACTAATTTAAAGAGATTAAAAAAATAAGTTAAGTTAGTTATTTGTAATAAATAGATGTTGTCTTTCCTAAAACATCCTTACTAATCAAACGTGTTGTTTAAAACTATCATTATTAGAAGAACTACATTGGGAAAAAATACATAAATATGAGAAACAAAGTAGATTGGGATCTTATATTTAGAATCAAAATAAAAATCAGATGAAATTTTATATTAAAGATCGGAGATAGTACTTATTAATATTTTAATCATACATTCTAGTTATCTCATACACATTTTCTAATAAAAATTTCTCACTGCTATTGAGTTCACGAATTTTATGGTGACTAAGAAAACTTTTATAACAGTAAATATGAATTGTTAAATAGGCTATAATTTTTATTCATTAACAAATTGCATGCCTCGATCGTTATGTAGTAAGCAATATGGTTTACAACTTATAATGTTAAATAAATTTTATATTGATATTTAGATTTCAAAATTATCTGTATTTTTCAATTTAACACAGTTCATGTTAAGCTTACTCAATCAACCTGAGTAAAATTATATAAGCTATCTATGGAATACGCATCATCTTATTAATTCGTTGCTTTACATTTACAGTATTTGAATAATTATAGTCTAATTCAAAGAAGACTCACTACTAAATTACTAGTCTCTTGAAACATGTACAACAAAATCTACCACCCACAGTCACCATAAAGCAACATTACACGTGTGAAAGAACTTGCTTAGAAGGAAGTAGAAGGTCAATTTCCAGAGGATCTTCTGGTCATAGAAGGAGAAGAATTAATGATCTCCTGGCCTAGTTCCTTTATTTTGCTGAGAAGAAGCATTTGCTCTGTCTCCAGCTGGTCTATATAAGCTTCCTGCGTATCCTCTAATGTTTCCAGCTCACTCAAAGTTGTAGAAAGTCCCTCAATATTCCCGTCCTCTATCAAAGATCGAAACTTTACCATCATCTCTTTGATCTGACCAAGTTCAATCAAAATGGAGTCAGAACAAACGACATAAAATGGACATATCATAAGAATTTAATAAGGAAACAGATGTGATGATCAAGGAAAAAATGCAGAAGTCTCACCTGGGCAGGAATTTGGTGTAAATGACTCAAGGAAGGTTCAGCATCTAGACTGGGTCTCCTTTGCATCTCCGGGACTTTTCTGGTAATTTGGATGTGGATTTCTCCCTTTTTGACCCCTTGAAGAGGTATCCACTTGTCAGCCATCTGGTTTGGAGGCAACATTTGATATTCGACCACACATTCGCCAATACTGGATGTCGGTAGTAAAGCATTGTGGTCCTTAACGTATAGCAATAGGGGGCTCCCGTCATCAGGAAACTCTAAGGTCTGGTTCCATTTAGGGTTAAGAGTTCTAGGTATAACCTGTCAAACAAAATCAGTTTGGCAATTCAATTGACTTTGCATGGTTCCCATGGAGGGTGGAGGGAAAGTATCATATAAATGTCTCATGACATGCGGACATGAACTATTCTTTGATGAACAATTAAAATCAGTTAAGAAAACCCTGAAAAACTAATCTGGAGAGTGTTTCTGTTTTTATCAGAGTACAAGGTGAATTTTATTCCTCAGGGGGGAAGGAAAATTCATGCAAAGCATGGCAATTGGAAACATACACTGCCATTACTGTGATAAGTATGTATAATGTATGAAAGATCAAATTGCAAATATTACAATCATTCGGTTTCGTTGAAAAGAAATGAGGATTTAGTATTATAACCTTTGTCTTTTTCTTCAGGTTTCCATAATGTACCCTCACATAGGGATCACTTGTCCCTCTGAGATCAGCAGCAACAAGATCCCTTCCTTCAATCAGAACAAGCTCAAGCCAACGGTTGCCTGAGCCCGAAGCTAAACCCTGCATATCTCAAAGACATTAAAGAAAAAATATATTACAATGAATATTGCAGATGTGAAATGACAGTATATAGATATAAAAATGTCATAGCAACGTGTTCTTTCTTCTTTTTGATATTCTGTAGTGAAAAAAGTTGAAAGGACCGCTCAATTCTCAAGTGACGAAGCATACCCGTGATCCTTCTTGATCCTCCACCCTAACTGCTTCTATTTGAATTCTTAATTCTCCAGAACTAACTCTTTCAAGAGGAATCCATACATCCCTGATTGACCTTTCCACCAGTCCTTCCAAATTTACTGTCGCACTGCCGATGTTTTCATCTCCGAAAGTATCTTCATTAAAGCATTTTACTTTTAGATATTCACCATCACCGATCTCATCAAATTCAAAGGTGTGGTTCCACAAAGGATTTGAAGTATGAGCAGCCCTTGTTCTATGGACAATCTGAACGACGATTAACAGCAGAATCAGATAAAACAGAATTATGCACTCAAGTTTCATGAATAATCTTTATACAAACTGTGGTATAGAGGTCTCAGATCAATGAAAATATGCAGTCAACGTTATAATAGAGGTCTCACCCACCTTTCCATACTGTAATTTTACATACGGATCAAATTTTCCAGATTTGTCTTTTGCAGCAAAATCCTTTCCTTCCACAACAGTTATGCTAAGTTTTCTTCCAGTTCTTACTTGAAGATTTGATGAACCATTAAGTGATTGCTGAGAGCTAGCTCGTAAGTTGCTCAAGCTATGTGAACCATCAGATAATTGCCACTCTTTCACTACGATGCCGACTCTTAACTACAGAACATAATGAAAAGAGATAATATGAACAAAATATCCCAGTCACTAAGGATTTCTCTACATTCAGAAAAGGTATATCAATTATCAATTTTTCTGAAAAGAAAATGGGATTGAAAGAGCATTGACATCAGCTTTACCACCAAAAATGCCAGCCAAAAGAGTACGCTGTAAATTAAGCCATCACGAGAATCTAATACACCAAAGTTCCAACAGTTGACTCCCAAAACCAAGGTGCCCAAAAATCGGTCAAAAACTGGTTGAATCAGTCAAAAAAACCGTTGAACCAATCAAACACGCTCTATTTTGGTTTTCTCATCACCAAGAGGTCAGGAAAAATAGAACCGAAAAAATAAATAATATCCACTAACTTTAGTAATGTATCTACATAAATTTGTAATATGTAAAATTATTTAGTACATTATATTTTTAATCTGTAAATTTTATATATTAATTACCATTTAATGATAGGAATACATATACACACATGTATATGTATATAAAAGATAAAACAGGCAATCAAAAGGTAAAAATAATTGTAATAAGAGAAAACTATCTTTTATGACTTACACACCAAGTACACGTGTGCACATATATATAAATGTCAACTTTATTCGGTACTCAACAAAAAGGCCAAGCTAATTATTGTAATTGAGGGCTTTATATAGGATTCAAGATTGTGTGTTTGAAGGGGGGGTGATGATGAAATTAATTAATTAATATATAAACCCTAACTTCCTTTTACCTAAAAAAGTTTCTTAGACTTTCCCAGCTCCTATGCTTGGCCTTAATTGACAAATTGATCCCTAATTCACCACCAATTATCAGCATCACCCCAAATATTCTTTTCTCCTTCTTCAAAACAAGGTGTCTCAATTATAAAACAAATCTGGAAGTTAAAATAAAGGAAACAAATTATGAGTCACGAGTATGATATTGCACCTCTCCTGAATTGGCCCCCTCAAATGGGACTACCATTTCAACTTCATCTCCGCAGAACTTTGCATGTTTTGCTATGATACCAGAACCAGGTCCTATTGCCCACATTATGGTTGAATCATCTTCAACATGCCTCATCTAATCAAATAAACAATTTAAGTTAGCACAATAAAAGAGAAAAAGGCTGAAAATGAAAACCTGTTTGTCAAAGAATACAACTCATTATTGGCAGCTGGTTGTTCTCGCATTGCTGTAATCAACCATCCAATTGCCAGATCAAAAAAGAGACTATGAATAACCATACCTTGATTTCACAACTTGCTAGGTAGTCATACTTCACACTGCCAGGAGGACACTCATGGAGATTGAAACGAAGAATTCCTGTATTATCATGTAAGACCATATTAAATGTGGCATCCCAACGAGGAGTTGAACCCAGTCTCACATCAGTTCTTCTGGTTAATTCCTCAAGTTCTACCTCTACAAATGTCTGTAGATCCCTGTCATCAGAGTTGTTTTCTGAAAAGCCATTGGATGCACCATTTAGTTGCCTCCTGGAAGGGCTTCCCTTGAAGCAACTCCTAGAAAGTTTATTTGCCGAAATCACTCTAACATATATAATGCCTCCAACAGCCCTTTTTCTTAAGTCTTCTGTAGGCAAGGCAATACAACGGCGGCGAGGTTCCACCATTGTTTTAACCAAGGTGTCAGTAAAAAGTTTAACCTGCATAAAAAGAGAATGTAGAATTAGTTTAAAACTTTACAGTCAACGTATGTGGTCAAACATGAAAAGGATGTAAGTTTAACAGATAAAGATCTGAGGTTGACATAGAAATCAGCATTATGGAAATTGTCCCCAAATACAAAGTAATTTATGTTCCTCTTCTCTTATCCGATGGAGTGATTTTTCAATGCATGCAAATAAGAATTATACAAGCAGTCCTTATACTAAACATGCATGCAAATGGAAACACATCTCCATGAACTTGAGTATCAGACTGAAATCAACTGAAGTGAAGAATCAGCTTTAACATCTACTCTGCAAAGCCATTTCTAACAATTTGACACTGAACCAAAGGCTTATGTACTTTGTACAACAGCACAATAAAAGACAGTTTAGCAGACCAAACATAGAATAATATGTATTTTTTATTCTTCTCAAAAAAAAGTATGAAAAGAGACACACCAGCCAAGAAGAAACACCAGGCAACTCAGTAGCAGGTAGTGATTGGCTTCCACCACTTCCAAAGGCAACTCCTATTCCCACCTCAGGAGCTGATATAAATGAATATAGAAGTGCTTTACCATCCAGAATTGGGGTAACGAGAAGCTGCAAGATGTAAATGATTAGAAGAATGATATAAGTGGACCAAACCAGTTTCTCAATGATGCTAATATATAAGCGACCAAAAGCTAAAGGCAGTTATAAAACAAGTGCTATTTTCATGCTTTAATAATCAACTTAACCTCTAAATTAGGCTTGCCTTTGAGCTTCCTGCTTTTTCTTTATGTAAGCTTCATTCCATGACAGGCTAACCCTAGTACTTAAATTCAGAGAGAAAATGAGGATGTTATTCACTTACATCACCCTTGATATGAAGACTGTTGACCACAATCCTAGCAGTTCCAATCAAAGGCTTGGCAAGCTTAGCAAACATCAAAATACTCATTTCATTTGTGTCCCAATCAAAACCCAGTCTAATGAATCGCTGTCAAAAACCAACAGAATATAAGAATCTCAGACACTTGGAACATACCATAAATAAAGGGATGAAGATTAGACCCTAGCAAAGATGAAGAAGAAAAACTGCCTAGCAAAGTAAGGAAATAGAAGAACTCCAAGTATGAATATTAAGGTGGCATTTGATGGATTGTATAAAAATATTTCATCAACATCAACTTCTAAGACATTATGCCATTGGGTAGAAAAGGAGGTTCAATTTGTCTATACATCAATCCTCTCTAAGATTTTAGAATCATGAATTTTGACATCTAATTTTCAAACAGTCCTCAATATTTTAACCTTTGTTTCTCAAATTATCTTTTGCAGTATAAAATAGATATTAAAAAAGCCCTCGGTCATGGTCATGGATGAAGACAGACACACATTCTTCCCTCCCATGCGATTTACAAAGCTTAGAAGTTTTGAGGAGAAAAATAGGATTCTTCATTAAATATCAAAGATTGTATATGCAGGTGATATCATGAATGTAAAGCAAGATAATAACCTGATCACGAATAGTTAACCATTGCATCCCTTGTAGGCCCAAGCAAGGAGGGCTTGATCCAAGTGAAAACTCCTGCAGCTCAACTCTTTCCTACATGACAAATTGCTTCAGTCCAATACACATCTACTGAAATTTCAGCATAATTAGATGTTCAAATTGCTTTGGTCAACAAACAGGAGATTCTTCCCAAAGGGAAGATGAATGTCACTTACTAAAAGTCTAGGCTTTCGCAGCTTCAAACGTTTCTGCACACACACAAGAGAAACAACCGGTAATTAATTCACCTATCAATTTAAAATGAAGGTATCAACTCAGTGTTGAATAGAGAGAATGTAGATCATGTTCATAAATAGTGTAAAACAAGTTAGAGTCACCGATTATCAATATTAGCATTTTATCGCAAAGCTGTGATCCTGACATTTTGTTCCTCTATTTTTATCAGGGACAGGGACAAGATCTATTTCTTTTCTTCTGAATAAACTGAAGCAGACTCTTATGTGGCCTACTTTAGCCATGGGTGGAAGAAAATACGCTAAACAACCGTACCATGAAAAAACTACCAACATGAGTACTTAAAATGGATGATGATACACATCAATCATCAATGTAGTAACTAAAAAGGGAAAGAAATTTCACCTCAACTATATCTGATAACCTTGTTGAAAGCTTCGGGTTTAAATAGTTGGACCAAACTTCTGTCAATAGTATATTAAGCCACTCACAGTGCTCCAATGGTGTCGAGGACTGTAAGCACAAGAAATGAAGTCAATTTCATAAAGCTCTACGCGAAAGTAAAAGGAAGTAATAAGGGGATAAGATACCGATTTGTTCCACACGAATCGATTCCATCTCTTATTTAAGTCCTCCACAAGTTGTTTTCGTTGATAGTTCCCGTACTGCAATTAAAAGGAAAAAAAATCTTCATCAACTGATAATATTAATTGGTCAAAAAAGATAAATTTACGTATCATGTTACAATTGAGACCTTCAAAATCTGAAACAGAATTTAGAATTTCCATTTATTTAACAAATATCACTTCTGAGTAGAAGCTCCTCCACAGTCCATACAACTGAAGTCATCTAAACAATTTAACAAAGCTAACACGAGATCAGGTACTCAAGATTAAGTGCCTGTGTTATCATCGCCTGTGTTATATTAAAAAATGCTCCTTCTCCCGATAATTACAGACTTTAAGAATAATGCTTCCATTACTCATCTACAAAGCCAAACTGCCTAATAGTTTTAACATCACCAAAATATCAACAGCTGCAAAGTTTTTATTCACTTCTTGATAAATTTAGAATCTTCTTGACTTAGTAAGCACCCACTTAAATATTGCTCCCTGCTTTTGGAGCTACAATAACTTATGTAACTCCTCTTTCTACCCCAAAAAAAGAGTCAATAAAAGTTCGTTCAGCTATTGTTAAAACAAATCATGGTAGAGAGACAACTTTGTTTGCAGAGAAAAAAGGGGAAGCAAAGAAGAGACGAATCAATTTACTGCGGATTCTAAAATCAATGATTGTGACTCGACTGATAAATTGGGCAAGGCAAAGCTTAAAGCTCTTCCGCCTCACCTCCCCTCCCCAAATATGAAAATCCCGGATGAAATCACTGTTTAATGGTTGCCAACGATCAGAAATAGATGTAAACAGACCCAATTAAAAGCATATGAAATTTAAAAAAATTTTATAGTACAATCTATTAGACGCAAGTGGAACTTCCAAAGAGGAAGGGAGGAGCGGACACGCAGAGACACAGAGAGAGAGAGTGGAATCTGCACCTGAATAGTTAGCCACACAGCTAGCGCAAGAGGAACCCAATTGGACAAAGAGAATGCCCATCTCTCAACAACCCAAGCAACAAAAATCACAGGAACAAAGGAGAGAATTTGGGGCTTCTCCCTGTGGAGATAGTTGAAGAAGTCAATAGCTGCATCTTCAAAGTTCAGAAGCAAGCTCCTTTTTCTGCTCATTGTAATCAAACCGGCTTTTAATCTCTGATCTTGTATTTTACTCTCTCTATCCACCGTCAGCGTGTCCTGTCCATGCGGTGGAGAAGGAAGAAAGAAAACAGAGGTCGAAGAAATCAAGCAACGAGATATTTCAGAGTTGCCGAAATTTTTGAAGGGGAACAGAAGTAAAAGTACATGAATGGAAACTGACAGTTAGGAGTCCTTTGGGCTTTCCATTTTGATGGGGAAGAGGGAGGAATAAAAATAGGCTGCCACAAGGAGACTTCCTCGTAACGATCGTTAAACATTTAAAAAGATTAAAAAAGAAATATTTACGGGAACATGTAGGGTGTGTTTGGTTGGAGGGGAGGGGAAATGAGCCCCTCCTCTCGTTTGGTTAAAAATTTTGGAGGGGAGGGGAGCTAAAATGTCCCCTCCCCTCCCTCCCCCATTTTGACTCCCCTCTAAATTGGGGGTTTTTGGAGGGAAGTCAAAATTTTAGACCATTATGCTCTTATAGTTTTTTTAATATTCCACTTTACCCATAAAATATATTATTATAATATTTATTTCAAATAAAAAATATATTATTCTAAGTAAAAAAATAAAAAATATATACATTGTTATAATTAAAAATATATTATAAAAATTATTTAAAAATAAAAATTATTTAAATAAAAATTATAATATTATAAAATTAATTGTTTTTTATAAATATATTATTATTAAATATATTTTAAATCTGGAAAAAAAAAGATGGCCTAAAGAGAATAAAATTTCATTTTTCTTAGAGCATATAAAATTTGTTAATTTGATTATTTTAAATATATTATTATATTAATTAGAATAAAAAATTACTGTACCAATTTTTTAATACACATATTTACATGATAAGACTGAATTTTTATTAAATTATATGATTTAAATTAAGATGTAAATTAATTTATATAATATATCAATAAAAAACATAAACCAATATGTAAGGATAAAATGGTAAATTGATTATTACTATCCCTCCCCTCCCCTCCTTGAACCAAATAAGGGATCATTAAATACCCTCCTCTCCCCTCTTTTTTAATTAAACCAAACAAGGTGAGGATGAAACCTCCCCTCCCCTCTCCTACCACTCTCTTCCCTCCCCTCGAACCAAACAGGCGCGTAAGGACGTTCTATGAGACTGTGTCCGAATAACAGCAAAAGCGACCAAAAAAAAATTTCTGAAAGAAATTGAACAAATACGAACAAAGACTTCTGATGTCGCCGCTGCAATCTTGACTTTTCTTCGTCTCCGGGCGAGCTGCGATTTATTCATGTTTTATATTATATTATATTATATATATTTATATTATTAAATTGATCCGGCGTCCAAATCAATAATTTTTTTCCAACGAAAGCCATATCATATCAATATCAATATATCATCATTAATGATGATACTCCTCCGGTCCTTATTATAAGATCTAATTTGACTTTTTATTTGGTCCTAATTATAAGACCCAATCCATTTTCTCTCTTATATTTATGTATTTTTTTTCAAGATAATCCTTCTAATAATGATAGTTTTAGCCAATATACTTAATTAGCAAGGATATTTTAGGAATAACAACACTTATTTATTATAAATAACCAATTTAAATTACTTCCTTAATCTCCTCAAATAAGTCAATTGGGTCTTATAATTAGGACCGGAGGAGTATTATATAACGAGCTGGTCTGTGTCATCATGGTGGGGAAAGGAGTTAAAACTTGGAGGATATTTGGATGATGATTTTAGAAGTGTTCTTACACTATACAAAATAGATATATAGAGGAGTTTATTTCATTTTACAAAAAAATACTTTTTAAAAATATTTTTTGAATTAGTCAAACACCTTTTTAAAAAGAAATTATAATGCTTACTTTTGCCTTTGATCTATAAACAAAAAGTTTTACCTTCAAAGCTTATAAATTAAGTTTACATACTTTATATTTTTAACTTAATCACATAACAAAAATAAGTCAATTCTTTCAATCAATAACAATTTCATTTAAACCCTAATTACCTCTTCCTCGCTTTATACGAAGAGTTCTGAGAGATATTACAGCCAATAAACAGTTTATTTTTCACGATAAGTCTGTATAAGGTTCATATACATCCAACATTAGCTGCTTGTGAAACTATTTTAAAATTATTCTGAAGTTATCTTTGAGAGTTTTAAAGCCATGTTTTTGAGAACCGAAAATTTTCTTTTGAATTCAAATTCCTTAGATGTTTTTTTCCAACATACTCCTTAGATTTGTAGTCCAGAGGATGCTTAATTACTACTATGTGTTATACTCTTTGAATCGTTGGAATTCCTATTAAAAAATTAAAAAATTTAATATGAGATCAGTAGCATAGATTAGCTTTTAAAAAAAATGAACTAGAAAAATGTAGTTACAATTTTTTCCGATGTTAGCTTTTAACAAAAAACATGAAATTAAATGATAGAGAATTTGGTCCAAAAAATTAAATTATAAAGAAAGAAAACAAAATAACTAGAACCTAATGGTTACCACTCTGGTCTTTTACACACACACATATCACTTATATGGGAATTAATGACTTTTTTCGATTTTAACCTTATCAAATATAATAAGGAAAATAAGTGAGAAAAAAATATACGACGTATTTTTGTTAACATCCCTTTTTTGATAAGGACACATATGAGAGTTTTTACTGATTTATTGTATCTATTAATATATGAAAATGTGAAAATAAAATAAAAATGATTTATACTCGTCTAGTCATATTTATAGAATAGAGAGAGAAGCAATTTTTTCCTATTTAATATTTATAAGGTAAAGAGAGAAAACTTTTATATAAATGTAAAATTTTACCATTCACTTAATATTTAATTAATTTTGTTCTAAATTCTAATTGAGTATAATGTATATTAAATAGAGATAAAATTAAAAAATTATTAAAATTTAATAAAATTTAAAATTTTTCTTGATATATATGAAATACGTTAAAAATAAAGACAAGAAAAAAAGTATATAAAATGCCGGTGGGAAAAAAAAATGGGGATTACGAAAGTTTCATCATGGCATGGTTTTTCCAACCGTGGCATGGCTAGTTCTTCTAATTTATCACTGCGCCTTGGGAATGACTTGGTGTCTCTGCTTATGACAACAACGTTGCTGGGTCGCTGGTTTCCAGTCTCGTTCCTTGTGCAACCTACTCGATCTGAAAAATGCCATGATGCTTTCTTCCTCCAAGTGTTCCTAACTATCCCTGCAGGCACTGTTCCTTTTTATGATCTGTTTTTATTTCCTGTTCTAACTTGGTTTACCTCATGTACTTAACAGTATAATATTTAGTTTATAGTTTAATTTGTATTAATTATAATACAAATTAAATTATAAACTAAATCTTATGTTAAGGAAATAAAGAAGTGCTTGTGGAGAGAATTTTTAGTACTAAATATAAATATAAGTTACCTGTAAAATATTTAATAATATATTTTTCAATTTTATTATTGTTTAATTTTTATTGAAAAAAAAAGATAAAAGTAAGAATAATTTATAAAAAGGGAGAGAGAGGAAATTTTGATAGAATAAATTTAAAATTTTTTATCAATTCGCTGCGTTCCTTAACATGTGACTGTTATAAGTGACGTTTAATGCTTTAATAACGACCAGTTTTGTTGTCGTTTGGTTTTACTACTTTCCACCAAAAAAAAAATTTACATTTATATGATAAAAATTTTCTCGTGCATTTGTTTTCATATATCATAAAAATTATTTTTTTCACATCTAGTTTTTCCCCTTCCATTGGATTCCACTTGGCTTATAATTTTTGGGGGTTTTCTCGGAGTGACAGTTTGGGGAAACATTTCATAGACAATATTTCATATTTAATTGGCTTGGCCTCCAATTAATTATCTAATAATTTCTCAAAAATGAATGAGGCTAATATAATTAATTAATTGCATAGAATCACAAAGGCATGAGGTCCCCGCTTTATTCTTTAGAACTTTTTCCAGCGCTAGTATAAAACTTGATGGGCAAAGTGGGTATTAATTTTTTGGATTAATACGAATTTAGTTCTTAAATTTTGAAATCATATTTAGCTTACAAGAATTAACATCCTATTGAAGGTGATTTTAGTTGAAACACCGTCAAACATTATATATGAGTATTTCTTCTAATAAAAATTTAAATCTTAATTCATCACACGAAAGACTAATTTTTTTTGTTAGACCTAACCCTCGTTAATAAATCTTACTTAATTTTAAATATAAAATTAAGATGTGGTAGTTAAATTATTTTTTTTTCCAATTTCGTGCCTTTTTTAAATTGTAACATGTTTTAAGGCAATAATTTGCCCTAAATTAATATTTTTTCCAAATTTGCCCCCAACTTTAATTGAAAAGAAGCAATTAATGAGTCAGAGTATGTCTTTAAAGTGGGCATTTTTTCTACAAATTTAATTAAATATATAAGCTACTATAAGAAATCAGTTAATGTTATCCTACAGTTAGAATCTGTGAAGGTAGCCCACGTTAAACATGTTGACTCACTATAATTCACGTGTTCTGAGAAGTGCAAACAAACCCCTGAGCACATACTCAGTTCCTCTCGTGATAAAAAAGGTAGATTTGGGGTGTAGAGAAATATTCTCTAGAAGAAAATAAAAAAGCATTTATCTTTTCTTTTTAAAAGTAATTTTTCGCATACCTAACATGGCATAACTACCAAGGTGGATTGGTGTCAATGATCAACATGAGTACATGACCAAGGTCTTAGTATTTCGCGCACGTTAACTTTGTGTGTTTGTTTTTTTTTTGGGCCTGAACACGCACGTTAACATTAACTAACTCAAATCATGCTTACCTTTTTTCCCCAAAAAAAAGAATCCCATGAGAGGAATAAATATCAGAGAAAATTTCATAAAAATGAATTGAATTTTAGAAGTTCAAAAAAGTCACCCTAACTGATAATTGAGATGTAACTTGGGGGAGAAAAAAACAATCTAGTCCAATCCAATTGTATTGTTTTCACATTATTAAAAAAAAACAGAGAATTATCGAAAAGTCCTAAAAAAAATTTAATTACTAAAAAGTCCCACATAAAAACAACAGGAAAAATTACCAAGAAGTCATAAAAAAAATTAATTATTAAAAATTTTTAATAATAAATAAATATGTTATCATTTTTACTGTGAAATTTGCTATTGTTTACTCTTTACTTCTCAATAAACTTTAGGTAATTAAATCTTATTATTGAGAACTGATGTAATTCTTCTAAAAAAAATATGAATTCAAGGAAAGCCGCACCCAATTGATGAAATTAAAAATGAAGGCATCATGTGCTGAGTCAGAGATTGGAAGAGTGCGACACGGACAAAAAGCAACGGCCATGCTCGAGAATATCCATGTGCCTTTTTTTTTTTTTTACAAAAAATGAAAAAATAAGTACTACCTTACCCTCAGTCTTAAATACTACCTCCAATTCTAATTATAAAAATCAGTTAATTAATTTGAGGAGATTAAAAAAATAAGTTGAGTTAGTTATTTGTCCTAAATAGGTGTTGTCTTTCTTAAAATATCCTTATTAATCAAGTGTATTGACTAGAACTATTATTGTTATAAGGGTTACTTTAGAAAAAAATGTATAAATATGAGAGACAAAGTAGATTGGAGTCTTATATTTAAGATCAAAATAAAAGTCAAATAGGGTCTTATATTAAGGATTTGAGGTAGTATAAGAGTTAGTTGACTAATTTGAGTGGATTAATAAAATAAGTTAAGTAAGTTATTTGTAATAAACATGTATTATTTTTCCTAAAATATCCTTACTAATCAAATATATTAGCTAGAATTACTACTGTTAGAATAAGGATTATTTTAAAAAATATATATAAATATAAAAGATAAAATAAATCAAGATCTAATATCTAAGATCAAAATAAAAATTAGATAAGATAAAAGTAGACAATTATTTTGGCCCTTTGGACATTGATATTTTCCTGGAGTCCTATAAAGAAAAAGCATATTCTGTAGTCCAACCTCGACATTTCCACCATGAACATCAATGGGATAGCCAGACACAGCCAGAGGGATCCAAGCGGCTTGTCTCTCACGGGACCACACACATCGCTGCCATCACAGTTTTCTTTTTCTTTAGATTACCTTATTAAATGTATTCTCAATTGAATTTGTTTCTATATATGCTTACTTTATTTTAATTATCTATATTTAGCATCTAGATGCAAAAAAGTTAGGTACAATTTTTTTTTGGCTTGATATATTAATATATAAAATACTTTTGCCCCTTTTTTTTTCGCTCGACAATGGGTATTCCCATGGATAATAAAGCGGAGCTTCCCGTCACGTTGCAATCAGTTAAGTGGGGTATAGTTGTCAGATTCTGAGGGTGTTTGGGAAATCCAAAACCATGGTTTCAGAAGCACTTTTCCGCAAAACGAGATAATCTCCTTTACATATTTATTTCGTAATCCGTAAAAGCACTTCTGAAACTATAGTTTGGTTTCTATCCAAACACCCCCAGATAAGTTTCTAACTAAACCACAAACGGAGTGGCCCCTGTTCATATGGAGATTTGTAATATTAGTACTATTAAAATTGATATTCTTTTAAACTGTAATAGATAAATAAATTTAAATTAAGGTGAATTAATTAAATAACTAAAAACACGGGTTCATTAAGAAAATGAGTTTTCAGGATAATGAAATTTTTTACCTCTGAAATTTATTTCACATCTCAATTTAGTCCCTGAAATTAAATTTTATTAATTGAATTCTTACGAATTAAAACACAATTTTATATATTTATTTGATTGATTGATCTCATCATATACATATATATATAGAGAGAGATATATATATATTCGCAATTCACGAAGAGGTCAACAGGTCATCATCCTCAAGTTAGATGGTATATTACATATGCGTTTAAAATTATATATCTTTAAATCATATGTCTTTCAAATTTTAGCACTTTGATTCACAAAATTAAATGTCAAACGTCTAATAAACAACCAAGATAAATTCAAGATATAAGGTGCTTTGAGCAGTGCATTCTTAGTGGATGTCAGTGAACCAAACCTTGATAGAGACTGAACGGATTAACTTACTTATCTCTTACGACCTGTTTAAAATAGTCTATAAGTAACTTTTCAATCGTGATTTATTTTAATGAAATATGTAAGGAAAAAAGTTGTCTTAATTTGCATGAAACATACTTATAAGTGATTTCAGACAGGACTTTAATCTATTAGCAAATTATTTTTCTAGGGACTGTGAAAGATGCTTCACTAGATATATTCTTATTTATCGTTTTGATTCATATTCCTCTAAAAGTAAATTTCACTCTAATGGTTCCATAACAATTAAAGCACTTTTGCATTGTGTCATATGTTAGAGGATTTCACTTGGCAAAAAAAAAAATGTTCCATACTATTTCCTCAACTCAACCCCCATCTCCCACAATAAAAAGACACAAAAGCCAGGCCAGCGTGCATTACACTTAATGGCGTGTTTGAAGACATGGCTAAAACATGCATTAGTTGTTCCCGCACAAATGTGTGTTTCCAAACACGCCACATATGGGTGTTGGGACAATCATTCAAAACCCTCAAAACATGATTTCCGAAGTCTCCTCAAGAAATGCTTCGCCTCAAAAAGTGGAGGTAGAGGGTTTTAGAGGCACAATAAAATTCCCGAAGTGCGTATTTGGAATCCAACTAGCAATTGGCAGAGAATAAATCAGGATCTGATTTGTTTTTTTATTTAAAAAGAAAAAAAAGTTTAGGCAGGGAAGGTCACCAGAATTAGAATATGTTTTCAAACTAAAATGACGTGTATTTACAGATTGTCCTTTAATAAGACTCTCATTCTGGTAGTAAAATTTAAACTCACGATGTTATGAGTTATAAGTTAATTTCCTCTTATTTGCTTACAATGCAGACTTGCATTTTTTTTATTAGGCTAAAGACTCCAACCATTTGAGCCTAAACTAATATTGGGCCTTCTAACAACCATAGTTTCTTTTTTTTTTTTTTTGCCAGTTAACAACCATAGTTTCTGACTCACGTTACCTCTTTCTTTCCTTCTTTCACTCTGGAAATTTTAAATGATAATGAGGATAATTAACAGATTATTTTCGAATAATTAAATTGGGTGCAGTATAAATGATTCCAGGATTGAATGATTAATTTGTCCAAACTTCAAGCGTAAATTACACCTTTTTTTTAAACTTTGACAAAATTAAAGATGATCCTTTTTTTTTTTTTGATAATACTATTAAGATTTTATCATATTAAATTGCTTCCAAACAATTAAATTAACTCTCTTTATAATACGTGTTCCTCCAGATGATAAAATTGATTTTTATTTGGATGATCGTGTCTTAAATAATTAATAATTTCAATGCATTTAATACCCCCTTTGTTTAAAGTTGATTTAGGTTTTAAGCATTGATTAAGAAATTATTAATTAATGTAAAATATATATTAAATGGAGCGTTACAATTCCAAATGATTACACGAATATACCAAAATCCAATTTTTAACAACAGTGTCAATGTAAATAACAAGAACAATAAGAAAACGATTGATTAACCAAATTAATCATCCATTTATAATGGTTTATAAGTAATTTTTCAATTATAATTTACAAACTATAAGATAAACATATAAGAGAAGTTTTGTGTCACTTTACGTAAAATGTACTTACAAGTGATTCTAAATAGGACCTTAATAACAAATTATCTTTTCAGGAACTTTGAAAGATGTTTCATTAGAAATATTGTTGTCATTGTTTCTACTCGTATTCCTCCAAGAGCAGATCTCACTCTAACAGTTTCACAACAAAGCACATTTTGCACTCTTTCATATGTCAAGGGATTTCACTTGGAAAAGAAAATGTTTCATATTATTTTCTCAACTCAACCCCCATCTCTCAAAAAAAACAAAAACGAAAACGAAAACGAAAACGAAAACGAAAACGAAAACAATAGCCAGGCCGGTGTGCATCCCACTTAACGGCGTGTTTGAAGACATGGCTAAAACATGCTTTGGTTGTTTCTGCACAAATGTGTGTTTCCAAACATGCCATATATGGGTGTTTGGGAAATCGTTCGAAACCCTCAAAACATGATTGTTGAAGTCTCCTCAAGAAACGCTTCTCCTCAAAAAGTGGACACACGTAGAGCCATAAAAAAAGGTCAAATCCATCATACCAGTCTGTTTAAATCTTTTTAAGTGAATGGTCAGACTTATATTTTAAAAAATTTAAAAAGAAATCAAGTTTAAAAGAGTTAGTCCTTTAAGACTTAGAAATAAAAAAGCCAGCCCTTATAAGCACGGTTTTTTTTATTATTATTATCAAGATGTTTATATAATTATATATTAGTCTTTTATGGACAATTCTAAATTAGAAAATTATTTAGAAGAGCCAATACTCAAGCAAGATAATTAAAAAGAATTAAATATCTTGAACTGATGGAAAAACAATTAAAATCAATTTCCAATTAGCTGATATATATTCTAACAAAATATAAAAAAAATTTTATTCTGACAAATGTTGAGGCTCTTATTTGTATTCGTAACTACTATATAGTTTTATTTTAGATAAAGGTTATGAAAACAAAAACTTTGACATTTTTATTACTAAAGAAAAACCTACTTATAGTGAAAAACAATCAAATAAGGTTGATCTTGATGATGATGATAGAGATGAAGATAATAATCATGCTAATGTTGTTACTATTTAGCTTCTTGTTTTTTTATCTTTCTATTTTTCCTGTTTTATTTGGTTTTTTTTTTTAGTTTGGATAATAGTTTATTAGTGTTTGATTTTTTTTTTCTATGCATCATTAGTTTATTTTACTAATAGTATGAGTTGAATAAAATTTTTTTAAAAGTTTTATTGTTTTTTATTTCAAAATATTGAAAAGAATTTAAATTTAAGAAAAATAAAAAGGTCGGCTTTTTTAGGTCCTGAGCTCATATATCTGAGAGTCGAGCTTTAATAATACTACATCCGGTCCTAATTATAAGAGCCAATTGATTAATTTAAAGAGATTAAGGAAGTAAGTTGAGTTAGTTATTTGTCCTAAATAAGTGTTGTCTTTCCTAAAATATCCTTACTAATCAAATATATTAACTAGAACTATCATTATTAGAAGGGTTACTTTGAAAAAAATGTATAAATATGAGAGACAAAATAGATTGGGGTCTTATATTTAAGACCAAAATAAAAGTCAAACAGGATCTTATATTAAGAACCGAAAGTAGTATGATAATTTTAAGATATGTGAATGGTAGGTTTTTTTAGACCCTAACTCTTCAAGAGTTAGCCTTTTAGAATCAGGTTGACCCTTATTGACCACTCTAGGGGTGTGGGGTTTTTGAGACACCCTAAAATTTTTGAAGTGCGTATTTGGAATCCAGCTAGCAATTGGCAAAGGATCAAACGTGATTTTGAGTTTTTGACATCATTCGACCATGATTCCAAACATGAGTGTGGGGTCATAACTTCCTCATGCATGCTACATGAGAATAAGAAGCCTCAAAATGTGACGTACAATGCCATTGAAGTGAAGACTCATGAGAAAAGTCCGAGATCTGATTTGCTTTTTTTAAAAAAAAAAATCTAGGCAGGAAATGTCACGACTAAAAAAGTACTTATAGAAATATTACAAGTCATTTACTAACAAGGTTGTCATATCGGTAGCAAAATTTGAACTTACAATTTTGTGAGTTAACTCCTTACCACCTATATCAATATTTGTTTGTTCCATGATCTGATTTTTTTTTTTTAACTAAAGCATAAGTATTCTCTTATTGGAGGCAATCATGATCTGATTTGCTTATAAAGCAGCTTTCATTTTCGTTATTGGGCTCAAGACTTCAACCGTTTGGGCCTAAACTAATATTGGGCCTTCTGACACCCATGGTTTCTCACTCAGGTTACCTCCTTTTTCTTTTTCCCTCCGGAAATTATTATGAGGATAATTAACATATTACTTTCAAATAATTAAACTGAGGTGCAGAATAAAGGATTCCAGGATTGAATGATTAATTTGTCCAAACTTTAAGCGTAAATTACATTTTTTTTTAGTTTGAAAAAATTAAAGAGGATCCTTTTTCTTGATAATATTATTAAAATTTCACCTCATTAAATTACTTCCAAACAATTAAATTAACTCTTTTTACAATGCGTGTTCCTCCAGACGATAAAATTAATTTTTATTTGCGTGATCGTATCTTAAATAACTAATAATTTCAATGCATTTAATACCCGCTTTGTTTAAACTTGATTTAGTCTAGGTTTTAAGCATTGATTGAGAAATTACTACCTCCGGTCCTTAACATAAGACATTGTTTGACTTTTATTTTGGTTCTAAATATAAGACCCTAATCCACTTTATCTCTCATATTTATGCATTTTTTCCCTAAAGTAATCCTTCTAATAATAGTAGTTCTAGCCAATATATTTGATTAGTAAGGATATTTTAGAAAAGACAACATCTATTTGTTACAAATAACTAACTTAACTTCTTTCCTTAATCTTCTCAAATTAATCAACTAACTCTTATAATTAGTACAGGGGGTAAAATTAATTAATGTAAAATATAACTCCACATGGATTAAAATATTCTCACGCAACGAATAGTTTAGAGAAAGAATGTGAGATAATTGTAGGAGGATGAATAAGAGCATAATTGGAAAAAAAATATTAAATGGAGCGTTACAATTCCAAATGATTACACGAACATACCAAAATCCAATTTTTAACAACGGTGTCTAAGTAAATAACAAGAACAAGAAGAAAACGATCGATTAATTACCAAAAGTAAGGAATTATGAATCACAAATTAATCTCCTAATAATCGTTCTACCAACGCGGAATTAATCTCGTAATTAGTAGTATAATTCAACATCTAACAACTCGAACTTATCACATGGGAATCATATGATTCCTCCGATTAGTGGTTCCTTGAAGTTTGAAGTCAAAACCTTGAAAACTCCTTCTTTGAAAGTGCGTATGAAGTCTAAACTATAAGACTTCGTTTTAATTAAAAAGCCATTCAATTAGCATAAAGATGAAAGAGCTTGCCTTAATTGACCCTAGCTAATTGATCATTCCTGCTTTGTCCCAAGTATAAAAATAATCTACAAGAAACACATCTCATCAATCTACTAGATCATTAGTCTTTCCCATTATATAGTTGTTGTTCTTGTTTTTTTTTTAATATAAAGAAACAATTAGCAAGTCAAAAAAAGAATGTGTGAAATCAACAAGTAGGGTATTGTTTTAATTTATTATTCCTCAGTATTAATTTAAAACTGAAACGTGCAATTAAAGAATATAACCTCTCTTTGTCGTTCTTCTTCTGTTGGCTGACAAAGAAGTAGTAACTATTTTTAAAACCTAAGTTTTTCACGTGGATCTTCAAAAACAAAATATTCTTCCCGTTCTTAATATAAGACCCATTTAACTAATTTGATTAGATTAAGAAAGTTAGGTAAGTTAGTTAATTATAAGAAATGTGACACGTTTTTCCTAAAATATCATAATCATCTTTCTTAATACCCCCTCTTTCTCTTCTAAAATATCATAACAAGTAGGATTTTCCCCCTAATAAAACCATTAATTATGGATAAATTAAATCAAGTAGACTATCAAATACTATAATTACTAGTATGTACAATTTTTAGTTCTTAATATAAGAGTTAGTTGGGAGATTAAATTTTGTTCTCAATATAACATATCAATCTACTTTATCTCCCATTCTCCCCAGGATGTCACTATTAATAATGCAAATGATTAAAAATGATAGTTTAAGAAAGCCAAGGCTCATTTGTGACAAATAACTAATTTAACTAATTTTCTTAATATGTTCAAATTAGTTACTCATCTGGTCCTATTTACAAGACAGAGGGTGAAAGTTTTTTTAAGTCCTATTTATAAATCACTTCATCAAATTTTTAGTGTGAATATACTATTTGGTTCTTCATTTATTATAGTGTAGATAGTTATTGTTTTAAAAATGTGTATATATTAAATGGGAAAAAAGTTAAAAAGTTGTTATATTTTAATAGAGAGTTAATCCAGTTTAAGACTTTTAATAATATGTATGAAACATGTTGAAAGTGTCTTATAAATAAAATCAGACGAGTATTTAGCTCTTATATTAATCAATTGATAACACTAATAAAACAATCAGTAATCTCAATAACTAATTACTCTGCAATTAACTGTAATATACTTAGACTAACTACGCGGATACCGGTAATACAGGGGAGAAAACAAAAATGAAAAAAAGAGAAACCAATGCCATATTAAAGTTTTAAAGTGATAATTGTTTTAGGAAATCCTACAACTCTAAAGCACATATATTTTTTTTTCGGTAGAATAAAGCACACTTTTTTTTTTTACCTTAGCACACATATTTTTGGAACATAAACAATTTTACAAACTTAAATCGTATTGGATATTATAATAGAAATAAATGCGGAACTCGCAGAAGTCGAGAAAATTTGTATGGTGGTTATACTACTATTCTTGTTTTCTTTGTACATAACTACATATCCATATGAAACCTCTTTTAATGTAATTTTTTTATTTTTAATTATTTCAATAAAAAATCAAATGCAGCGTGAGAATATTATTCTAATTTAAATTTTAAAAAAAATTAAAAATTCACTTAAAAGCATGTTATAAACCAGCTGTAACTTTGCTGGTAAAAAAAAAAAACCGGCTGTAACTTTTCTAAAAAAATAAGCAAATGATTTTCAGCCGATTGCATTGTAAACTTCACTCCAAAAAGTTTTGGGAAAAAACAAAAAGTGTTTTTAAAAAAAAGGAAAAAGGAAAAATTGGAGCTGGGTGGGAAGCAAGTCAGTTTGTGGAGTTGAGCTAAAAAGGCAGGAGGAGGGTGGCGAAGCTCTTAATTGTCGAGCAGAACGCGCCGCCACATCTGAAGCGAAAACCACGCGCCAAACTCCACGTGGGGTCCACCCCACTCAACAAACTCACCTCCCTTTCCCTTCTGCTTCTCCCGTACAGACACCTCTCTCAAGTCCCCAACCGTCTCCTCCGCTCCCAATTTACCAGAATACCCCTCCTCACTTCCACGTGTCCCTCCCTCACTCCCCACTACCTCCATTACGACGCACCGCATGAAATTTAGAAACCCTATATATACCTCACAATTCAACCTCCCCCTCACCCCTGCCAGCTTCACCAATTCTAACTTCCATTTCTCCTTCTTCTTCTCTCTCATTTCTCTTAGCATAATCCAGATCTTACTGTGTTGCTTGGAGATTTAATTTGTTATGTAATTCATTTCTTGCCCAAGGCCATGAGTCGTACGCCATTTCATCCCAAGAGAGACATCCTGAACCACCCTCACAATCATGCCGTGTGCCCTCCTCCCCTGAAGGTCCATAAGGATTCTCATGCCATCAAGAAGTCATCGCCGCCTCCGCCGTCATTGTTGTCGTCGTCCACGTCAACGTCCTCCTCCGCATCTTCTTCCATCGTCTCCGGTAGCAAGCCTCAGCAGCGGCACCCGGTCATCATCTACACGCACTCTCCCAGAGTTATCCACACTCATCCTAGGGATTTCATGGCATTGGTGCAAAAGCTCACCGGCCTTTCTCGATCTGACAACGACGTCCCCACTGCATTGGATCCGCTGCAGCCGAAACAAGAGCCTGGGATTCCTGCCGCGTCGACGTTAACGGTCGATAAGGACGGCGGGGATCTTAAGAAGGGTTCGGTGAACGAGGACAATGAGACGTCGTCGGTAATTACGGAAGAGAATAACTGCAGTAGCAGCATTGGGGACACGCAGGTGAATTCTTGTTTCATGCCAAATCCACCGATTCTGGATCCCTCGTTGAACCCTTACATGACGAGTCTGCCGGTGTTTACGTCGAATTCCACGGAATTTTTGTGCTCGAATCAGCCGTTTTTGAACTATGACCCATTGTTCTTCTCTCATAACATGAGGAGCTCGATGAATACATCCCCCGCCACTTTGGAGGGAATGAATGATTTTCGTGAGTATTAATTAATAATTAAGGTCCTCTTTTTCTTTATTTTCTCTTCTGCAAATAAAAGTTTTCATTTTCCTAATCATCAGCAGCAGAAAAAAGGTTATAAATTTCCGGGATAGAACTTATTTTGTCCTCCCTCTGGAAACAATCTGTTTTCGAATATTGAAACTTCATAGAAAAATTTATGTATTAGGAATAATAGGAATTCCTATTATATTATTCATAGATTGCATGCTTCCTCTATTGGTTCAGCTCAGAGCGCTTAATAAAGAAAGATATAGCTTCTTATGACTATAGGATATTATCCTCCTTTGTCAGCTTCTTGGTTTTTTCCCAGAACTTCATTTTTTTCCCATCCCGTGTTTTTCAAGGTCGCAATCCATGAACAGACCGCCGGGGACCCTCGCTTCAAGGTGGTCGGTGGACAAATAATATTATTTTGTTTTGCGCCCGTCAAGGGCAAGATTGTCCTAAATAATGCACTCGCAAAGTTTTTCCATTTTTGCATAAAATGTCAAGAGAGAGATGTCCTTCAGTAGATTACATTTCGATAGCTTCATTTCACTTTCATAATAAATTTTCCTTGGTTCTGTCCTTGCCCGATGCATTTTTTAAATACAAATTTCACGCTCTTAGCTTCTTTGCTTAGTTTTTTTTTTTTTTTTGGCCTGAGCTTCTTTGCTTAGTTTAATCCACAGCCTTTGTATTTTTTCTCCTTAAAAAAACACAATCAATCGGATCCTGTATGAGAAAAAAATATAAAATTTGTTCTAGCATAGACAATCAACCTCCATCGGCGTTTCAAAATGCCTCCCACAAGCACTCCGGGCATTTTTAAAAGAAATTTACTTGATTTATATAATGTACAAATCCTTTATAATGTTGGTGTTAAAAGAGTTCATTTTTCAACATATGAATGACAGAACACACTACACACTATTACCAAAAGAGAGAGAGAGAACACACTACACAGACATCGTACATAATTTCACAACAGATTACACCATCACTTTCTCTTCTTTTCCTCCTTATCTTTTTCAAGTACAACTGGAGCAGCAGGTATGCTAAACCACCATTCCCGAAGTCTCCTAGCGCATCTCTCCGTGTTGGCTTTTCTGGGTGGTGAGTTCCTCGTGAATATTTCCAAAAAGACTAGTAGGACTATGTACTTGCCAGGTAAGACAGCCAGAACCAAGGCTGCTGACACAAGAGCAAAGGCAAATTTCTCGGTGGCCTGATCACAAAAAGGAATCAAGTATTACTATCTGTGACGGAAGTTTACTACTAAAGTCGAAAACAGCTCTCAAAAATATAATCTGTCATCAAATGCATCTGGGCTTCTGCATGGACAGCCAGGTAATCACTAATCGGCAACAACTAGATATGAGAGAGAACCTGAGGGAAAATGGACAGTAACAAGCCGCGCAACTTGAGCAGAATGATGTTACCATCCTGTATGATCTGTTCAGCTTGAGTGATAGCATTCTGAACAGCCAGAAGCTGCTCCATTGTATTCATTGGTGGAGGCGCTATTACCTTAACTTCATCAACAGGTCTACCTTGGTTAAAAGATCGAGTAATTAACAGAAAAGCTGAAATGAATAGCAGCACCACCGCCACTGCGTAGCCAATCCATCCCCTGAAATACATATATGAGCTAAGATTACCAAAAGAAGGCAAATCTAGCATTAAGGTGAACCACTAGCCAAAATAATAATAATAATAATAAATTATTCAGCCACTCTCCCTTGTTAATCCTTCCCATGCCCTCTAACGCCCTTTAACTTTGTTTAGCGGCTGTGCTAAAAAAAATACTAGCGTCTATTGATACAGCAAAATTACACTAAAATCATGTTTACTGCATTCAAATATACACATGTACAACACTAGACTGATCACATGCAATCTAATTGTTTGCTGATTATACTTACTATCTAGTTGTCATATTAATAGAGCCAAACATGAATAACTAACTCAATCTTTGACTGGCAGAGTGACCCCTGGTTTTTTGGGGTGCAATCACATCTACAAATCTGTTGTGGCTAACACTGATAGAAAGCCTAGACACCCATCATTGATAACCCAGGGCCAGGTCAGTGCTGTCCGGCCATCAATTCAAGTATCCCAGCACAAGTATTTTTTAACATGTGAAATCTGGTCATAAATCAACATAATAAATGTTACGTGTTGAAAATAATAAGGACAGTATTTAGCTGTTTTTAGTCAGTTAATTGCACCATTGTTCAACGCTGAGTCTGTTGCGTAGCAATAGTCATTTGGTTAAACCAGTAAAAATATGGAACTGGTTTCTTGCTCACTCTCAGCTAGAATAAGGTAGCCAGTGAAATGAGTAAAAAGCATATTGAATCTCGTTTCACTTTATTAATTTGTTAAGATTTTATTTTTCATTAGGATTTTTCTATTATCTTGCATTTTAAATTTTCCTATTAGTTTGCATTTTATTTTTAAATGTGCCTATTGCGCTCCACATAAGGCTCATGTTAGTTAAGGGTAAGCATTTTTTTTAATCATCAAATCACTATTGGATCTCCCTCCTCTGCTACCCTTCCCTTTATTTCTTCTATATCTCGCCCCTTCATGCTGGCTGCTGGTCCTGCGACACTGGGATGATACAGGGGTTGCGTACTGAGACCAGGCAACCTTATGAGTTTCGAGATCTTATCACATTTAGAAAAGAAATTATTTTGTTTACCGAAAGATTATATTTTCTCATCCATAAATTTGGATTAAAAAAATGCTAGCTTGAGTATGACTCAACTAGTTAACTCACAAATCCTTTCGGCCATTTTTTGGGGGGGGGGGGGGGGGAAGCCACATACGGTTACATCTTCCACGCTTGTTCAATTATCATACTTTGTCTCCTTACATTAGTTCCCATTGGTTATATCATCCAGGGTATATTCATTTAACAAAATTTTCAAATTTTTGTAATTTATTCATATAATATAAGGTCATCAGAAGAGTAGTTATTCTAAGTACTACCTTTGGTCCTTAATATAAGATCTACTTAATTAATTTGGGTAGACTAACGAAATTAGTTGTCAACCCTAAAACATCATTCTAAATCATTTGGATTAAAACTACCTTTTGATGCAAAGTCCCTTGACATATACAATCAATAGGGTTAGTTTGGATAAATAAAGGGGACAAAAATGATTGAGGTCTCATATTTAGTACCAAATCCAAACCTCTTATTAGCTCTTATATTAGAGACCAAAGGTAGTATTTATTACCTGTAGATGATATAACTAAAGATCAAACAAAACCCCAGCGACTTCCATGGATCATTCCAACAAGCCAGAGAGTGAAGAGATTTCCAAAGGTCATTTATTGGAAAGAGTAACTCCTGCAAGTAAGGTGGTAAATGTAAGTTGTAGCAGCTGAATTCACTCTGGTAATAAGCAGGGGGAAAACCATATATACGAATTACTCGCTTCAGATTATCCTAAGATTTGGCTTCAGTCTACTTATATTGCTGTTCGAAAAAGGAGAGACCAGGGTTTTATCTTATAACCCGCACAAGCACATGGCCTGCAAAGTAAAAGGGTGTGACAGATGAGGTATGATGATATCCCAGTACCTTCATGACAGCCAAATTAGTGTCCACGCCCTCAACTTTAACTCCATCAACAGTTGCTCGTGCAGATACCACCTTTTTATAGTCGTCCTTAGACTCTTGAACTGCTCTTTCCAATGGAGTCATTTCTCCAACTGATATCTCCCCCACCGAAAGCCTGCTCTCATTAGAGCTGTTTGAACTTGATCCAAATACAAATCCCAAGTTAGAAACCATCTCCAAGGCTGAAACAGAATGCATTCCACTTTCAGCCTTAGAGTGATCGCTGTCACCTGACTCCCTTGAGTTTAACATGCTGGCAATGGTTTCTAATATCAAGTCCCCACCTGGAAGCTGGTCACACAGATTAAACATGAGAAGAGTCTCATGTTGTACAGAAGTTGGAGAACCGATATCTAGAATGGCTTGTAGACGCAAAATTCCTAAGACAGCCTTCCAAAGTGCTTCATCCCGTGAAATCCCTTTAATGTCATACTTTTTAATAAATTTATGGACACAGAGGATTTCCCGTATGATAGCAAGCCAATAATCACGACGAGCATGCCCTTTAAGCTCTGGAAATTCTATCACAACTGGCTCTGGTCTGCAGAAGAAGCATTTCGAAGTAAGTAGCTAGTAAATTTTTCAGCTAATATCCAAAGGACATGAGGCGCATATGTCCTAATACCAAGTAAACAAACAAAAAGGCCCTTCATCAGCTTAATCACTTACAAGGACTCTGAGTTATAGAAGACTGCCTTATCAAAAAGTCTAGTACCCCATGGTCCAGTCAACTCAGGTTTAACAACCTGTTTGAGATCATCAGATAAATCATATCTTTTTGGCTTGTCATATGATACAACACGGTGAGCTTCAAAGTAAAGGGCATGGTCTGTCAGGATCAAACGACCTGTATGCATGTCAGGAATAAGACTTCAAAACATCATGCGTATAAATGTGCATCTTTTAGTTCCATTTGCAACTATATTTATCACTATGTGATTGAATAAACACACATACTTAACAAAGCATTAAAAACATATTTATTAACAAACTTACCAGGCCATGTGGATATCCCAACATGTTCAAGGACTGGTTGTGTGGTGACTGTCCCATCAACCTCCAGAATTTTCTCATCTCTAGATGACCGTATAGCAGAAAGGAGAGATGACTCAGAATTGTTCTTCATTTTTCTGATTGCCCTTCATTAATTCAAAAGAAAACCATAAGAATAGATTTTGTGAACATCATATTGACACATTAAAATGATTAATAAGTAATTAGTTATTACAAACAAAAGCTGGATATCTGATATCATCAGCTAAGAAGCACGAAGCTATACTGAAACAGTAGTATTAAATACCAATCTAATTTAACACAAATTTAAAATTAGAGGCTATTTTGAATAATTGATTAGAAGTAATAAATCTAGATTTTGACCAACAAGCTAAAGCACCAATTGAGAAGCAAACAATAAACCTAAAGTTGACCAAAACAAAAAAATCAATTTACTTTCCCATTTTTCCTGGCAATTAAAATTGCACATAAGTTTAGGTCTACTATGAAATTCTACCTTCATATCCTTGATTTTTTTTAGAAGGTAATTATGTCAATCTCAGACATTTTAAAATCAGAAAACATGATAATACTGCAATTGTTGCAGCAAACAGTTTTTAGATGATTTATCGCAGTTACCTACAAAATATAAAACCAAGCTAAGTGACAAAATCCCTGGAATCCTCCCTCGTACCAAATGAGGCAAAGTAAATTGATATTTGTATACAAGGAAGGCTAGTCTGCAATAAGGGGCAGTGGAGACTAATAAAATAACAAATATAAACATCGGTCAAAATTCTAAAAACAGTTTCATTAGTTACAATGGTTTCTAACATTTCTTACTATTATGTGGCAATAGTAGGAAGAGTCACTAGTCTATTAAGTAGCCGATTAGTTAATAATACAAGGGGGAATGACCACTTCTGTCACATAGCAATCAAGTGGTTAGGTGAGGGATCAATTATAAATACCCCCGATTGTAGTAGCATGAGATGGATTAGTGATTTGAATACAAAGTGTTACTCATTTCTTCCTATCAGAATGCCATTGGTTCCGTCCAGTAGTCATAGAAAGATGGATATAGCATTCACGCATAGAAATAAGTCTACTGTTTTTTTTTTTTTTTGGGGGGGGGGGGGGAATGAATGACAAAAAGGAGATATCATCAAACATAAAGTAAACGCAGGGCACGTAGTTTGCATAAGAAACCTCAAAGTCAAATAAAGGAGGAAGCAACAGTATGCATGAAACTTGAGGTAAAGGCTGTTACCTTTCTAGACCATTTAGGTACTTGTCATAGGTGGAGAATTGAAGACGGCCACCAGTTGCTGAACTCAACACTGCAAAAAGATTTTCCCTTGTGATGATATTGGCTATGATGGGAACTGCAGGAGCTATACGACAGAAAGCTTCCGAACCAACAGATACATTCTCATCAACCTTCTAGAAAATAAGAGGCCCATTATTATTAATAATAACTGGGGTACTAAAGATGATAGGAATACTTATGCCCATCATTTAAAGACATCACAAAGTTACACAAGGTAGCAGAACACGAGGAAGACATATGGCTAAAAAGCATTGCATATGAATTTGATTTTGGTCAAAAGAAATAAACTAGCAAAATATCATGTTCATAAACTGGAAAATAAGGCATTTTAAGTACAATTGACATTCATCATTAGATTGAAATGGAAACATAATTTAAATGTATTCCATTCACTTATCAAGAATGCCTACGCCATGCATTGTAGATTGTTCACAGCAACCTGCAGCATTGGACATAAATATCAAATACCACAAGATTCCGAATTCCTAGGTTTTTTGTGACAATATTTACAAATAATTCTCAATACAGGATTCCAAGAAAAATACCACTTGTATTTAAAATACATACATTAAGCAATGGTTGGCTGGCAGCAGCCGGGGTCTCCCAACCTAGCATCATGTCATATGTCAAGCGTCGAAATTTTTTATCAGAAAGATAATTAGTCACTTGTGTTGATACAGCAAGCGCCCGAAAACAGCAATACTCAAGAAAGTTCCGCGCATATTGTGATGGATGCTTTATAGCATCAGAAGCCTCTTGATTGAAGCACTCCTGAAGCTCACTTGAAGATTTTCCAAGAATTCTGCATTATTAGATTCTCTTTAAGTCAAATTTCCAATTAAAGTTATTGGTCGTTGAGTCACACAGGCAAATGCAAGGGATATAAAAAGGCTATTCACCATTGAAAATAAAGTCATAAAAGCACGAAAGTTCCATTGCTGATACTGTTAGTGAAATTAGAATTAATATGTATATATAAGATCCAAAGAAGCGAAATTACTTTGAACATCTACGAACAACCATGTTGGCAACAGAAGAGAGCTCTGGTATCCAATCCCCCCCGGCAGAAGGTGACGTTTCAATCTCCTCAAAATCTAGATCAAAAGAACTTCGCTTACCAAGCAACCATTTAAATGATCCATCTCTTATCAGGCCTTCTAGCATATTTCTGGCTTTACTTGCTGCAGCCATCTCTTTTGCCTCCCAGATTTTACAGAGTCTTTATTGAGTCGACGAAGAAATATAGTATCCGATTGTTATTACAGTTCTTGCATTTACTGAAATGCAAATATTGCCAAAACAGTCAAGATGAAATCTCAAAACTGACACATCAAGTAGTAAACTACTAATCATAATAGACTCAAACACGCTAAATCCAGCTTTTAATTTCAGAAAAAAGCTACAATTTCGGGAACTTTTGCTTTTAAAAAAAATCGGGAACTTTTACAAGAGCCGTAAAGTATTGCTCGCAAGATAAGATTTAGTTCACCGTTGAGTTGACAAACACTTAAACGTACGAGGAACACATGCAGAGTATAACCACCGGCATTGCTCAGCGTTAAGAATCTTTGCATATTCAAACTCAAGTATGAACTTGCATAAACGCGTTAGATACTCATCGAAATCTCAAAGCAATCAAAATAAAATTTTGAAACAAAGAACCATTACCAGTAAAAGCCTGGCCCCAAAAAGCTGTACCAAGGACAACCAAAACGACTCACCTCAAAACGCAATGTGATGCAGCAACATAAAGAACCTCAGCTTAAGCAAAGAAAACAACTGGCACTCCAGTAAATTTACAAGAAATCGACCATCGATCTTAGAGACGACAAGTAATGCGAACAAATCACCCATTTTGACAAGTTGCGGTATTGTTCATAGGATCACATTCATGAACAAACTTGGGGCAGAAGGAAGCAGAACCTTGGGGGAACTCGGTGCGAGACATGTAAGATTCTATCTTGAATGGGGGTTTGTGGAAACCACAGGGATAAGAATAAAAGGCAAGAAAAATGAGACAAACAGTGATCAACTTCTTTCTCAAGGCTGATGCATTGGCTGGCGCACCAGAACTCCTGAAGGGAGGCAAGCAGGACTCAGGAGCCACCAACGGATTTGTTTATTGGCCGAAACCCCCACCGATTCGATGAAAGGCATCTCAGTGGTTCACGCGTGTAAATGATCCTTTTCTTTTTCTTCTGGTGAAAAAAATGATCCCTTTCTTCACAAATGAGTTACGTTCCCGTCAAATGACTGTGCAAATGTCATCTACTGTGAGGGAAAATGTTGATGCTTCTGTTTATTTTGAAGGAAGTTTTCCGTTGTTATTAAAAGGATAAAAAAAGATTATCCCTCACATGGGCCCTTTGCCCTCAGTGGCCCAAGAATTTGGGCTGACACTGTTGGACCTGCCAAAGCCACCGTTGGGCTCCATAAAATGGCCCAAGTTTTCCTAAGCATTTTCACTTCTATTTCATTTTGTTATTTTTCGTGATTGTATATTTTTCTTCAAATAGAGTTGCCTCCCATTGGAGGCCTAACAAAAAGAAAAGGTCAGAGACGAAAGCAAGAGGGGTAAAACAACCAAACCTACAAAAATCACTTATCATTACTAAAGTTGTTTATTAGGGTTTATAAAATGAAATAGCGGATGAAAGTATGATACGGTGGGAACATGCTCCATAAATAAATACTAATGGTCCATTGAAAAACTAAATATATTCATTCATCATAACATATTGATCGCCAAATTGTCCATTCATCATAACATATTCATTAAGTAAATCCTATAATTTATTAATGATTATACATAAGAATAATGCGTATATTATACCAAAATATAGAAATAATAAATATTTTAAAGATTATTTTTTAACGGAAAATAATTTTCTACTTGTTTTCTTTTTGGCTAGTTCTGTAAAATTCTCAACTGTTTATAACACCAATTCACCTGTTTTGACCGGTTTGGTTGAATTCTCATGTCATCAATATCAGGTCAATTTTATAGAGTCTTTTTTTTTTTGTACTTCTATTGAAGTCTGAGATTCTTTCATGAAAACTTTGTTCGTATATATTTCAAAATTATATGAGAAGTATGTATGTATGTAATGTATAATTTATAGACAATTGCTGTATTTATAAGTTATGAAAAGTATGATTCTTTTTCAAAAACTTTATTTAACAAAGAAGCATGCACTTAGTTTTATCTAAAGTCAAAATTTGCATAATAACCGATGATTATTTAACATGATTTTCAATTCATATCTACCCCAATTTCACTTTCAGATTAAAATTGTTAACTTGGAAGCAATATAATGAGAATTACCATGACTATACAAACCAAATTAAATGGACTAGAGGCAGAAATTACTGTTGTATGAGTTAATTATTAGCCTATATAAATCCAACAAGCAATGGCCAACTCAGAGTCACTCAACTCCAATGTGGACTGCCATCTTTGGTGCAAGAGCTGTTCTGTTAAGTAAACATCAATTGACCACAATAGTGGAAAGTGATCATGCTCCCTTTAAAGAGATAACAACAAAATAAAGCTAGTCTATTAGCCGGCTTTGTTTTGATTTGAATCTCCAAGTCTGAGACCAAACAAGCACATACACATAATTTTGCTCCCGTTTTGGCTGTTTTAGTGGGCATATGATATCAGCTAGCTACCTGAACAGCTAACAACTTCCACTTTCACTTCACAATCTTCATACATGGATATATATATAGTGACCCCTCCTAGGTCCATGAACTTGCCCATCTTTATTACTTCTCTCTCCAATTCCAACTACTTGCTTTTAACACTTGTCCCAACATTTAAATCCATATTCATCTACATACATAAAAGTGTATCTTGCCATATTTATATATCTATTCTTTAGATAATTAAAGGTATACCATCACCGTCTTAATTGGTTCAAGACCCCTTGAATCTGAACTGAATTTTCCATATTATATTGATGTATATGCCCCAATCCTAGTTTATAATGGTCCTCTTTCTTTTCTCTGTTTTTTCCCCCCAAATATGCTATATGTATTTGTTTTTGTAAATATAAAGGATGGATATTGCTTTGAATCGGCATTCTAAGTCACTCCCTCCAGTCCTTTTTGTAATGCCTTGTTAACTACTTTCATGAGTTTAGAAAGTTAGTTAAAATTAGTTAAATGCTAACATTTTAACAACCCAAGAAAATTACCTTTAATTGGTGGTATAGTTAATATAGAGAGAAAGAAGAGTTAAATGCTAACATCTTTACAGACCAAGAAAATTACCTTTAATTGGTGGTATAGTTAGTTGAGAGAGAAAGAAGAGGATGAAAAAACTGTTATTTAAGTCAAGAGTAAAAGAAACAAAGGCGTTTTTCTGAGTCAGTCACAATTCATTAGACTTTGTAAAAGGGTTTTATAAAAAGAACCAATAGGCAGGGTCTGATAAATAGGACTGGAGGGAGCATTGTTCATGCACTTAGGTGAGAGGGGAAGACAAGAGGATGGTCAAAAGTGGGGCAGACAAGAAAGATTGAGAAGGAGAGAGGGCAGCAAAAGTGGGGTAGAAAAGGTTCACAAGAAGTGATCATATATATTTGAGAAGTTGGAGAAGCTACAATGCCCATCCTCTTTTGAGCATGCTGTGGCCCATTCGAGCTGTCCTCTTCTCGTCCCGGTTTCATGGATACAATGAATCTAATCCACCTTCCTTTGTCACTAAAGAAAGACAACATATATGTTATTATGGTATTCCTAATGTTCTCTCTCTCTCTCTCTTTTAATTCTCCTCTTCAATCATTCACTTAATGATGTGGCCACATCCATAAGATTTCATCAGTTCCTTTCTTCAAGTGGATGCCCTAGACTGTTCCTTCATTTGCATCTGCCCAGTTTTCTGATTTCCCTTTCTGCGCTAAAACCTTCTCTTTTAACTCTCAAAAGGGAATGGAATATCTTACCAAAAAAAGGGAATAGAATATATATGCACAGTATAATTATCTGATGTGAAAGTGCCATCAACTAATATAAGTTCAAATGTATAATGTCAGACTCAAATAGGGTAATTGATCCAGTGATTTTTTTTTTTTTTTCATTTTATAAAGTTCAGTCTTTTCACCTCTCTTGTTTGAGGAGTATTGGATCCCATTTACTTAATCCGACCACCGTTGATAGAATACGTGTGTGTGTGTGTGTTTTTTTTTTTTTTTACTGACAAGAGGGATCTTCATGCAACTTGTTGTCGCTTAGGTCCTACAATACATGGACCTCCTGGCTGGTCCATTGGTGGCAGCAGATTAGTGTGGTTACATGTGAAGAACTTGGGGGAACAAAGACAATTACTTTAGAAGGGTTTTCTAGGTAGTTTTCTTTACCAATACTTTTGCAGGCAAACGTTGCTTCAATTTTTATTATATTTAATGGCAAATGAAAATTAGGCATGAGGTAAAAATCGCTAATCTTGTTAAATCCAATCCTCGTTAAAGTGACGTCAAAAGTCAATAATACATGAAGTTCTTGTTGAATTATTTCTTTCAACTCAAATTATAGAATGCGTTCCTTCTTTTCCCATGAAGAATGACCGCATCACGATAGCAGCTGCACTCTCATTGCATAGTTAAACTTTACAACAAAGTGATGAGTTGAAGTCTCCCAAGTAAAATGTGTGATCTTTTAAAATATGAGTTATGTAATGTCCGATCACGGTAGGAATTATAGTCATGTTAGCTTTTTCTTTTTTTCTTTTTTTTAACCTTATTAACAAGAGAACTTGCATATTAATGATCCATATATTTATCCACTTATTTGAAGGATTGTACACAAATACATGAAAATCTAAGCTTTTATATAAGCTTGCGACATTTGAGAGGGACTTTACAAGCAAGAATGTCCACATTCAGCTACAGCATGGTGTGGAAACAAATGGATGCTTTCATTTGAAAAGAAAAGGACAAGTTATGGAGCGTCCTCTTAATCTATTAATAATTTTCCGTGGTTGATGAGACAGAATCATAGAACTCCCCAAAACTGAAACTAGAGAGGCCAAGTTGGATGAAAGCAAGAAACCCCTCCGCCATATCCTTCTTCACTATCATTTCTTGAGGATAATCCTTTTGCCTTGAATGCCCTTGCTCTCTGACCCAAATCAAATCAATAATTCAGTACATGATAATTCTGCTATTATCATCAAATAGTGATACAAGTCTAAAACAAACGTATATATAAATATATATATGTGTGTGTGTGTGTGTATTCCCTTCAGTGAAATTCAAACCTGCATTGCTTCTATAGCGTCTGTCTCTGAATTGAAATCGTAGAAGGTGCTTGCCGCAGTCAGCTTCATAGATAGAAACTGCAGATATAACCAAACTTCAATTTAATGTTCTTGATTTGAAAGATATACTTCTTTTCAACTTTTGATTGCTTACCTCCACCTGATGCTGCAAGGACTGGACATAGTTTATAATCTCGTCCAACATCACCGCCATACCCATGGTCTGAAAAATTTTTATTCATAAATTTTGTATCACGGACGCAAATAAATTGAGCTTACAGAATATGTGTTTGTGTGTGTGTGTGTGTGTTTTTTTCTTTTACCTTGTAGCATCCTGGGACAATGGTCTGCAAGCGTCTTATTTTTTCGTTGATTTTCCCCCTTCTGACCTGAACATATAAAGATTAATGATTACAATATATGAATCAAACTCGCATTCTTTTCAGACTAAGAGGCAAGAAACATATTTTTATAAGTTTAATATAGGAACTATACCCTTTCTGCTAAACTGTGACTGTCTGTAGCTTGACCTCTTCTGGCCCTGACATGAACCACTTCCTTTGGTTTACCTTCTTCTGCTACATTGCTCTTTGTTCTCTTACCTCTTCCAGAACTCTGAAAACATAACCAACAAAAAATCCGTCAGTTTCTGTCTAGCATATAAAGTTGAACAAGAAGATGAACATTAACATACACTAACGACCTTGCTTCCACTCTCAGAAACTGCAGGAGTTGGACTTACAGAACTGGTTTCCGTAACATCCATCGCTTTCCTCTTTTGACTATCCTGGATTTCATTTTCTGCCGGTAAAACGGGGAAATTTTCTGGAAAATCAGGTTCTTGAGAGAAGGGAATCAAGCTCTGGACATTGAGATTAGAGTTGTCCAGGACAAGGGGGCTCATCATGCCTGTGAACTGGTTTATAAGTTCCAAGTTTGGATCAACGTCTAAGAAAGGAAAGGAGGGTCTAAAACTTTGAAAATCTGTTGTGAATTCAGCCATGTGAGTTGAGGTTGCAGTGTTTGTGAGATGCTTAGATGGCAGAGGGTGATGGGAACGAGAGTGGTATTTATATAGCAGGATTGAAGGCACGTTTGATGAATGAAAAGGAGAAGCATGGTGAGGTGGCAAGCTTCTGCATTTGTGTTCCCTGGTTGGGTCCCACTCACAGTACAAAGGGGAATATGTCCAATGACAATAAGGACTTCAGGTTTTGGGAGAAAAAGCACTTATGATTTTCGGACTCTTTCAAATTCTGGGTCCCTTTCGTTACCTTGCGTCTAATATTTCTTTTTTCACTGTATAAAAATACATTTGGTTGAAGGCACAGCCTGGCTGGAAATTCTTGTCAAGTATAAATATTTATGTGTTCTCTTTTCATTTTCATTAAGTTGTGTCATATAAATGAGTATTTAGGAAAGGACCATTAAACTATGTAACTCTTTCTCTTTGTTATGATTATAAATGAGCTATAACTTAGTTTTGCTCTCAACAAAGGTTACTCCATGTCTCTTTTAGTTTTGCTCTCAACAAAGGTTACCCCCTCTCCCTCACAGAGAGAGAGAGAGAGAGAGATGGAGATAATTTTTTAACTGTTTGATCTACGCTTTAACCAAAACGTAAGGCTTGAATCCAAACTAAACAAGATAAGATTTAAGTAATCTAAATAGAATCCAACTAAATGGCCACTCATTATGGGCACCACTAAAAAACATCAGTATACTAGGTTAGGTTCAAGTAATCCAGCCTTTAGGAATTGCGAAAGATTAAGCTGGAAGCGCATAATGATTCTCATTATCATTTAGTGTCCAAATGAAATAATTGGAGGCATTGCTGCAGAAATGAGTCGTACATGAACAGTCATTATTGTCGCAGTGTTGAATATCACAAACCATAAGAAGGCCTACAAGAAAAGGCATTTCAAGTTTGAAAACACAGTTTGAAGAAGAGAGTCAGGAGGAGTTGTTGGGTTAGCAAGTTGGGGGATTTTCAAACTCTACTGTTTGGCCACGCACTTTGACAAGAATTTGTTTGCTGAGTTTGGATTATGATTTGGACTGTTATTTGAGAAAATGAATGCACCAAACTCACATGTGCACTGTGCGTTTGGCATATGACAGTTCATTCACTTTTCTCAAAGCTCTTCATGCCAATTCTGACAATCTATAATACTCTACAGCCAAACACAAACTTACTCCCTTCCCTGTCAAATTTCCTCTCTCCTCTTTATTCTTCACACTAGGCTTCTCCTCCCTTCCCTATAACTCTTCCTTGCACCATTTTTTTTCCTTATAAGAAAATTCACATTTCCCCCCTCTATCCCTTTTAATGTACTCCTCCGATTTTTAATATAAAATCTATTTAACCAATTTGATTAGATTAAGTTAAGTAAGTTAGTTAATTGTAAGAAATATGATATGTTTTTTTTTCTAAAACATCATAATCATCTTTCTTAATATCCTCCCTCCCCTCACTTACTTGATCATAATTGAGAGAGTATCTATAAGGGTAATTTCAAAAAAAAAATGATAAATATGACATATAAGTCTTGTATTTATGACTAAAATTAACTTAACAATTAGGTCATATATTAAGAACCGGAGGAGTAACAGTTATTTAATTAATTTAGATAGATTAAAAAAATAAATTACTTAATTCTAGCAAGTGTGATAGTCTCCTTAAAATATTCTTATGTAACATCTGGTCCTAAATATAGGAATTAGATGAGAGGTTCACTTTGGTTCTAACTATAAAACATCAATCTACCTTGCCTTTCAAATTTATAATTTTTTAACTCAAAGTATCCTAATTGATTACACATAGTAAGAAGTTGATAATGAAAAAGGTAGTTTCAATACATATGATCAAATATACTGACTTAAGAAAACCAAAACATATTTGCTATAAATAACTAACTTAACTGATTTTGTTAATATTTGCAAATGAGTTATCTAACTCTTATATTAAGTATCAAATGTGGTATTATATATCAATTTATGAGTTAGATAAATTAATTTTAAAAAATAAATAAATATAAGAAATATATTTGACTAAAATGTTACACTTATGAGCAAAATCAACTTCCTAACTAACTCTATTCTTAGGATGAGAAAAGTATTTTATCTTCTTTTTCACCTTACCCGATTTCATGATCTCTCTTTTATGTATTCCCTTATCCATTGATCTCACGATTTTCAATGAGAAGAGCAAGCAAAAGGGCAATTTCTCTTGGCGTGTAGGATAGCCCTTGCCCAAAGTGGGTATGATCTACACTTTGTTAGGAGGCATAATATTAATGACGGCTCAATTGGAAATAAAACAGTTAAATTCCGGGGCAAACTTCAAAATATCACTGTGCCAAACAAAAATTTATTCAAAATAGCACTAACTTTCACAAACCCTAGCTAGTAGCTACCTATAATTCCTAATTGTTGACATCTGAATTCCTGCACAATCTTTTTTTGCTTTTTGGCACATACATTTATTTTTCTCATGTTATAAACGTGCGGTAACTCAGAAAATCGCATATCAATTTAGAAATTATACCATTACAAAAACAAATACATGTATTGGAGACCGTGCGTATAAAAGAAAACTTAAATTTTGCATAGTACCTTTTTATATGCACAGATGCCCTCTTTTTAGAGGCAGTTTTGTATGAGGCATTATCAGACGTGATTTAAAACGATTTATTAAAATTAATACATTAAAAATAAAATACAATCAACCTAAAGATGATTATCCGCTAAGCTGTATTTGACTACCCAATAACCAAATCAAGACAGAACAGTTTTATATTTAATTAATGCAGTAATAATTAAACATTGGACTTTTTATGCCCATGTCCTATGAGAGCCGAGCCAAGACCTGCAACTAGGTTTGGTAATTAACTTTAAAAGGGGACAATCGAAGGATAAATAATGATTGTAATAAATGGCATAAAAATAGTATGGCCACAAAACTTTCCTTTTACTTGTTAAATTAAAGTGAGAAAGAAAATTTGAATTTTTCATTTTTTGTAGCTTTATAAATGATAAAAGCCAAAACAGTACCATCATATTGCCTCATATAAGCTATTTACGCGGATACATTGGAATTGCCTTCTCCTAGTCTGAACCTGACACTTATATACACACGTGCAACCTAACTTCATCCACTTAATTCAGTATTACTCAATTTCTTCATCATATGCTGAAAGTTAAAATAAGGGGAAAGATTATTTTATAAATCCCATGTAAGAAATTTGTATAATAAATATATCTGAGTTTCATTCAAAAATAATAAGTGCTTTTTAAACGCAACTCTAAGTAAGCTTTAGGTTATGGAACGGAGAAAGGAAATGACATTTGCAGGCATTAGTGATTGGGCTCGAATACACAGTTGTTGGGCTCAAACTAACAGGCCCAGTCCATTTATTTCGCTGGTTGAAAACTAGGCCAGTTTCGGACTCAGTTTTGTTCCCCAGCTATAAATATGTGAATTCACGCCTGTGATTTCATCATATGCTAATGAAGAGTAATGAAATATAAAATAAAATTAAATAATTTAGAATGTAAAATAATTTTTTATTTTTTTTCTTTAGAAAATTGAATAATAAAATACTGAATAATAATTTTAGTAGTATAGCGGAAGATAGTTTGCTCTATGAAACGAAGTAAATTTTGTACCTTGGAAACGAATTGAGATCGACTACATTTCATTTTGGGCAAATTAATGCGGGCCCTTCCATTTAGTTTGGGTCATTTCATCGGTAGAACAGAACCAAAAAAGGGCAATTTAACCAACTTGAGGGCACGTTTATTAAAAAATAAATAACGACAGAAAAATAAATTTTTATTGTGAGAAATATGATTAAAAATTCTAATTCAAGATGAAAAATTCTAATTCATTCTAATTTTAAAAATATTCTGTTTAAAATATTCTGTAAAGGTAGTGTTTGTGTAATTAGAATTTTTATTCTTATTCTTACAATAAAAATTATTTTTCTGTGAAGAATCAAAGAAATAAACATATTTAATCTTTTACAGAATATTTTTAAAATTAATTCTTTGCCCCCAGATTAAGTTAAATTCATACAGCCGAAATTTTTATTTTCACAGCATAAAAAAAAACATGTTAATTATCTGTTCACAGCGATGGAAGGGAGGGTTCAAATGAACGAAGAATTTAGTAAAGTTCACATTAGAAAGCAGATGCCGTTTTAGTTTGGGAGGGAATGAGTGATTTAGAGGGACAGAGCAGTAGAACAACATAATATATATTCTATCTGATCACAAATATAAAACGCATTTTGTATTTATAATGTAATTTAAATTATAAAATAGATGTTATATTTAAAATCAGAAATGTGCGTGTATACACCCAGGAGAAGAAGAAGAGAGATAAGAGGAGGAGTCACTTTCGAGAATCCATGACAGCTAACAAGATCACGTCTCACACTGTTTTAATCATTTAAGGAAGAAACTCTTGACAAATCAAACCATTAAACCAATATATGAATATCTATATATCTATATATTTCCCCCAACCAACTAAAAACAATATGCAGATATTAACAATACTCACCATATAATAGCCTTATAATCTCCTTGGAACTATACGCGCGCCCAGCTGCAGTTTCGTTGTGTATCTTGACATAGAAGTTGATGGAGTTATCGTTACGTGGATAGTAATCCGTCCACGCATGAGTTGGTGCCGATAATTGCGGCTTCATTTGGTTATCAAACACACACTACCTTTGATTCTTCACATAAGAGCATGAAGCCATGAATTTAATCTTAAATATAAAACTTTAATAATGATTAAAAATACTCCATGATTAAAAAGAATATTTTACAAATTAAATAATTAGCTAGTGGTATATATCTTTTATACTACCTCCGGTCCTAATTATAAGACCCAGTTGACTAATTTGAGGAGATAAAGGAACTTAGTTAAGTTAGTTATTTGTAATAAATAGGTGTTGTTTTTCCTAAAATATCTTTGTTAATGAAGTTTGTTATCCAGAACTACTCCTCCGGTCCTTATTATAAGACCCAATTTGACTTTTTATTTGGTCCTAATTATAAGACCCAATCTATTTTCTCTCTTATATTTGTGCATTTTTTTTCAAGATAATCCTTTTAATAATGATAGTTTTAGCCAATATACTTAATTAGCAAGGATATTTTAGGAATGACAACATTTATTTATTATAAATAACCAACTTAACTTACTTCCTTAATCTTCTCAAATAAGTCAATTGGGTCTTATAATTAGGACCGGAGGAGTATTATTATTAGAAGGATTATCTTGGAAAAAAATGGATAAATATGAGAGATAAAATAGATTAGGATTTTATATTTAAGATCAAAATAAAAGTCAAACAAGGTCTTATATTAAGGACTGAAGGTAATATTAATAACACATATATACACACACTACCTCTGGTCTTTAATGTAAAAACTAGTTAACTAATTTAAATAAATTAAGAAAATTAGTTAAGTTAGTTATTTGTTATAAATAGATTTTTTTTTCTAAAATATCTTTGCTAATTAAGTATCTTGTATAGAACTATCATTATCACAAGAACTATTTTAAAAATAAATAAATAAATATAAGAGAAAAAATGAATTGAGATTTTATATTTAGAATTAAAATAAAAATTAAATAAACTATTATATGAGAGACGGAAATTAGCATATAAAAGAATGTATGGAAATTTTGTGCCGACTTGCGCCATCGTTGTCTCTCTTACAGTGACTTGTGACCACATAGGCCATCATCCCCGTCGGCTTGACTCATCCTTTCTTGTCTTCTTCAACGACTTTTCAGTCGCCATCTTAATTTTCCATCTCACATGCAAATCTCTCTCTTCGAGGATTCCCATTATTTTTCATTTCATGTACTCCTCCAGTTCTTATTATAAGACCCAATTTGACTTTTTATTTGGTCCTAATTATAAGACCCAATCCATTTTGTCTCTTATATTTATGCATTTTTTTCCAAGATAATCCTTCTAATAATGATAGTTTTAGCCAATATACTTAATTAGCAAGGATATTTTAGGAATGACAACACTTATTTATTATAAATAACCAACTTAACTTACTTCCTTAATCTCCTCAAATAAGTCAATTGGGTTTTATAATTAGGACCGGAGGAGTATCAAATATGTACCTCCGTTTAGTTATTTAGGGACTGTTTGGGTAACACCCCAAACCATGGTTTGGGGACCCAAACCATGGTTTGGGGAATAATCAACCCAAACACCCCCTCCAAAAACCAAAACCATGGTTTTGGGTCAAAACCATGGTTTTGACTCCAAAACCATGGTTTTGGAAAAAGCAAAATTTTTTTGCTTTTGGAGAAAAAAGGGAGAGTGTGAGGGCCTATATGATATGTATCTTATTATTTTTTTTATAAACATATTTTTTTATAAATATATTTAATCTTATATTTTATAAATATATATACACATTAATTATTTATTAATTATATTATCTTATGTATTATTAATTATGTTGGTAAAAAACATATTATTAACAATTTTATTCCTTCAAATTAAAATATATCATAAAATCTATTTTTTCTGTAATTATCATATTAACTTATGTCTTTTTGTAGTAATTTGTATATATAAAAAGTGTTTCTGATAACAACTATCCAAACACTCTCACTTCTCAGAATCACTTTTTTACAAAATCTATTCTTCACAGAATCTATTTTCCCCAGAATCTATTCTCCAGAATCACTTTTCCAAACCACGGTTTGGTTTCATCCAAACACACCCTTAAACTATTTGAATCGCATTAATGGGGATCCTAATTAACAAACTTGACTAACACTGTTCTCTAATTACAGTGTTCAGTTTCATCGGATGATTACATACTCCTCCGGTCCTAATTATAAGACCCAATTGACTTATTTGAGGAGATTAAGGAAGTAAGTTAAGTTGGTTATTTATAATAAATAAGTGTTGTCATTCCTAAAATATCCTTGCTAATTAAGTATATTGGCTAAAACTATCATTATTAGAAGGATTATCTTGGAAAAAAATGCATAAATATAAGAGACAAAATGGATTGGAATCTTATAATTAGGACCAAATAAAAAGTCAAATGGGATCTTATAATAAAGACCGGAAGAGTATATATATATAGAGTAGGTACGATTTTCACTTTTCATGTATACGTACGTTAGCTTTTATATATTAAAATGGGTGTGCTTCAGTGCATCGAATAAAAATGATGAATGGTTCTGCTCAGATATTATAAACATTAAAACATGTTATGCTGGTAAAAAAAAAAACATTAAAACATGTTATGATTTTTTACTTTAATTATAATGAGACATAAATAGGGAGTCTTACATTAGGCCTCACCGACAACATTTTCGCCTAAACCAAGAAAAACTTAGACACGTTGCCTTGTATCCATAAAATAAAACAACAACAAAAAATTATGGATATATATTAAAAAAAACTCACCACTGCTTGAAGTTGCAGATGTTAGAAGCAATTATTTGCAATAATTAATTAAAGAATTAATAATGATCACTAGCTAGTTTTCCGGACAATTTTTTAAAAATCATACTCGGAAACTTTCAAGCGACAACCGGAACTAACATGACAGTCCAGATAGATGGAAATCCATGTTTGCTTCCCCTTGAAGCTGAGAGTTTAATAAGTGCATTATTGTCAAACTTACCACTAACTCTCCAAATTTATTGTTTTTACATTCATAATTTACAAGCGTGTGTCAACTTGTAATTAAAGTCGTAATAATTGTAAAATCAGTTGAACTTATAAGTTAACTTTATAAATTTATTATTTTCATATAATTAAGCAAGTCAGTATATATTGAATAGAACTCAATTTATAAAATACATAGGAAGACCTTCTCCAAAAACCCTAAGAACCATAAAGAAGAAAATAATATTAATACAACCTTTGAATTTTATAGAAATTTTCATGTCGAGTATGATGAATATTGATGGATGTGCTCCAAATGATTTGATACTTATTCATAGTATTTCTTTATTTTCAAGAGGGATTATCTCCACAAGACAGCATTCTATCTTTTATTTTATATGACATAATTTCTCTGTATTCCAAAAAAAATTTCAAGGTTTTGAAATTGAAATATATTTAAATCAATTTTTGTGAATTTTTTGTATTTTAATCATATACTTTTAATATTTATTTATTGATAAAAGTAAACCAACACAAGTTTTGCCAACAAGGTGTTGGTTTGACAGTATAAGACCTCGTTAGATCTCTTTAAATTTCGAGTTTAAGTCTCAGAAGAGTCACTTATAAAAAGGAAAAGTTATAAACCCAAAACCAAATCAAGGGGATGATAATATCAAAAAACTAATACGAGTTTACAATTTGAAGTTATTATTTGAGTTTATATCTTTATTATGAGTTCACTTGAATCCGTGAATTTGACAATACTAATTATAACCACAATCCCATAGAAAGGTAAGCTTTTGTGCATAAATGGATATTAAAGTAACAAACTCGAGTGTGTTGACAGAGTAGACCAACCCTTCAAGTAATTAATAATGTTGAATATGAATGAGCAAGTTTATATGAGATAAAATATAATCAACGTTATGACGGCGTGAAATTATGGCCTCTTTGATTTTGAGGGTCAAATTTTCTTACTTCTTGGGGATTCAATTCCTAGCCTCACGTCAAGGCCAAAAGAAATTCATAGCCTCATAGGCTTCCTTTTTTCAGCAAAATACTTGTACAACTTTGTCACTCAACGTGTCTCATCATCTCATGTTGTCTCTTTCACTATCTATATTCAAAAGCCAGCCCTTCCTCACCATTCAATGAGCTCCTCGTCCATCTTCCAGCGCAAGAAAGTTACTTCTAATTTGTCAACAAATTCAAAATGCCAATTTAATTTTGAACCTGTGCATCGTTAACTTGTGCAAACTAAATTTTTATTATGAGTTAATATAATTTTTAGTCTTTCAAGTTTACTCTTATTTTGATCTTAATCCCTCAAATTTTAAACTATAAGTTTTGGTCCTTCAAGGATAAAATGGTCTAAATTTTTATGGGATTATAAAGATCAATGTTTTAACAAAAAAAAAATTTGAGGGACCAAGATTTATAGTTTGAAACTTAAGGGATTAAAACTAAAATGAGGATAAATTTAAAGGACCAAAGTTTATATTAACTCTTTTATTATTTAAGAAATTTGAGGGTTATAATCTTTCTAGTCCAAGCATTCTACGATTTTTATTCTATTTATATGATAGAAGGAGAATTCTTAATATAAATCACCTTATTAAATTTATTATATAAATATATAATTTTATTTCTAATTTATTGTTTTATAAACTGTTATTTTTCTTCAAAAGTATGTAAACTAAATGTGGGTAAAATTAGAAAGTTATTAAATTTAAAAATAAAGCTAACAAGATTTATGGTTTTTTTAATTCCCGTGACATATCTTAGAATTGTTTCATGAATAGGATCAAATGAGTATATTTAAGAAATTAGAAAGCTAACATGAAAATTTAATGTACTTAATAGAGATAAATAGATAATAGTTATCAGTTAACTAGCTTTTAATTTCTTTGTTGATGAGGTATAAAGATCAAGCTTTGGTATATGCAGGCACCAATCATGGTTACTTACCCCCACCTAAATCATCTGTCCCCCCCTCCCCCCAAAAATTTGAAGACTGCAGTAATTAATTGAAACTCTATATTTAATTGAATTTAACCTGGAAAACAAGTTGGATTAGATTTGGTAAACTTGAGGAGAGATTTTTCAAATATTTTGTAGCTCTAAATTTTATATGAAGAAACAATAATAATATAATTTATTATATATTCTTACTTTGACGGTCTGACCAATCATACCGCCATTAATGAGTGGTTGTTGAAGCTCCATCACAGTGTACTTAGAAAGCAGAAAGTGACCCGTCGGGGAGCGAAGTCAAATATGGGAGGAGTTAAAAGTCTGAGAAAGCAGTCTTTTTTCCTCTGAAGAAAAAAAATGCGGAAAGATTTCGTGAGACGTTAATATTGTTGTGGGCGGGGGTGTGCGTGTGTACATGTATGGAGTATTGGTTGGCTCCAACCTAAGCAAGAAGTGAAAAATATTATTCTTTCTGCTTTTAATATAAGATCTATTTAACTAATTTGATTAGATTAAGAAAGTTAGGTAAGTTAGTTAATTATAAAAAATGTGACACGTTTTTCTTAAAATACCATAATCATCTTTCTTAATACTCCATCTTCTTTTTCTACTTGATTATGGTTGAAGGAATATCCATAGAGATAATTTAGAGAAAATTGATAAATAAGAAAAAATAAGTCTTATATTTAGGACCAAAACCAACTTAACAATTGGGTCCTATATTAAAAACCAGAGGAGTATATTGAATAAAAGCAGTGGAACCAATGGGAAAAAAATATGCAAACACAAATATTTTTGGTATGCTTTCTAGAAAGAAATTAATCCCTATGATCTCAGATGCACAAGCTAATTAAGAAATTTATTATGGTGTTGAAGGTAAAACTTAAATACACTTCACCTCTCAAATTTATAATTTTTTTCAAACTATTTTTATTAATTATATATAATAACAAATATTATGTTAAATTTTTTATATCATTATGTCTAATTTTTCAATGTCATGTGGTTATGTGTCTTTTTTTTAGTTTCATGTAGATTTATAATTTAACACTAACTTGACATGATAGATGTAAAGAACTTGATGTTAGTATTCTCCATATATACTAAGGGTTTCATTAATAAATGCATCCAATGTAAATAATTTAAAAGGTATTTTTTAAAATCAACACGCATTTTTTAATCAATGACTAATTTAAAAAAAATCCCCAAAACCTATAATAATTATTTAACTTTTACATTAAGCATATGATGAAGTAACAAGGAAAGTCTACTCTTTCTGTCCTTAATATAGGACCTAATTATCGAATTGATCTTAGTTCAAAATGTAACATCTATTTTTCAAATTTATTAATTTTTTCAAAACTATCCCTATTAATACTCCTTCATTCATAATCAAGCAGGAAAAAGAAGAAGGATATTAAAGAAGATTATTATAATATCTTAGAAAAAAATATTATATTTTTTATAATTAACTAACTTACCTACTTTTTTAATTTAATTAAATTAATTAAATATATCTTAAATTAAGTACATAGGGAATACTATTAAAAATGGAATAACAGCCTGTTAATTTTTAGATATTTATTTCTTTTGGGAGAAGAAATGGGGGGAGTCCAATGGGAGGCGGGCATGATGTAATAAAGGAGCGAGAACCACTAGAAAATAAAACAATGGTCAGGCTCTGAGATTCCTAGCGAACTATAATTAAGGCCGCCCCCGCAATAAGGCTAATTCAGCACGTTTTCTTTAGATTTCCCATTCCCATGCTTACATTTTCCAGTCAAGCACGTTTCTGATCCCTTTGATTTTGAAGCAGCGAGCAAATTGAGATCCTTGCTCCCCCCTTGTTCTTATCGCCCACTTTAATCACCAAAAACCCTTCCTCCCCTCATTTTCAACATTCTGTTTTACTGCTTCCTCTGTTTCATATTCCTTGCTTTGATGTTTTCCACGAGTTACAATTTCTTGACCACTATATCTTATCTTTTTGTAAGTTACACTCTCAACATCTCTAAAATTTTATTTTATTTTTATTCTTATTTAATTACATATCGGTATCATTTTTTTCCAACCCATTTTCTCCCTTTATAAATAAATGTACTTTTTTTACGCATTTATTATTTTTAATTAATTTTAATAATTTTTTTAATTTATGCGATTCATTTATTTATAACTTATAAAAAGGATCACATGGGGATGCAACTTGTAAAATAAATACAGATGGAGATTGAGAAGGACATTCTGGGCCTTCAGAAAAGTCATCAATGGAGAATTATGGATAAATAATACCTCCTCTTAATCTACTTATAAGAAACAAGTGACCGTTAAAAAGCTAAGGTACCATGTTTTTAATAAACATGTTCAAAAGTCATATTTTTAAAGGGTTAGTTATTGACAAAGTATAACGTGTTACATGTCCCATTTATTGGGATGATATTTGTTGTTCTTATGGTTGTTAAAATAAATGAATTCATCATTATAAATAAGTCATGTGAAATGAATTCAATATTTTGTCCAATTCTAAATGCATAAATTAATTAAGGAGCTCATTTTGATTCTCAGAGAAAAACATTAATCTTCTTTATCTATCATATTTATAATTATAATTATAACCTAAAATTACTCATATACTGATTACATGTATTAAGGCGTGTGATTAGTAAAAATAGTTTCTAATGTAAATGATTAAAAGGAGAGGTAGTTTAAACCTACATTTTTTCTAACAAAATAATATTAATTTAATTAATTTCCCTTCATGTGTATGTATTAATTTTCTAGCTTTCACGTTTAAAACCAGAAGGAGCACCACCTTAAGTCATATATTCGAATCTATGAATAGGAAAAATCATGCTAAAAAGGTTTATTTCATGATGCTCAAATCTAACATGGATGCAAAGAAAAGTAAAAAAGACAACTTACTATCTGAAATAAAATAGGGAAGACCTTTCGAGATGTCTTCACATGGAGTACATTTCTTTAGGGTCCATTCCCTGTCGGGCTAATTACCAATTAGAACAGCCAATCTGGCTAGGACTAAAGCAAACTTCCCATTTGCGCAGCCAGTGTACCACATCATCCTTCCTATAAATTAAAATCTGTCGTTTTGTCTACAAGCAGGATTATGGAGATGCCAAACAATGAACCTATCTAGTTCACATCTATCACCCCCTTTAAAAGTTTCCAGTGGCACTGACTACGGAAGATGAATGGAAGCTGTCTTGTGGAATTTATATCACTACTATTTTATTACTTTACTCTATTTTTTATATCACTACTGTTTTATTACTTTATTTTTTTTTTTTCGCCCCTTTAGAAAAGTAATTGAGAGTTCACAGTGTGAAGCCTTAAACTTTAGACCTGCTACTTGTATAACTTGGGCAGACCAATTTGCTTTCGAACTCTATATCTTCTAGACTCTTTCGGCTTCTTCTTCATCTATTACATATATAAAAGCTTAGTGTTTCAGGGTTTCCTCTGTAAAAGCAGTCATGTCTGCTTCCAAGAGCGAGAGCAGTTGTAGTGAAGATGATAATGAACTTAGGAGAGGACCTTGGACTCTTGAAGAAGATACTCTGTTAACAGAGTACGTCTCTGCTCATGGGGAAGGACGATGGAATTTGCTGGCAAAACGTTCAGGTAATGATAAAACTCTGAACAGTAGAGCTCAAAAAGGTGAAGCAATCTCTCTGCTGATTCTGATTTTCGTTTTCTTTTCTTTTTTGTGAGTCAGGGTTGAAGAGAACGGGAAAGAGCTGCAGATTAAGATGGCTTAATTATCTGAACCCACAGGTAAAGCGAGGAAATTTATCCCCAGAAGAGCAGATTTGGATCCTTCAACTCTACTTAGAGTGGGGCAGCAGGTACCTGCTCTGTTCGGTTCTATCCTATGACTAATTCGTAAGTTTTATCAACTTTTATTGTTCATTCAGTATATGGGATTGTTCGTACCAGGTGGTCAAAGATCGCACAGCGACTTCCAGGGAGGACAGACAATGAAATCAAGAACTATTGGAGAACTCGGATTCAGAAACAAGCAAGACACTTGAATATTGACACAAACAGCGCGGAGTTTAAAGAAATCGTGAGGCGAATTTGGATTCCAAGATTGCTGCAGAAAGCGAGAGAAACAGCTTCTCCTCCTCCTCCTCCTCCTCCACCACCACCTGCTCCTGCTATGTTAATCCAAAACCAAAAGATTCCTTTGCCTATTGACAGTGTTTCCCTGTGTTCACAGATAGGGACAGTTCCAACACAGTTTCCTTGGCAGGGACCTTGTGGGATGAATGAAACAGTTCAAAACAGTTCCTGCGTGTCTTCTTCTTCCTCAGAATCATCAAACATCCCAGAAGTGTCTCAGTTTCAGGCTTTAGATGCCAGTGACATGAGCTCCTTTATGTATGATGGACACTATGTTAATAACAATACTTACGACATGGAAACATTCAATCTGGGAACGACAGTGACAGCTGAGGCTACTATGGTAGGAAACTGGATGAACAATGATGTTACATGCAGCATGTGGGGCACGGATGAACTGTGGCAGTTCAAAAACTAGTAAAGAATAAGAATTTAGGGGTTCTGGTTCTTTTTGTCATGAACCAAACACTACATCCCATGATGTTATTTGTTATCTGATATGAAGCAACTGTCAATTAATTAATAGTTTATATGACTACTGGATTTATGTAGAGGGTGCTTGATTTGTTGTACAAGATTAACGTGTTGTTGTGGTTGTTCGGCCCTGCTTTTGCTCTGATGATATAGTTTTTGTGTTGGTCTGACGAGAAGAGTCTGACATTTGCAAGGCCACGGATAATTGGAAAGTGAGGGGAAGAAAGACTAAAAACCCATTAGATTAAAAACTCATTCTTTTCCTCAGTTCTCAGCACAGTGGACAAATCACAGAAAAGTATTCCGAGTAACAGAGGATTGTTGACGGGATGGACTGGGATCGGGACCGGAACAGATCTGTCCCGATAAACAGTAATAGGATAAATTTTCTATCCCGTGTCCCGTTCTGGTGTTGTCCCAGTCCCGGTCTTTTTTTAATAAAATCTGATTTTTTTTTCTAATTGTAGTTTTTTGGGTCTAAGTCTTGTAAAAACATCTTTGTGTTTTCTTTTTTATTTCTTTGGACACCCTTAAACAAAAATCCAAAATATTACATATAATAGTCATTTAAAACTCTAAACAAAAGCTTTTAACATAATAAAAACTTGCTACAAATTCTAATAATCAATAGTCTCAAATTATCAACAAATATAAAAACTCTAAATGAATATATCCATAGTTCCACACAATAGTCTCAAATCTTAAAAAAATAAAAAAATAAAATTATATAAATAGGATGAAAAAATAAAAAAAGGGACCGGGACGGAACAACCTTATCCTGTGTCCTGTCCCGATTTGTCTGGTTTCGAAAAATTTCAAGATGAACCCGTCCCGTCCTAACAAAACTGGGACCGGAACAGGCCGATCAGATGGGCCGGCTTTGAATACCCTTATCGAGTATCAACTTTTTGAAACTTGCAGATCAAGGGTGCTTTCATAGATGGTACATTGCCTCGAGACACACGCGCACGAGTCGTTGGTGGTCCTTTGTCCTTTTGAAAGTGAGGCATGAACCAGGAAAGTAAAACGATATCAAAACATATTTCAGAATCAATTGTAATAGTACCTCCACTCCTTAACAGTAGTACAAGAAGAGCTAGGTCATTAATTTTAAGAAAGTTAATTAAATTATTTATTTGTAATAAATAGATATTGTGTTCACTAAAATACTCTTATTAATTATGTGTATTAAAATTACCTAGAGTAACATATGCAGTCACTATAAATATTACTTGGAACAAAATGGATAAAAATTAGAAACAAATTAAATTGAGGTCTTATATTTAGAACCCAATTAAATTTTTAACTAGATCTTGTATTAAAAATATGGAGTAGTTATTATAATCTATTTAGTGTTCAAATTCATTAAAAGTTCCATGTCTTTTTTCCCCCTCAACGCAACGAGATAAAAGGGAGATTTTCCCCCTTATATTGGGTCATTAGATATCTGTAGATTGGGAATGGCCTACACAATTTGATTGAGTTAGCCGTTTTATTTACTGGGCCAACGGAAATGCAAATTCATTACCTAGAAACATTCAGGTGTACGAAAACCCAACAAACAGAGCCCAAAGCCCAAATCCGACGGAATACCACACCCAAGTGGATTGGTTTAAGAATTGATTATATGTTTGAATCTTTATCAAGGGAGTGTTTGGATACCCTGAAAAGTATTTCTCAGAAGTACTTTTTCGTAAATCGAAATAAATTCATCTACATATTTACCTCGTAGATCGTAAAATCATTTCTAAAACCATGGTTTGATTTCCATCCAAACACTCCCTTAGACAACTCACATTTAGTACTTGACTTTCAAATAAGATTATCTCTAATAAGAGAATATCTGTGCCTGCAAAAAATTTGATTATAAGTTTAAATAAAAAAGACTTGATAATAAGTGATGTGATATAACAAAACAAGTTACATTTTAAAAATGTTCATTGCCATGAGTATGAGGTCTGCTTGCGCTATTTTTTTGGGTGGTCTTTTTTATGGACTTTTTCTTCTTCTTCTTTTTCCTTTGCTAATTGCAAGTTTTAATTTGCTTGTTTGCTATGGACCACCTAAAGTCTTAGTTAACCACGCATAAAATCCCATTCTATTACTTCAATATATGACTTGAAAATCTGCTAATCATTGAAATAACGTGAATTAATGTAAATCACAAAACTTGGGAAAAAACGGAAATATAAATAAACGAAAAATATAAAAAAGTAATTTAATGCATGTGATTGTGAAAAATTAAATGACCTCTTCTGTCTCACTTCTAATATGCTCACAATACTAGATAAATAGATTTGTGTATTGCACAAAATTTAATCAACACAATTTGACATTCTTAATTTTTAAATAATATTGTTTGTTATATATTTTCTCATGTATTGATACATTTAATATTTATATAAAAATTCTTGGCAAAAAAATTGATAAAATGGATATAAAATTTTTATCTTGAAGTTATTCATTTGGCAAAAAAATATATTTGTAATTATTTCTAAATATCAAAATCAACAAAATATAAATTGGCATCCACTCGGACACACTTAGATTATGGCTGTCGTTAAATATCACGCGTCCACGTGCACAAAAACTAATCCTAGGCGTTCATTCCATGTCTATATAACCAAAGGACATCACTCAAACCCTAGGGTTTTCAGTGAACTCGGCGAAGCCTGACCAGAGTCTCTCACCCGAGGCAGCGGATCTGTCCGGTGGCTTGCTCTTTCTGAGGTGAGGATTAAACCAAGAACATGTTTGAACTTCGATTCCTCCTGCAAATTAATTGAGAAAACTCAATGGAGGGTGGGAGATAGGTTCCCTCTTATATGTTTCTGTGGGAATCAACATAGTGCGGCGGCTGGTTTGAATGTTTGATTGATGGTTGTGTTTGCTTTCGTAAATGAATTGTTTTCGCAGAAGCTATAGTCATAGAACATATTTCAGAGAAGTCGTATACTGGACGACGTATTTGTAAACTGTTGTTCTTTGTCCTGATTTCTGTTCTCAATAGCTTTGAAGACCTGAATTGCCTTTTATCTGGAAGGAATTATGAATATGCTATTGCAAAACTTTCTTTGGTTCCTCTGCTCTGTCATGAGAATCGTGAGCCTCAATCCTTGCTCTATGCTGCATTAAAATCCCTTAAAATGAAGTGGTTATGCGACAAGAGAAGAGAACAAATCTCCAGTATGTCTTATTAACCACAGTAATTGTGATAGGGGTTTTAGTGCTCGGAATCTTGAAATGATAATGTTCTTGTAGTTTTTAATTAAACTTATATTTTTCACTCTCAACTTAGTTTCTTTCAATATTTGTTATATTTTAATATATCCAAAGGTAGGTTGTTGATATTATTTCCTCAATGTTCTTTCACCAGAGTAGTGAAGATGTACACGTCAAGGAAGAAAATCCATAAAGACAATAATGCTGAGCCAACTGAGTTTGAAGAGTCGGTTGGGCAGGTTTTGATATTATATAATGCTTCTGTTGCTGCTAACCCATCATTGCCTATATGCTGTTTCCTCTTGTCATCGTATAATTTTGTTTTGGGGTTTAATTCTGTTGTTCCAGGCTTTCTTTGATTTGGAAAATACCAATCAGGAGCTGAAAAGTGATCTGAAAGATCTATACATAAATTCAGCTGTGTAAGTATGTGTATTGCATGTTTGCGTGTTTGAAGTTTTGTAACGTCTACCTGTCTCGTGAATTATGGCTGACATTTGTCTTGATGTGCAGTCAAATTGATGTATCTGGGAACCGCAAGGCTGTGGTTATACATGTTCCCTATAGACTAAGGAAGGCTTTTAGGAAGATTCATGTTAGGCTTGTCAGAGAGCTTGAGAAGAAGTTCAGTGGGAAGGTATGCTGACTTCGATATCTCGTGTATTGGTTGATCGCCATTGACTCATTGACGGTTGATCAGTATCTTGACATTCATTTTTAACAACAATAATATTAATATTAATAGTAATAATAATATTGATATTATTAATGTCGATAATAGTTGAGGGATTAAGACTATTAGTTATACTGGCATCAAAATAGTACGAGAAATCTTTTATATTGGTATTTCAACATTTACTAATAACAAGTCATTTGATTTATGTCTTGCTGATGGACTGGCAAGATGTAAACGTGTAATTCACCAGTTTGCTTCCCTTATTTATTGTTTCCATTGTCCATATGTTGTTGACTGATGTCCATATGTTGCTGACCGATTATTATGGCAAATTTCTGTAATAAACATGTGACCTTCCCCCCCCCCCCCAAAAAAACAAAAAAAAAAAACAACCCAAAAAAAAAAAGAAGAAAAGGGAAAATGGCACTCACAAACAAGTTATCTTTGTTTCGAATGTTTATTGAACGTTTGGATCGTTTCCCCCTTGTACCTTTGGTTATAATTCATGGAGTAGTTCTAGTCACCGGAGAGCAGTTCTGGTTATAATTGCTCACTATGTGTTACCAGTTTCCATTTTGTGTGATATTTTTGTTATATGTCTTGAACTTTTCTTGAACTTGTAGGATGTAGTCTTGATTGCCACCCGGAGGATATTGAGGCCTCCAAAGAAGGGTTCTGCTGTGCAACGTCCACGTAGCCGCACATTGACTGCTGTGCATGAAGCAATGCTGGAAGATGTTGTATTGCCTGCCGAGATTGTTGGGAAGCGCATTAGGTATCGAGTTGACGGATCCAAGATTATGAAGGTAAGATAACATTGCTAATCTTCTTTGATATTATGTTTGTCGGATTAGCTATCAAGATTTGTAGAGGATCCCTAATTAACCAGGCTAATGCGGATGCATATGCATTCTGCTAAATAAGTATCCTACAACTTTGATGTCTTGGAAACTCAATGGCGTACCATCTTTTTTTGGGGTGAATAGAAGCTGCTTCATGTAAACGTTGTCCCACCTAGTTAAGGTGGCAGTGGGTAACAGGGCGAATAGAACTTGTTTATGTTAATGCTAATTTTAATTGCATCTGTCCTCGGCACAGGTTTTCTTGGACCCCAAGGAGCGAAATAACACTGAGTACAAGCTTGAGACTTTTGCTGCAGTATACAGGAAGCTGTCGGGCAAAGATGTGGTCTTTGATTATCCTGGCACAGAGGCTTAGGTTTTCTATAGCTTGAATTTTTTCAAGAGTTGAAATATTGTGGACGTCTCGGCTTTTACTATGGACTTTTTTCGGTGATGTTGAAGAAAGTTTGCCTTACTTTGGCTCTATTTATGTAGGATTTGGTTTTGTAGTTGCCATCATTCTATTTGGAAATCTTAATTACAGCCCGGTTGGATTCCCTTTTCATGTCATTACTCATTATGCGTTTTTAGTATTTACGCATGCGTTTATCTTATTGATTTTTGAAAAAGAAAAAAAGCGCGTAGGCATGATTCTTATATCGTGCAAATCGTTTTAAATTCCAATTTTATTTTATGCTGCGCACTGCAGCTCGTTATGCCTTATTTTGGAGGTGTTTTTGGAGGGTTGGATTAGGGAAAATTACGTACAGGTCCCACAGAATGTAATTTATTACTATGAGGTCTCACGAAATGTCAAAATCACTGACAAGTCCCAAGAGACCTCGGAGTAATATTTTCAATTTGTAAAATAACATTACTGCCCTTTATATTTCAGATTCACATTTGCTTTATCATTACGATTTACAACTTCAGCAGCGACTATTAACAATTTAATGAGAGGGCGTTAACAACCCTAACAGTATTCGTTAACAACTTACTTTATAGAATCATATAACCTCTACATAAGAGTAAATTATAACCAAATAGTATAATACAACAACTTTAACACTAAAATGGGAAGCTTTTTGATATCATTAAGAATTTTAACTAGATCCAATAGGATTATAGTAATATTTTAATGCGAAGATCCATTTACAACCTCAACAGCAACTATTAACAACCAAATGAGAGGGCATTAACAACCTAAGCAGTATCCGTTAACAACTTACTTTATAGAATGATATAACCTCCGCATAAGAGTAAATTATAACCAAATAGTATAATACAACAACTTTAACACTAAAATGGGAAGCTTTTTGATATCATTAAGAATTTTAACTAGATCTAATAGGATTATAGTAATATTTTAATGCGAAGATCAATTTACAACCTCAACAGCGACTATTAACAACCGAATGAGAGGGCATTAACAACCTAAACAGTATCCGTTAACAACTTACTTTATAGAATCATATAACCTCCATATAAGCATAAATTATAATTAAATAGTATAATACAACAACTTTAACACTAAAATGGGAAGCTTTTTTATATCATTAAGAATTTTAACTAAACCCAATAGGATTATAGCAACGTTTTAATGCGAAGATCCATTTAGAATATCAATGGTGAGTATTAATAACCCATAGAGAGCCGTTGACAATCTAGGCAGTATCTGTTAACAACTGACTTTATAGGATAATATAACCTCTAACAACTATATAAGATTAACTTTAAGACTATTTAGTTATAATTTAGTTAGTTATAGTTAGAAGTTATATTATCCGACAAAGTTAGTTGTTAACAGACACTGGTGAGGTTGTTAACAGTTCTCCTTAGGTTATTAATACTTACTATTGAAGTTGTAAATGGATTTTCGCATTAAAATGTTGCTATAATCCTATTGGGTGTAGTTAAAATTCTTAATGATATCAAAAAGCTTCCCATTTTAGTGTTAAAATTGTTGTATTATACTATTTGGTTATAATTTACTCTTATGCGGAGGTTATATAATTTTATAAAGTAAGTTGTTAACGGATACTGCTTAGGTTGTTAATGCCCTCTCATTCGGTTGTTAATAGTCGCTGTTGAGGTTGTAAATTGATCTTCGCATTAAAATATTACTATAATCCTATTGGATCTAGTTAAAATTCTTAATGATATCAAAAAGCTTCCCATTTTAGTGTTAAAGTTGTTGTATTATACTATTTGGTTATAATTTACTCTTATGTGGAGGTTATATGATTCTATAAAGTAAGTTGTTAACGGATACTACTAGGGTTGTTAACGCCCTCTCATTAGGTTGTTAATAGTCGCTGCTGAGGTTGTAAATCGCAATGACAGAGCAAATGTGAATCTGAAATATAAAGGGCAGTAATGTCATTTTACAAATTGAAAATATTACTCCGAGGTCCCTTGGGACTTGTCAGTGATTTTGACATTTCGTGGGACCTCATAGTAATAAATTGCATTCTGTGGGACCTGTACGTAATTTTCCCGTTGGATTACGCTATGCTACTCCCTCGTCCTCTCGATGAGATTCTTTCTCAGGGCTATTGATGTAAAACCATTTGTTTAAAACATTGGTTTTTACCCTAACTATCTTTTGCATTGATATGTTCTAGTCAATTAAATAAACTTCCAACTAACTAAATCTCAGCAGGGATTATCTTCAAATTTGCAGGAATGTGGGAGGATGTTTGAAGATAAACAGAAAAAGGTGGTAGCTGGATTCAGTCGCCATTTTCTGTTTTAATAGGAAGTAACCATGTTTTCGAAATTAGGCCATAGTCGGCTCTAATCCATTGAAGATTTCTTCCAATTTCCCAAACCCCCCCCCCCCCCAAAAAAAAACCAAAAAAAGAGCACCAATTCCAGCTCGGAATAATCCCAATTGGCGATTCTAGCAGCACCATATAGAGAAGATAAGCGCCTTCGGGCTTCTGTTCATTGTATGGTTATAGGGGGGGGGGGTTGACTCTTGCAATCACCGACTTCAAACTAGTGATTCACTGCTTTGCGTCTGGTTGTGATCTTCGGCGTTTGTCATTTATTATCTTCCACATTATTGAGTTATTTCAGTGAGGAAGACCAAATATATGCTGTTTATATATAATTTAAATTAAAAAGGGAAAAACCATTTTAAAATACTTACACTATCATTCAATTTTTAATCTGGTACTTACATATTTTTCTCTTTTAATTAAATTCTTTAATTTTGCTCAATTAGCAGTTAGCACTATTAGCCCTTGCATAGGAGCTAATTGTACAAAGTTATAGGGGTTAACAATGTTAATAAACCAGAGTTGAAGGGTTTTCTGAAGGGAAAAAAAAAGTTTAGAGGCCAAGTTAAACATTGAGAAAAAGCATATATACCTATAAAATGCTTTTCTGTAGCTAGAAATTATTACATAGGCTGGTTAGACTATAAATCATCGTGCATGCACCCCCATTTCTTTCTCTTATTTCAAACTTTAAATTCATAAAGCTGTGTGATATAGTACATGTGAAAAAAATACAAGTGTTGGGGTAAGTTTAGGCCAATGTGAATGAATATGTGACAGAAGAGCCCCTGGAGTTCAGCCCTCGTGGGGGCATTAAATTAATGTCTTATCTATAGCCCCTGGAGCTCCATCACAAAAACAAATAAATTACCTAAAATCGTGAGTTTTGCAGGTTGCTCCATACAACTTTCTATCACATATTATGGAAAGTGATATCTCACGCCAAGTATTTGGCCAACTTTTGTTATCCGGCAAGTCCCGGTGGAGCTGCTAAATGATCCAAAGTTTGCACATCACTGTGAGGTAGCTCGCCATTAAGCCACAGCCCTTAATCTAGCAAGAGAATCAGCTTTACAGAGCAGAACCCTGCTGTTGGATCAATGAGATCCTCAGAGAATTTACCAATATACCTAATCTATCGATATTTCTTCTATTTGCATCTAATAAATGAAGACAGTTCGTCAGGCTTTGGCTAAAAGAGTGAAGAAGAAGTACAAATTACCTTATGACAAGATCACAATACCCAGATAAACGGCTACACAAAGAAAGATGAAAGATATCAGACCCCTGCAAGTGAAATTTTGGAATTCATTAAATGAAACAACACTTGGTGATCAGGTTGCTTTGTCCTGTAAGCACAATAGAGGAAAAATGAAGTCCAATCATTAGTTCCTAATTACATTCCTCACCAAATAACGCCCCATCCGAATCCAGAACAAGGGCACGGACACACTTCTGCAAATTTTTCAGCATCACTGGAGTGAACTCTACGAGAGATCAGGTCGTCATAAATATCTGCATAACCATATTGTAGGGATTTTATCATTTCATAATGGGCAATCTAATACTAGATCAATAGGTTTCAAGTCATACCATATACCGAGAACAGGCTGTTCATTATACCTGCATATTGAAATAAAATAACAGAATATCAAATGAATTTCAATAATGTGGCGCAGGAGTTGGCCAAGGATCCCCTCATGGAGATAAGCCATCATGCTTCAAATATATAAAGTCGACCCTACAAATTATAACCTGGTATAAGGCTCCCAAAGACTTTATTTGGTCCTCTGCACCCATGTAATTCTAGATCCATGACTATAGAATATGTTGCTTACCTATGAACAAGATAATGTACCGTAAAATTCGAACTTTAGTCGTCTCTTGAAGAGCCCATATTATACCAAGGAAAATGATAAACCCTGCGACCTCAATTTAGAAGCATAAACTGAGAAACATGATGCAGCAGGTGTAACTTAGGAATAAATAATCTTTAACCAAGAAAGCACATACCAATACAAAGTCCTCGAAGAGTCCACTGGATAAACACCATCCCCGCATAGGTCACATGTATTCCATACAAAGAAAATACTCACTCAAGAAAAGAAGCAAAGTACTGACACAACGTTGACTCAAACAGCCAGAGATAACAAAACCGGAATCATTGTATTTGTTCATTATGATGGTTCTATGAATATGGAACATGGACATGGCTCTTTCCAGAAATGCTTATGATTCATAGCACACAAATTATTCACTGAAGTTTGTAAACAATAACAAAGATACTTGATTTAAGTAATGTGTCTGTATATTCGTGACTTCATGGATGCTAAGACTTGTACAATCAATTTGTATGGTTTCATAGTTTCAAAATAGAAACAATTGCATCAAATGACATGAGTCACTGATAAAACATTACTTAGTACTTACATTTTTTGCAACAAAGAGGACAACAAGTAGAGCAGCAATAAAACAGCCAGCGGCTATTCTTGCAGTAAGAAGATTTGTTGATGCAAGTATCAAGATCATGCCCCAGAAGGCTGAACCAAGATCTGGATTGCCACCATGACGAGAATAGATTAAAAGCATGAGATCAAATAAATCCAAACATTTACGGATATTCCATAAAGATTGTAAGTATATATAAATTAGCTGCTGCACGTTGAATGGCAGGCACAGAAAATATCACTATCTAGAATGTAATAGACAATACATCCTGCTGGTAAGATCAGCCAATATATGCCTCCACGTGTTTGGGTTGTTCCACCTTCATCTGCATGAACTTGAATTCCTTCTACCTGCAGATAACATAACTTTCAGCATCTGAAGTGGAGATTAAGTATGAAAGTATTCAAGGAATATAAATGCTAAACTAATGCGGCTCTTCTTGGACACAAATATTAAGTCACATTTTTGTAAAAACATGTATTATTCAAAACTTGTATCGACATAATAAATATTAGCATATAACTTGAAGGGATGTGAGAGAAGGACAGAGATGCTCACATGACCGCATGTAAGTTTACAAGCAATTGCGTGGCTTGCCTCGTGAAGAAATACTGTAATAAGCTTAAAAGGTGTGAGTAGAACTGTTCTCCAAAGCTGCAAGGAATCAAAGAGGGATTCACAAGGAAATGATAGATAAATAGAAGATTTTATATCACAAAATACAAGCATACGAGTAACTAACTATCAATATATCAGATTCATTCCGTTCACGGCATAAGTTCAAGTGATCAATTATGAATCCATATAAAGATCATTCATTAATCCAATTAGGATGTTCAGTCCAAAATTTGGATAATTTGCAGAGAATAAGTTTGCAGAATTCAAAGAATAATTTGTTGATAATAACCGCGCTGGTTCTTAATTGACGCAATTTGGGAAAGAATCAGAAGAAACCATCCCTGCATATGATAGGGAAACCAGAACCATTTGCAAAATGTGGCCGGTATTTGATGGGGGCAGCACCATGTCGGAAGTAACTTAAGGAAACGAAGCAGGATTCACATCTTTAGGTCGTATAAGGAAATGGAGTTCATTTAATGGATCCAAGAAAGTTAAGTCGAAGAAGGATATGAAATGGGAAAAGAAAAATGCAAGAAGCAGATAGTCATACCGCGAGAATCACCACAGTGCAGACACTGACAGTGACCAGAAACACCACCTGCTCGTGGTTGCAGCAGTTCTTGAGCTCCCAATTTGGTCTCATTTAGCTCAGTGTTGGAGGGATAAAAGTTGAACCCTTAGTAGTAACTGAGATCCACGAATCATACGGCAGAATGTGGGTGGGAGAGAGAGGGAGGGGAGGAGGGACAAATTCTGATCCTTAGAAATTGGAAATATTGAGATTGGTGAGTAACGATGATGGAAGAAGAAAGTCTGAAATTTTTGAAACCGTGAAGTCTGCGCTGCAGTCTACTTTTTCTTGGACAAGGAGTTCACTTTTCCAGATAACAAAGATGTTAATCATCAGCGCTCCCATCACATGGAACCGCGTCAAATTTTTTTATTTTTTGTTTTTGGTTGCAGTCAACCACTGCGTCAAATTTATGTAGTTAAACAATGCATATGAATCTCAATGACAACACAAAACACTTCCCTCCCCACTTGCCATTTGGGATAGCCGATCAGCGGATGCAGAGAGCCCACAGAGCTGATGACATCATCGGCTAAAGTGGGAAGATTTGTTACTTATTATAGTGTCATTCATGTTATTTTAATTTGCCTGAGCTCAGGCTACTGTTCTTTAGCGGTGAAATATTACCAATTTATGTTCCTCGAAAGAGCAAGGCTGCAAGTTTTGTCCCTTTTTTTTTTTTTTTTTTTTTTAACTGGAAGCTGAAATCCATTACTAGTAGCCTCCGCCTCCTAGGTAAAAATGCAAATAACACTGCACCTTACTTCACTCATTACCCTCCGCCTCCTACGTAAAAAATGAAGTGACGAAGGATACAAAAGTTTTCTGGCAGCAGATGAGAGAGTTTAGCTAATTCATCCGCACAAACAATTGATTCCCCATACACATGACAAAAACTAACCTACCAATCCCTGTGGATTTTGTCAGTTAATACCTCCTGGCCTTACACACTGTTTGATTGGAAAATTTTTGGGAAGAGGGAAGGAGAGGGGAGAAAAAATTATGTTTGGTTTAGAAAAATAGAAAGGAGGAGAGGGAAAAACTTTTGTCTTTTAGTGCTCTCTTCCCCTCTTTCTGCTCCCTTCCAAATTTGAGGTTTTTTGGAGGGGAGAGAAATATTATGTCTAATCTTGACTAAATCACCTATGGTTGTTTTTGAATATTCGAAATTTCTCCTTTTCAATAAAAACTTTTTTTTTTTAACTCTTTGCCTTTTTTTAAACTTTTTTTTAGTCCCTATTATTCTTTTACGGATTTTTTTGTACTCCCCAGAGATTTTTTTTCCTTGCATATTTTCTTTCTTTGATTTCATCATTTCTCACGCTCTTTGCCATTAATCTTCCCCATCTTTTCCTCTTGCCTAATCCCCCACCTCATTCATTTTATCATTATTATCAGTGTTTTTTATTCATTTATTTTGTATAAAACTATTCTTTATTGGTTTATATGAGTTGAAGTCATTGAAATCTATTAAAATGATATTATCAATAATCAAATTCGTTGATATATGTGTCCATATATATATATCTATTTTAATTCAATTTCATTTTTTACACAAAACTTTGTATATTATCTAATTAAGTATGTGAGGTTGTGCATGTTATATAATTAAGGATAGAATAGTTTAAAACTTGTAGCATAAATTTATTTATAATTTATATAATATGCTAAAAATTATAATATATTTTTTTGATTGACATTTATTTTTATGTATGATTATTTATAATCCATTTGTTATGTCTCAAGGTATCTGGTTTTTTTATATTCACAAATTCAAAAATAATAATTATGATATAAATATCGTAATAATATAATAAAGAAGTTTAAATAAAGAGATAAGAATATATTTGTCAATTTATAATTAGTTCCCCTCCTTTCTCCTCCTAAACCAAATAAGAAATCTCCCTTTCACTCTCTTTTCCTCTAACCAAATAAAACTCATAACCTCCCCTCTCCTCCTCTCCCCTCCACTTAATTCACCACACCTCCCCTCCCCTCCATTGAACCAAACAAAGCCTTAATCTTTAATATAAGAGTTGATTGATAGGTTGAATTTGTCCTAAATATAATATTTTAATTTATTTTATCCCTTATATTTTTTCAAAATTTCTAAGTTGATTGTAAAGGGTTCTTATGATGGGATAATTTTGATAATCTAATATATATGATAGAAGATGATAGTTTAAGAAGACCAACACACATTTGTGATAAAAAAATAATTTAGCTAATTTTCTCAATATTTTCAAATTGGTTATCTAACTCTTATATTAAGGATTGGATGTAGTATTATGAGATATAAGTTTTTTTTTTAAAAAAAAATTTAATTGAACAGTACTACCTCCTATTCTTAATATAAGATCTAATTAACTCATATGGGGAGGTTAAAAAAATTAGTTAAGTTAGTTATTTATAATAAATAGATGTTGTCTTTGTTAAAATACCTCATTAATTATGTGTATTAGTTAAAACTATCATTTGATAGAACCTTTAATATGTTCAACTATTACAAAGACTATTTTTAAAAAAATAGATAAATAAAACAAAGTAGATTGAGATCTTATACTTAAGACTAAGTTAAATGTCAAACTAGCTCATGTACTCCTCCGGTCGTTAATATAATATCTATTTAACTAATTTGATTAGATTAAGAAAGTTAGGTAAGTTAGTTAATTATAAGAAATATGACATGTTTTTCCTAGAACACTATAATTATCTTCCTTAATGTCCTCCCTTTCTCTTCTACTTGATTATGGTTGATGGAGTATCCATATGGATAATTTAGAAAAAATTGATAAATATAAAAAATAAGTTTTATATTTAGAACCAAAATCAATTCAATAATTAAGTCCTATATTAAAAACCAGAGGAGTATTAAGGATTGGAGATGGGAGGTAGTATGGATGTTGCAAGCTTATTCACTACTCATTTCAAACATTAATTATTAAATTAAGCAAGCATTTATAAATTCTCATAAAAAATACTACCTCCGGTCCTAATTATAAGAGCTAGTTAACTAATTTGATTAAGAAAAGAAGTCAAAGTTAGTTATTTATAGTTAAATAAGGTTTTATATTAAATACTAGTATTTTATACCGTCCAAACTTTGTTTTGATTAAAATTAAAAAGAAGGCAAAATCATTGCGACGTTCCAGCAGCCAAATATGAAACAGACCCTTAACAGACTTGCGTTGCCAAGTTTGCCCTCATGAGAAAGCACAATGACAAGCCTATTTTCATCGTGACGTATCTATCTCCCCCCTTTGATCTCTGCCGGAGCCGCCGTTGACGATCAATCTTTTTTGTTCCTCGCCGAAAGAAGATTCACAGGGTCAACACTTCCACCAGCAGATGTTGTTTGTTTAGAAAGAAGACGATAAAGTAAAGTCTCGGGGGAAATGAGGTCTTCTTCCGACACAATCAACATCGCTGCTATTGCTCAGAGACTTGATGTCGATAATCGGATTGCCATCCGTTTCTACTATCGGATCGCTGATAATATTCTCAAGCAGGTATTTTCCCTCTATCTTAATGATTACGTTGCTGAGAATTATCTTAGGTGGGATTTTCTTGGCTAAACTTTTGCTGATATTGAATTATTAATTCTGAATCTCCTTTTCGATTTTGAAACTCTGACTTCTTTGGCGGATTCTATATATGTCCTGCCATAGTCTTTGTCGCTCTACGGCTCCAGTCCTATCCCGTTATTGGGCTCCTTGGGTCCGCCCTAGCTCCTCCTCGAGCTGCCATACGTTCTTCTCCCGTTGGTCGATAACCTTAGTTAACGATTGGAAGAAAATTTGAGGTTCAAGATTGCTGAAATTTCACGTTTTAAGGATGAAATAATTGCCTGAGCTGCATTAGTTGTGTGCAATAGTATATGACGACGCTTTACAGAAATGGTGCGCAACTTTGATTCATATGTGAAATGGGTTGTGTTCTGCCAATTGGTCTTAATTCATTGAGTAGTACCCACAATTGATAGATATACTGAATATGGATATCTTTTGCATTACTTTTAGCACTCCTCCGGAGTGTACTGTCTTGCTTTATATTTTAACTTATTAGAAAAATTTATGACAGAAATTTTTCGTTTATTATTCAGTTGGTTTGCATAAACTTTTAGCTCCAGTTGTTTTGACATTACAGGCTGATATCTTTCGGGCAGAGAAGAATATTATTGATCTATATGTTATGCTTCTAAGATTTTCTAGGTAAGAAAAATGTGGCAAGTAGCATTACTTTACTCATGATATTTCTTAAAAGGCATCAGTTGTGTGGAGTTCATTTTGCGGTATGTTTGTCATTAGACGGCATTAAGGTATCTTCCTTTTCGTTGGTTCTAGTTTGGTGTCCGAGACAATACCATGTCACCGAGATTATAAGGCATCTCCACAAAGCAAGAAAGTTGCTTTGAGAAAGGTGGACTTGTTGTATCTCTTCTCTCAAAAAGATTTTGTTTATACAAACTTTTGGATGTGATCTGATTTTTAATTTGTTGCTTTAGAAATTGCTGAATTCTTTGGATGAACTGGAGGAGTTGAAACCGTTGGTCCAACAGAAGGTTAATGAACCTAACAGACCGCGAGCCTCCCTACAAAATGAGTGGGGAAGACCTCATTCAAATAACTTGATTCAGTTTTCTCCAGTCAAGAAGCAAGCTATTGCCTACACCGGTCAAACAAAGGTAGGAATTTGCTCTGAATCTTGTGGGGACAATCTCTCATTTCATTTACATCAATTCTCTCTGTGTGTTTGTCCATTATTATTTTATTGTCTAACCTCCCATTGATATGAAATTTTTAATCCATATGTTATTGGATATCTCATCAGGCCGTGAGACCAGTTGCTGGAGATTTTGTCTACCGAGGATCAAGGGGTCGGCAGTTTTCTTATGCTAGGCCAGTGGAACAGCATTTCCAAAGACTGTAAGTATTGGGATATTTTTGAAGTCACGTGTATTGGGCCTCCCTAAGTTGATAGATATTATCCAATTTTTCACTTTTGCTTCAAATACATGCTTAAAGTAAGGCTCTTGTTCATCTGAATGTTCACTTTTTTCTTTGGTCATATTGTGCATATGAAAGCTTCCCAAGGTTCTCTTGTTTTTCTAGTGTTAATTTTAATGTTAGGTTGTGCCTGTTGATTGTTGTTTGTGACTACTAGTACTAAGCTGACTCTAGCACAATGATTAAAAAGAGTTTTCTGGACATGTTATATAACTACAGCCAGACATTAAGCTTTGGAGTCGTCATGGGATCTGTTAATGGACATTGTGGTCTTAATTTTGATTGCATGGTATCAATTCTCTAGCACTTTTTGTAGTGTGAAATTTCTATTCTTATCATCTGGTTTCCAAAAATAATTATCATTCATTGCTTACTTGCTAGAAGCTATTTTCCCAAACCCATAAATATTAGTATTATAGTATAAATGGATAGATGATGAAACATTTGGTTATAACTTATTTTGACAAATGCTGTTAATTTCTGCATCCTTGATTACCTTTTCAGTTTTGCTTGATTGTTGTAGATCTCTAGCTCTTCCACGCCCAAAGGAGGAAACTCTCTCCAAACATTCTATTCTTGGTCCCAGTGGGCTTATAGGGCAGTGGCAGCCACCTAGAAGTGATAAAGGGGTATGCTAGTACTTACTTTTGCTTTCCTTTTACACAGAGGTAATCCTGACTTTCTTTTTTCTTAATGTAGATCAGGTATCCAATTGACATAGACCTGTCTCCAGTTGAAATACCAAGGTTGTTATCTTTTTTTTTTTTTGGGAGTTTCTTGAAGAAACTTTTTGTTATTGGCCTTAATTACCTTTTGAAGGGGGATGTTGTGGTGTTTGCCTCAATCTGATAAGTGAAACTTTTTAGAAGATGAAAATTGCTCCCAAAAGAAAAATTGTATTTGAATTTGATACACAGGAAGGATCTTTATATTTAAAATATTAATCTGTTAAAACGTTGTGTCATATGCTGTATATGTAAGCTGGTGGCTTTGTTTATTTTGATATAATATCTAAATTGATTGTGTGGGTTCTTTTTCTGTACAAACAGCCTTCGACAGTCTGTGGAAGATGGACCACTGGAGGATAAAAAAGATAATAGCATCTCAGACAACAGTAGGTTGGACCGAGAACCAGTTCTTGCTGTGAGTGAGAATTGCCACGCCCAGCATACGGTGGAGCCTGTTTCTCTTATCTCTTTTGAAACAACTGAAGTCTCTGCTCCAATAGAAGTTATCAGACAGCCGTCACCTCCACCGGTACTTGCTGAAGTACAAGACTTGATCCCTGCGATGTCAGCACAGTTTACAGAGGCAGAAAGTAAGATAGAGGCTCCCGCATCAGATGATATTGTGCGGGCTGAAACTCCTCTGCAACTTCACATTGTGAGAGTCAATAATCTTTCCTTATCACGTCTTCATGTATTATTTTATGTTAGCCTGTCATGGGAAGCATGTATAAGGTTTTTCTGGGCATCTACTTTTTAGCCTGTATTTATCATGTATAAATGTAAAATTATAAATGTTGAAATGTTAATGAAAGGATACACTATGCTCTTATTTCCTGACCGCTGTTTCCATTCTGCAGTCAACTGCTTTGATGGAGAATTTTATGAAGCTTGCCAAGTTAAATACAGACAAAAATCTAGAGACTTGTGGCGTCCTTGCTGGTTTGCTTGTAAGTACTGAAACTTCTTTGTGATAATATGCATGGATAGATCTAAAGGGGGTGAAGCCCCAAGATATTAGAGTGACCTCCTCAGAAGCAAACTTATTGGTGGCCCACCGTTAACATATACATGGAAGGAACTTTGTTTCTTATATTCCAGCTGTTGTTCCTTGGTATTGCTGAAGCATTATTTTGTGCTGCCTCTCTCTGCACTGCATGTATTTCAAGAGCTGCCTCTCTCTGCACTGCATGTTTTTCAAGAGCTGCCTCTCTCTGCACTGCATGTTTTTCAAGAGAACTTGATGCATGCGTTATACATTAAGTTGCAATCATTTCATTGACAATGGGTTCCGCAAGTCTTTGTTCTTGATCTTTTCCTCCAGCTTCTTTACCTTAATTCAGCTAGATTGTGGATCTTATTCCAAATATTCCTGTCTGCAGAAAAACAGAAAATTTTATGTGACAGCTCTTATCATCCCTAAGCAGGAGTCGACATCGGATTCTGTATGAACTCTTTGGGCAATTAGAATTATATTCATATTTTATAGATCTTACATTTAATTTTTCTTGGTAAATTATATATCTTGCATTTATTGGATTTTTTGGACAGTGTCAGACCACAAATGAAGAGGAAATTTTTGATGTACAGGATAAGCTATCTCTTTTCCCCCTTGGTTGGATTCATGTGAGTTCTTCACGTTTTGTGTTGTGTGTGGCCATTGGTCCTAGTATTTTTTCGTTTTTTACTTTCCGAATTCAATTTATCATGATAACTCATCCTCAGCACCAATCATAGAAATGATTCATACATTCTACTCTATTTATTCAAGCTGTCACTTATTGGACTCTAGTTTCATCTAGCATATAAATTCCCGTGCCTTTTAAATTTCCCTTCTTTTTCGCCCGTATAAATTTGCAAGTTTTTGTTGTACTAGTCTTTTGGCAACGCTAATGTTTATTGTGCATATTTCTTGAATTTCCAGACCCATCCTACGCAATCTTGCTTCATGTCATCAATTGATGTGCACACCCATTACTCATATCAGGTGAGTTATGAAGATCCTGTATCTAGTCACCATTTTTATCATCACTATAAATATAAATGTACCAGAAGCTTCAAATGCGAGTCATTTCGGTTTTTTCTGGTATTATTTTTATTATTAGTTTAATCTTTCTCTCCACATTGTGTTAGACTCCATGAAGCTCCTTATTTTGGGCCATGCCATGCATCCCTTTTTTTTAAAATTACATTTCAACATGATTAGATATTAGAAAAATAATTTTTTTAAACAAAATCAAGTTATGATCTATTTCATGCATTACGCCGGGGAAATGGCTTCAGGGTCTTAGATGCTACTTCACCCTAATTTCTTTATGCAACGCTTTCCTTTCCTTCAAAAAGTGATATCCTTCATCGATTTTTGTCTTCATATTTTTTCTCTCTATATCTTACGGACATGCTTCTCCAGATCATGCTGCCAGAATCTGTTGCAATAGTTATGGCCCCAAGGGATAGTTCGAGGTAAGATCACAAGTTAGAAGTTTGTTGATCAAAACATCCTTTTGTCCTTTCCCACTATAACAAAAATGATAGGAATAATATCAGATTACGCTTAAAAAAGCCGGAGAATTTGAGTTAGGGTGCGGGAAAACCCTGTTCAAAAGAGTAACTTTGGATTTACTTGTGTACAGGACCCATGGCATCTTTCGCTTGACAACTCCTGGGGGCATGTCGGTCATAAGACAGTGTCAGCTACGCGGCTTTCATTCCCATAATCCACCTCCAGATGGTGGGCCCATTTACAAAACCTGTACAGATGTTTACATGAACCCAGATTTAAAATTTGATGTCATTGACCTTCGATGATTAGATTTCTTAATGCTTGCATAAATATCCGGTAATCTAATTGTTAATTTTCCAAGTCTTTCCAATCCAATTAAGCCATCAAAGTACTACATTGACATTCGAGTTTGTAAAAAGAATATTTTCTAAAAATTTACATAAATGTGTGTTTGGGATGAAAGGAGCCCCATCCCACATTCCCCTGTACTCCATACCGTCTGATACTTTAGATATTTCTTCTGGATGACGAGCGAATGTATTTCCCATTGATTCATTATAGGGTAAATTGTCATTTTTGGGACAGAGATATTTCCGCGATCAATTTTTAAGCTTTAGAGGTATTTTGTTTTAGCAATTTTAGTATTAGAACTTTAAAATTTTATCGAGACTGAATATTAGAATGGTGGATTTCTAATAATTTGACGACAGATTTTTTACCAGATTCTTTTAGTAACACAATATTGATGTGATTCTTTTAGTAATACAATAGCTTTTCTCATTATTTGAAATGGAATTTTAAGCCAATGGTCTTGTAATTCAGTGTCATGAAAGAGGTGTTTAAGTGAAAACTAAATTATGGTTTTAAAAGTAATTTTACAGCATGTAAAGTGAGTATGTGAGAGAAATTTTATTTTGACTTGCATGATAAAAATGTTTTTGGGAGTATCAAAACACTCCCAAGAACTCCTTTGAAAGTGCTTTTCTCATTTTATTTGAAGGGGGTGTTTAGATAAGAATCAAATTATAGTTTCAGAAGTATTTTTATGGTATACGAAGTAAATATATAAAGGAGTTTGTCTCGATTTATGAAAAAATGTTTTTGAGAAGTGATTATGGGGTGTTTCAAACACCCCTGAAATGAAATTGTAAGCTAATAGCCTTATAATTCAGTGACATCAAAACTCCTCGAAATTGGGAGTTTTGTAACTTCATCGTAGTTGCCTTTTTAATTAAAAAAATGTTTTAATGCCTTTTCTCGTCTGTCAAAAATGGAAAATCCCTCCCTTCAAGTGAAAAAGAACAGGGAATTCCGGTTAGATGCCAAAGGCAAAAACTACGCTCCTGCATTTCCGAAGAAGAGTATCCTTGCTTGTGTCGCATAATCTGCTTCGGTTTACCAATTTATAAAGTGAGTTTTTCATTTCAAAATTAAAAAACATAAAAAAGGAGAGAAGTGCTTTTCTTAAAGTAGAAAAAAAAAAGGTCTTAACTTTTTGACTTTGCAGCACGATCCAACAATCTGCAATAAAATTCTTTCACAGAAAGTTGATGTTCAGAGGCCAGGATGGTCCCCATTCTTTAGTGATCAACTTGGAAATCCATGCTAGAGCTGGTTAAATTCTGAAATTCTGAAAGTAAGAAAATAAAGGTACAATTTTTTTAGTGCCAAAGAGCAAATTCGTTAGACGTCTTGTGTCATCACCATCACCATCTTTGTCATCGTTATTCATTTATCTGGGTTATTTTACGTTTGAACAACTAATTCCTCTTAAACCACAAAGATTATAAAATGATAATGCAATTTAGTTGCGTGTTTGTAGCCAGTTGAGGGAAGTAGGAACAACTAAAATTATAAACGAAATTACGACAGCTTTATCAGAATTAGGAGAACCTGCTCCAACTAAAACGACCTCGAGTTATAGTGCCAACTCGTACAAATTTGAATCTTGCCCATACTCCTTGTGCAAAATTTTCCCCTTTTTAGGGGAAATGGCATCTAGCCAAACAGATAAAATATAGTCAAGTGCTAAGAACATGGTGCTCAATGTACAAATAAGACAACAAAAGATTCATGCAATCTCGGGATTATCAATAGTCCTTAACTCTATCACAAGACTCAGTTTCTAGAAACACACGATGTTAAGTAACAATTCATTCAACATCTTGCTAATATGATTTAGATGGAGAAATTGGTAATGGATGTGAATATAACGTCTCAACGCAGCTTGATTTGCTTGTTTCTATAGCATTGTGATTTGAACAAAGAAATTAAGGTTGTTGTGAAGATAGTTACTGGCTAGCTAGGATGCAGTACAATGATTATATAGAACCTTAGGCTTAGCTCATGAATAGCAACAAGCAAGTGGTGAACAGAGATGACTGTTAAATGCTATGAAGCAGAGGTAATTCGTTGTGAAGGAAAGAAGACACTCCTCTCTAATCTCTAGACTCTATTTCTTCTCTCTTCACTTGTGATTATGAACAAGGCATTTAAAGGAGGGGCTACCACCACCTATATAATTGAATCATTCCAGAACAGTTGTGATATGTGCATACTCTATTATCTTTCTGTTCTGTTGGGGGTCCAATAAAGCAACCAGAAAGGAAGACATCATCAACAATGAAGATAAGTCTCATTCAAAGTGCAATACATTTTGTCAGTGTCCATTGAGGTTATGGTTACATCTTTTCTTGCACCAAGCATTTTGAAAATTTCACAAGAGATGGTGGGTGTGGGTGGGGTCGCATGTTGTGGCAAGTATTGAGCATCAAAAAACAAATTAAATTTCCATCTCATCAAGCATTAAGAAATAGACATAAAGTGTGTGGATCCAATAATTCAAGTTGGTACCATACATTCAATGAAAAAAAATCTCCGTTTCTGTATTTGTATCTTTCTTTAAAAAAGGATAAAGTGTTTTTTTTTAAAACTGAAATTATATCTGTAGGAGCTATGGACATGTTAAAGAAAATTGTGAAATTATATCATACATGATCCTCCAAAATTATTGCAATATTACCATTTTTATTAAGAATAGATGTTAAGTTAATGTTAGGTCAAAACAATTTCTCAACTTATACTAACGAATGACTTCACATTGAATATGAAAAAGAAAGCACTTCACAAGTTCTAGAAGATATTATGTGCTATATTACTGCGCAATTTTTTTACAGTGTTCATAATTTTTCCAGAAATACTTTCAAGATTTTGAGCTTGGACAAAAACACGTAGACCCGATGGCCCCTAAATTCAAATAATTTAGTTACTGTATTTCCAAAGGGGGAAAAAAACAAAAAGATGACTTGGTCCATCCTCATGGTCATGATTATTCAAAATCCAACATGAATTATATATTTGTGTCATAAAAAAATATGACCATGGACAAATCAAAATTAACTTTTTGTGAGGTCATCATCCACAAGAAATGGACCAAATAGAATAGAAAGAAAGGTAGCTGCTTTGAACAAAAAGAGGACGAAAGATCATTATTTGACATTACTTGCCCACCTAATTTGATAAATTATTCCACAGCAAATTGTGATTCCTTGCACAGAGATGAGACAATGTTCCCTTACCTTCAATAAATAAAATAAATAGAATAAATAATTTGATTAAATGATGTGAAAAGCAACAAATGACTTCATTAGTGGTTAAGATAGGAGAAGCCTCAAAAGTCTAACATGTTATCTTGTGGAACAAGTCTTTTTTGGCTGCTTGTTTTCAAGACAAACTCTCCAAATATCATTCCTTCATTTCAGCATAACTTGATTGTGGTTCCTCTTACATTCCTCTAATCATGCCTAACTTTTTCTCATTATTTTGCATTCTATTCTATGCAATCATTCATCATAATCACTATAATATGTTTTTTTTGTTGTTTAAGCACGATACTAATCATGGGTTGATTAGGTTTAAATTTTGAAATTTAAGAGAAGATTATTGGCATCTTTCTAAATTCACAACGGATTAATTTTTACACGTAAATTTTGTGTGCGCCTGTGAAAATGATGCAAAGTTCAATTGATAATTTTGCATAACCTGTACCGGTCAATAATTAAAGTACAAATAGTTTGGCAAAAACATAATAATTAATTAAAGTACAAATGAAATAACCAAATGCGAATTTCATTAGGAACGACATTCCCCATTTCTTCTGTCAAAATTTTCAAGTCCAGCGTTTTTCAAGTGTTTTTTTTTTGAACCGTAATATTGAAATTTTGAGAATTAACATCGTTTATCATTGAACAAGTATAAACAAATTAATTGGAAGTGTCCATTTTTTTTCCTTTTAACAATTTCCATGTCGGCCTAGACAACATGTTCTCTTCCAAAGTGACGTATCCTCTGTCCCACGTTTTGTCACTGCCTCCAAACAATGTTAGGCAAAAAAATCCATCTGCTTCATTTTCAGAGAAGAACAGCCAGTCTCCTTTTCTTCTTCTTCTTCCTCCGCCTCCTCCAATTCTCAGATAAAAGGAAAACATCTGCTCTTCTTTTTTTCCCACCCAGACGCCCAACATAATCCTCTCTTTTCCTCTCTCACTTTTTGACTTTGAAATCAGAAAAAGGCACAATTTTTTCAAACCTCAAACCACCCCCTTTTCAATCATAAAATCTGCGTGTGGTTATGTGCTCTGAGACAAGCCCTCCTCGTCTTTCTTTCTCCAATGACCTGCCAGTTTCGCCTATCAACCACCATGTCGATCCTCCTCGCCGGGACGCCTCGCTGATGACGATGATGGACTCAAATTCTGAGTTGGAGTTCGAGTTCAGCATTACCAGAAACAGCTTTCACTCTGAATCATCCTCTGCAGATGAGCTTTTCTCCAATGGCGTCATCGTTCCGACTCAAATTCAAAACCAACCCACCACAAAAAAACATACTCTTCGTGGTGAACCTCCTTACACTAGACTCCCTCCCCGCCCGTGTTCATCCCCTGTTGAGAAAACCAAGAAACAGAGCACCAGAGAACCTCATTCCAGATCCTTCTGGGGATTTGCCAGGAGCAGAAGTCTCAATTGTGACACAAAGAAAAGCTTGTTCTCCTCGTCGTCTTCTCTGCCACGGAGTAACTCTACTGGTTCAGCGACAAATCCAAAGAGAACGAACTCTAGGGATAATGGGAAGGGTCATGGAGGGTCTTCATCATATCCTGTGCAGAAATCTGGTTCAGGTAAGGCCTATGGAGGATCTTATTATGGCGATGGTCTCCGAGTTAGTCCTGTTCTAAACATTCCAACTCCTTGCATCTCTAAGGGTAGTGCCAGTTTATTTAACTTGGGATCCATTTTACGAGCTAGGAAGGTTAAAAAGACTAAGAACTGAGTCATTTTGTATGTAGTTGTGAATCTAATCATCTGGCTTTCATTACTTCCTGCTTGCCATGGACTCTGTCTTGTTCTTGGATTACCAGAAATATTAACTTGTTTGGATTCCAGCACTCATATAATTTCTCAAATTAAATCTCTCTTTTTTTTTTGGTGAAAAAATCTCTTATTTCATATAACTATACATTCCCTCCAAGCGACGTCTTTCTAAGGATTAATACAAGTCATTTAGAGAATCATTGACACTTTTATGCCAATTTTGCTCTTGTTGCTTATATACATGACTTGTATTTTTCACACCCCTTAAAAATCCTGTTAATAGGTATAAAGTTAAAAAGATTTATTTAATTTAAGACAGACTTAATGAGTTAACTATCTTGTAATAATGAGGGAAGGGAGCATCTAAAAGTATAACTGTTGCCTGAATTTATTATACCTTGATGATAAAAATTGCAAACTGATGATATGAGAAGTGTTGACTTTTTATATTTTATTTTGTTAATGATACAAGAAAGAGAGGGAAAACATGAAATAAATATAGAAAAGAGAATAATTTTACACCAAATCGAAGTGTTAAAATTAATAATCGGAATGAATAAATTGATTTAATATTGCCCATCCAGCACTGCAGAAGACCAAGTTGCTTAGTTTAGCGGAGGGAAAACAGAGGAAGGAATTAGATTTTCCAGGAAGGGAAGAGATTAAAATTAAAACTTACATTCTTAGAGAAAAAGTTAAAAAATTCAGTGATAACTAACATAAAATTTTGCTAACAAAATTATTATGTTAGTTTCTGATAAGGAAAAGAAAGAGACGAATTGAGCATATTACAGAATGAAGCAAATTTAATTGGGTTACAGTAAGAGACAATGATTGGAAGGAGAGATCAGAAACAGATGGTGAGGATATATATACAAGAGCGGAACAAATTCAATTAAATGGATGTGTCTGCTTCATTAATTGATGTTTTTGTCTGAATTATTGAAAATGGGATTACGTGGCAGTTTCAGTGATTAGGAGGGGTTTAGTCAATGATGACCAACATCATTATTATTTAACTAACATTTTTGTCTCTAATAGCAGCAGTTTGCTATCACCTTACTTGACTTGATCATGTGGAGTATGGACTATTCTTTGATTATTATGCATTTCAGTAAAATTTGGAATTATATTTATAGGGTTGGAGTTGATGGGTTTTTTGTTTGAATTCAATGGATCTCTCTGGCTGCACTTGATGATGCAGATTCGTTGCATACTTAAAATACCCTTTTTTTTTCCTACCAGAATACTTAAAATACTTTAGAGTTTTATGCGTTAATAAAATTACAGTGACTAAACAATTACTTTTGCACTTCACAAGGAAAAAAAAATCTCCCAACTAGCTAACATATTCATCTCGTATGATCCAAAAGTGTTTTGTTTTTCAAGCTAAACCAAACAGTTATCAAATATCTCCTAAAGGATAAGCTAGACGGATAATTGGATAGAGGACATAAATAAATTTTGTTATATTTATGAGGTGTGCATATATAATTCATTTATTTTAAATTTTTTTAAAAAATATATTTTCTCCGAATATGTTAATGATAAAAAAAAGAAATAGATCGAAACTAAGCCTCCAATGAAACAACAATATAGAATGACTGCAATGTAAGCAAGCTATTGGTTAACGTGTTGATGGGAATAACAGGACTCTTCCTTGGTATTTGATTACAGATAGATATTGTTGGCAAAAAAAAGAAAAAAAAGATTACAGATAGATATTCATAGATGATTTTCAATCCTCATTTATTTGACGTACAGGTAATAGGAAATATTTAAACGAATTTTATTTAAATTTTTATCATTTGATGAGTTAACTTTAGGTGATTAAAATATTTAATTTTCCCCTGTATAATGAACAATATTTAAAATATTATAATTTAAATTTAAATCAATCTAATTAAAATAAAAGTTTTTTTCAATCTATATTCCAGATAAATAGTCTAATGAATTTTTTAAGAAGCAACATCTAGATCTAAATCTGAAATTATTTATTTTTGAAAGATATTCCGCTATATGATTATTAGGGGGAAAAGAAAATATTCCCTTATAGATTGTTTTTTTTTTTTTTGGATTTTCATTCCAGTTGGTTGTTTTAAGTTGTCATTTAATCGAACAGTTTATTATGTAGATACCACATTCCGTAAGAAATTAACTGCGTAAATTAAAACGACTTCATGAAATAAGATGATGTACTATATAGCTCATAAAATGGAAAGGAAGTCTCGTATCGTACAGAGTTGGAGGTTTTCTTAACGCTATGTTTGGTACGGGGTTTTTGGAGGGGAGGGGAGGGAAGTTGCTCCCCTCCCCTTGTTTGGCTGGTATAATTTTTTAGGAGGGGAGGGGAGCTCCTCCCCTCCCCTCGTTTGGTTAAGATGTTTTTTAAAGAGGGGAGGGGTTTTTCTCCCCTCCCCTTCCCTTCTAGCCTCCCCTCCAAAAGTAGGGTTTTTTGGAGGGGAGACGAGAGATGATATTTTAATTCCTTATATGCCCTTTTGATTTGTTAACTTCTAATCAGTCATAAACATTTCTACATAAGAGAGTTCTTTTGAGCATCTAATAAGAGGTTATTAAGATAATTATCTCCAAAATTAGTAAGCATTTGTAAACTTTTTTTCTCTTCTTCTAATTCTAAGAGGCCGTTGGTATTTTCTTTCACCTTCAAGGTCTTTTCTCTGATTGAAATCTATCACTTGTGAGTTTTTGTCTTGATATTCTATAAGTGTGTGACTGTATCTTGTAAATCAAAATTAGTGAATTGTATTATATATATAGTTATATCTTAACAAAATAAAAAGTGAGAAAATTCATTTAAATTTTATGAGGCTAAAGTAGTCAATTTTTTATTAGAACAAAATAAGGTATTATTAAAATTGCTCCCTCCCCTCCCCTCCAATCAATCCAAACAGGAGATCATTAAAATCCCTCCCTCCCTCCCCCCTCCCCTCCCCTTTGTAGCTACCCTCCCCTCCCCTTCCCTTGATTAAAATCCCTCCCCTCCCTTCCCTCCGTCGAGCCAAACATAGCGTAAAAGTGAGACTGTAAATTGAATTCTTTTTTGAAGTGTTGTAATGAGTGCGCAAGTTATGAAATATATATATATATATATATATATATGTATATAACAAAAAGAAGAAGAACAACAATGATAATTCAATCACCAAGATATATTGTGCGAAGAAAGAACATGACAAATTTGATCCCCAACAAATGTGAAACAGCCCAGGTTTTCTAAATAGATGTTTAGGCATCTGCAACTACGGCAGCTGACAAATATCCCTCAAGATTTTTCGTTTCAACAATAAAGTCTCCCTTTACTCTACTGCCTAGCTTGGCATCAATGGCGTCCCCGCCAAGAAAATGAGTCAGATGCTATGGTTAGTGAACATGTAACAGTTGGAAAAACCAACAACATGTATTAGAGAACATCAAACACTCAACTTCACCTCATGATTATGGAGCAATCTCGACCTTCGTATGATTCCATCAATGATCTCTTCTATTTCAAATGCTGGTGTAATACGCTGTAAAAGTTAAACAAGAATGATAAAGTTAGAACAAAAATCAAGTACTTTAATACTGATCAAGTAGGGTTTTCGTATTTTGTCCTTCAAAGAACAGAAAAAGAAGACAAGCAGAGTCAATAAATTTGAACTCAAGAATGAATGTACGGTCTTACATCTATCGCCTTCTGCACATTGCGGGGCCTCCGCTTAGGCCTTCCGGAGGGCTTTTTCCCAGTAAAGGCCAAGAAATCTTCTTCTTTCTTCTTGTTCGATACAGTAATCGAAAAATTGACTATTATTTGGTTCTTCACTTCGTCTGAATTCTCCTTATCTGCTTCACTCAACTTCATCGGCGGCTGCGACGAACACGTAGGTTTTTTATTCCTCGACCTCAAGTTCCAAGGCTTAACAGTCGCATTGGCTGCCGTTTCGTCAGCAAACGAAACTTTCCGCTTCTTCGCCGCCGCTTCTTCGTCTTCCTCGTCGTCGTCGGTCGTGGGCTTCTCGCGAATAGCGTCGACGATGACATTTTCTGCATCTTTCTCGGAATCGAATTTCTGTTCTGGATCGTCGAATGATGTTTGCGTTGGAGGACTACTAACTCTGTTAGTGTTCCTCGGAGGCATTCCTCTCTTAAAGGTCAATAAATCACCTTCCATCTCCTTGTTCAATCTCGATAAAATAATAATCGGAAACATGGCTCTTTCCTTGTTACACAAACAAGACTTTACGCTCTCAACGACCGCCGTTTCTTCAGCAAACGGAACCTCCAGCTTCTTTGCCGCCACTACGTCGCCGTCGATCGTAGGCTTCTCCGGAATCACCTCGATGGGTTTCTCAGCATCTTTCTGGGTATCCAAGTTCTGATATGAATCCTCGAATGAGGCTTGCGTCGGAGGATTGAAAACTGGAGTAGAATGATTGTTCCTCAATCGGAACAGCAATTGATTGTTACGCGGTGGCCGTGGTGATGTTTCAGGCTCCATATCTAAGGGTTTCATGCTTCCCACGGAAAGAGAAAAAGAATCAGAAACTTCCTTTTCTATTCAAAGCGCCAGCTCTCAAGTATATATAAGAGAGGAACGAGATCATCATCAAAGTGGTGAGTACTAATAATTAAATCTGAACCATTCATTCAAATATAAAAGGTTCAGATTTAATTTTTTTTGGTAAGACTAGAGAAGTGATCTCACTTGGAGGATATTTTCGTGCCATTAAAGCCAGACTCTCGCCGCGGAAGCCACATGAGCAAATATTAATAAATTAGATTTAGAAATGTTTACTCAGGGATGAATAATTTATTTTTTTCGTATATTTAAACTTAAAAGCTGTTGACATGTGCAAACCATATTGAAAAGAATTCGAAAAGGATTTTTAAGGCAAGTAGGATCAAAATTTGAAAGAGATGAGCATTCTTTCATTAGTAGGTGATAAAACGAGCACCCACCACTATTCAAGTTACTTTGAATTTGAGATTAATTTTTTTCAAGGCTTACAATGCAAAGATTTTTATCTTTTTTAAAAAAATGTAGTACTTCCAGCTTTTAATATAAGGGATAGTTGATTAATTTGAGTAGATTAAGGAAGTTTATTAAGTTAGTTATTTGTAATATATAAGTGTTATTTTTTTTCTAAAATACTCTTACTAATCATGTGTATTAGCTGGAATTACTATTTAATAAAACTTGTAACACGCGTATCTATTACAAGAACTAGTTTAGAAAAAACGGATAAATATGATAAATAAAATAGATTAGAATATTATATTTATGATCAAATTAAAAGTCAAACTGACTCTTATATTAAGAATTAGAAGTGGTAATTTTTTGAAATTTGAATTTGTGTTCTTCTCTTTATAAAAGTGATGCTGCTTACCACTTCAACCAATAGTTTGTTAACAAGCTAATAAATTTTCAAGACTAGTAAATAAAATAATATTAATATTTTAATTAGGCTTGTAAATGGACAAACCTGGACATGACATAACTCCCACCTAATGCTCAACCTGAAAGATAAATGGATTGTATTTTGCAACCCGCTACCTGCCCATGCTTGTGAGAAACTAGAGTTATTTTGGGTTTAGTAAAGACGAACTGGGCAAGATAGGCTTTTGTGTTCAAATAGAGACATCTTGCCTATAATTTATATACGAATAAAATTCAGTCAATACCTAACCAATACTACCTCCGGTCCTAATTATAAGACTTTATTTATAGATTATCAATAAGGTTTTATAATTAGGATTAAAGGTAATAATATTTTAAACATCAAATATATTCCACAATCCACAATTTGTAATACACCAAAAGAATAAATATAAATGTCGGTAGTCCACATAATTCCACCTCAATTCCGTAATTAAACACAATGCAATAGGTGTTAACCTATTATCCTTACTTGAACAAAAAGAAAATAAATGAAATCTAATCATCTATGATCCATTAAAAATAAGGAACCAAAAAAAGTATAGCATGACAATATCTGTGTATTATATTCGTATATAAAATTATATATATATATATATATATATATATCTTTGCAAATGAGCAGCACGGCATACTGTGTTCAATGTCTGATCTTGCTCAACAAGTAGTTCTGCCAAAAAATTGCTCAATATTCTTTTAAGCCATTTTTTTGGGCATGGCTAAGTATTTTTCTATCGGACTTTGTGTGGGTATAGCGGCTAGCGAGCCACATTAATGCCTCTATTTTAATATTGAAATTAAAAATTCAATAATAAGACAAGCTCACCCAAGGTAATGATGGTCCGATCAAGTTCCTTGGCAATAGCAGTTCAGCGCTGGTGATGTGCTCGACCGCCACATCCATTTTGGACATGTCCCATACGTTGGTAATGATCTTAAGCCCCTTTGAATGGGAACAAAAAAAAAAAAAAAAGCGGCGGGGCGTGTTGGGGAGATTAAACTTGCATCCAACTCTTCAAAACATTTTTTCAACATATCTAGCATCATAAAATATTTTATAATGTATCTAATATTTTAAAGTATATTTTTCCCCACTAGTACTAGATGCCGCAAAAAATATTTTAAGATGCAAGATGCACCTTGAACAAATAATTTAGAAATTAATGCACTAAAAAATATTTCACGGCACTAAATGTACTTAAAAAGACAGTTTATGATACTAGATATATCATAAAATACAGTGAGGTATTAAATACACCTAAACAAATAATTCAGATGTTAGATGCATCTTAACCAAAAATAAAAGCCACAAAAATAGCAAAATTCTAAGTATTTAAGGTAGTTGTGTATCCAAACATCAAATTCAATATCATTGATTAAGCTAGCATATCTTTCTACCAGCTGAACTATATGCTCATTGCTAAAACTATCTAACCATAACTCACCCACCCAGTACTCTATTTTAACCATAACTCATGCACTCGTATACTTTTTATAGAGGGTTCAAACTCTCAAACTCGCATTTAAAAAAATTTTAGGCACTAGTTGTCATTTAAGCTATAAGGCTCCAAGCCTCCAACCATGCTCATTGCCAAATGAGAGCATACGTTATTAAAATATTAATAGCAGCTTATGCTCCTTGGTCCTGAGCATCATGTATTAATACATCTCTTTGAAACAAATGCAATGTATTATGTCACACCTTAACAAGCTTTAATTATTGATCTGAAGAATAAAGAGAAAAAGGAGATAGAAGGGAGATGCAAAAATACATATTGAATAAAGGAAAGTACTCAAGATAGCCTGTACATGACAATAGACAGCTATAAAATTGATTTCGCGCATCTATCTTCGGCTCACGAGAAGATTACTCATTAAAGGCCTCTACACTCACTCCATTGCGTATAACATAAAAGGAGGACCACGTTACTAATTGAGGGAAAATTGAATAGGCTATACAACTATTTACAGACCGTGTCAAGCGCCTTTTGTCACAAGTGAGACTAAGAGCAACGGGAATTTGATGGCTCCGTCTTGATCACACGGGTATTGTAAGAGCCACAAAATTCACATTTGTGATACAGCCAGTGGAAGGGAGAACACCCCTTTCGTTCGCAGTCATTGCAAAGTATGTCCTGCATTGCAATTACAACCAAAACAAATTATTATACCATTAAGAATGACCAATCTTGTGTATTTTATTTCACCCCATTCATATAGTTGAAACCTCCTCTGGTACGGTGATATTGGAGGCAGAGTTAAAAAAAATTTGTACAAGTATTGCAAAAAATGATTAGAATGAAGCATTTCAGCAGATGATTCTAGTGAAATTTACACGTCTCAAAAACTACCAAAAAAATCACAGCCTAAGAGAGAAATATGTCATTTCATTAGTCATTTCGATTCTACTGGTTGTCAAAATCTAACAATTTACACCAAGTGACGAAACCAAGTATATGAATCTGACCTGAATTAGACACGGTCCTAAACTATGAATTTAGAAATCCCGAATTGTGAAAGTTGGCCAGCATTGCAACTCAATCCAACCTGAATGTTAATAGTCTCCAAAGTTTCTCTCTCAGCTTTTCCGGAACTAGAAACCCAATGTAACACACGAGAAGCTCTTTAGCACTCTCTCTTGTCCGCCTCCCTCCCTCACACATATAAGCTAGAGACTCTAACCGCAACAGTGACCAGGATTCCTCCTCCACTGGCCCTGCACCCAGAACACAGGGCTCCCTTTGTGACTCAAATGCCCTCTCTAAGCAAGTTAAACTTCTTTACACAGGAGCAAATGAGTGCCTCTGCCTTTTACCATTGTAGATCGGTTTCCTACTTGATATAGATTGATCTTTCTGGAAGAATGAGTTGGTATGGCAGCCTGGCAGGTTTGTATAATAGTTGAGGATGGACTGTGTCTCTTATAAAGAAAACAGAGGAATGTTTACTCGGGGCCATTTCAAGAATTGATTGATTACACATTTATCTCTGATGAGCTAATAAACTGATAAAATACTTTTCTTAACTCAAATTCACCTTATGTTATGCAATTTCTAAGACATACATATATTTTATACGGTAAGCTATTTTTTAACTTGTTACTTTATCTTCTGTTACAAGAATTTAAAACATTCTAACCAATTTGAAACGCATGTTGTGATTTGATAACCATAATTCAACATTCTTAATTCATTTGTCTTTTGATAAACGCATAAATTTTAGCAAGGAAAAAAGCTCCCCAGCAGCTGTGCAAGAGAAGCAAAAGTAGATGTAGATACAGTGTACAACAACGTTGGCAAAAAATAAAATAAAATAAAATAAAATACAGTATACAACAAACCTGATAACGGCCCCTGTACTCTTCTGGGAGCTCCTCAGCAGCCAATAAAGCATCAAGCATGCCAAAGTAAACCTGGGTAGAAGGAGAAACAACTAATTATGGTGTGTTTTACTAAGCGGGGTGAGTTGCCTCCCCCCCCCCCCCAAAAAAAAAAGTTTGTTTTCTTGTGCCCGTCCACCATCATGATTGATTCTTCATTAAAAAAAAAATTAATAAAAATTTGAAAGCATATAATGCATAAGATCAAACTTGACAGTGATGATCTACAAAGGAAGTCTTTTTAGTTCTCACCGCCATGTCACCCAATGATTTGCTGCAGATTGGACACGTGTAGTGACTACAAGTGTAAGCCTACATTGTTGGGAAAGTATAAGTATGAATCTGTGAACCTCAAACCTCTTAGAATTCTTCTTATTAAAAGTTAAAAAAATAATAATAGAAGACGAATATCTTGCTTTAAGGGAAGGTTTAAAACCTAAAATGGGCCAGAAACAGACCTGAAAGCAAGCTGAATGCATATAATGACCACAAGGTAGAGCTCTGACTGTAGCACTTGATGTAAATAAGAAGTCACAGCAAATAGGGCAATTCATTTCTAACCCTTTCTCCAGGCACTTGTGAGATGCCGATTTCATCCCCAGGCAGCAGTTGCATTTCATACAATGAAAATAATCAATCCCAAGCCCCCTCCCCACACGGCACAAATTGCAAAATGGGCAGTGATATACATTCCTGAAAAAGAATGACATGACTTTAACTAAAAAACAAAATTCAAAAGACAAAAAGGTTGACAAGGTAAAGCACACTCTCATGACTTGTATCATACTCTTGCTACCACAACTATATTGCATCGAGAAGAACAGCAAAATATTTTTAGTGAAGAAAAAATTCGTGGATATAAAATAAGAGTGCGTGTGTGTGGATGTATGAATGTATGTATGAACATCAATATGAAATTTGAGCCTTTTATGCTCCTCTAGATTTTATCCTTCATTTTCAGTAGAAAGAGATGATTCGATCCCTTGCAAAGGATTAAACTTTGTGCAACGGAATATTTAGTTTTCGTCATCATAAAAAAGGAGATATAGCTTTCATCCTAAAAATCCTGACTTTTAAAGGAAGAACTCAGCACTAAGAAAACTACCTTTCATCATCAAAAAATTTGCATATGTTGCAATAGTATTTGGCCATTGAAAATCCATTACATGAAGGTGTCATGCATATTGGCCCAACTGGCTGTATAGTCAAGCAACGCATACACATCATTTCTGAAGTTGCTTTTCTGCAATTGATCAAAGAAATAGTTAGTGGAATAAAATGTTGTACAAAGAAACAAAAGGGCACCATAAAATATTTACCTATCCATTGAGTGATCGCTCACATTGTCATGGCAAAATCTACATGCAAACAACTTGCCACAGCATGCAGCTCTAAGTTTGCAGTTTCTTTTATAGTGTTCACATCCGAATATTTGTTTCTCCTGGTCCTGAAATGATGCTGAGCGTCCTTCAATTCTTTCCCCATCAGCAGAATCCCCAGCTTTAGCTTTAGGTAACTTTTGTTGTGCAGCTATCCATCGACTGCAATACACATATAACTGGTCAACAATTGCGGATTCAAGACAATACAATAAGGTTCTAAGAGATGAACGTGCAGTTAGCCAGTTAACAGTCTTAATTATACATAGCAAGTTATGGTCAGTGTATAAACCTAGTCATTAGATTCTGCACAAGATATGCTTTTCTTCTTGGATCAAGAGTTGAATCTTGATAAACCTTCCGGATCTCTGACTCAAGCTCATTCTGATTCATCCGGAATATGTCTTTCCAACCTGGCTTGAACATCTGATCATTCAGGTCCATGCTTTCCTGATGTTCAGTACCTAGACAGAAGTAAAACATTAGGTATTAATCATGCATATCGCAACTTCAACTAAACACGAAAGACATAAAGGGTATCAGAAACCTTTTAGAGAAGCAGTTTGCTCTGGTGTTTCTCTCTGCAATATAGCCGATGGACTTTCTTTCCAGCAGTCATTAAGCCATTCATTGAACATAGTATTTTTTGTTGCCTGCTTCCATGTATCCATCATTTTGTTCTGTTCATCCTCAGTAAGTGCAGAAGTTACCCACGGTAGCATAGATTGTAGAACTTCTGCACCTGTAGTCCCAATTATCCGCCCCACTATCTTGTCTTGTTCTTCAACAGTAAAATGTCTCCCAAACAATGGCCAGAGCTCAAGCTCTTCCCTAAAAATATGCTGATCCAGTGTCACTCTTATGGATTTGCACATCCCTTGAAGTTTAGTTGCTAGCTCATTGTACTTTCTGTTATTATCTCTAAAACTGACATCAGAAGTTGCGGTAGACACACTGGTCATCTGAAAGTCTTCATGAAGGACAGAGAGCTCAGAAAGAACATGGGAAATATCTTCAAATAATTTTTCTTCCTGCTTATGGTCCAGCATGTATGAATGACTCACATTATGAAGTGATTCTTTGGATTCCAGAGCTGAAAATACGATATCATCTTCAGCATTACTGTGAGCTCTATATAGACCCCATAAAAGACGAAATCTTCCAGTAAACTGCCGAAGAATTGTCTCATCACCATGACTAAGTTTTCCAGACTCAATATCTAAATACTCCAAATCTTTGCGTATAGCTTTGTGAAATTTAAATATAGTATCAATGGGTCTTTCTGCAGAGTTATCACACGAGTTATTATCTGTTTCCCATATGAAAAGACTGGAATTTATAGATGGAGCAGAAGAGTTGAAAGACAGGGAGCGCAAGGACTTGACAGTAGAAAGAGAGCTTTGCCCCAAATTATTACTGCTTACTCCTAAACCTGGTACGCAACAAGACCTCGCACTACAACATTGTTTCTCAATACTTTCAGACTCTGAAGTTTCAGAGAAATCTCCATTCTTGCATAATTCCAATATGCTCCGCTTAACTGGTCTTTTGTTCTCATCTAGTTCACCTAGCAATGAGTAATCCCTAACCGATAATGCTGAAGTGCCACAAGGACAGGATGACTGGACAAAATTTTCTTCAATGTCAGCAAGTCTTTGAGCAGGACAGCAACCCAATGCACTTGAAGACAAACACAAGCCCTCATTACGAGCCTTGCAAGCCCAACCACAGAAGAGTGTGACTAGAGCAGAATCTGTTGCTGGAGCTGAATGATTGACAATCAGTCAGAGGTAATAAAACAAATCAATTTATTGTCTCTTTTAGCGTTTGGAAAAAAAATAAGATAAACATAGAACCTGCCAATTGCATATTTCTTAAAAATGCCTTCACTTGATCTTCGGTTAATGATCCTACCAGCCATGGCAGGACGCGTTCAATCAATTTCAAAGGCATCATGCACAAACTTTGGTATAGAAGTTCACGTTGCCTTCCAAAGCTAAAGTGCTTCCGAGCAAGTGGAAGAACCTTCAGATGAGTAAAACCAATACATAAATAATTATATTAAATGGTAATTTCAATATTGCAACTTTCTTGTCAAGACTTAGTGATTAATCAGTTATGCACCCAGTTTTAAAGAACTCCCATCACATATTTCTACAAATAAATACCAGAATTTATCCATATTAATCAAACCCATGACAAGATGTAAGGTAATTCCCAAGCATACATGACACTCGAGTTCAACCATCAAGTCAATCTTCATATCACAGAGTACAACAGCAATTATCAAACACATTCACATTTCACGCCAGCCACAAGAAAAATGTATCGTACAGAAACTGAAGGTGAATATAAACTCACTTGAACTTCTTCATTATGAAAATGTCTTTGTATAGTTTCCATTATCTGATCAGCTTGTGAGCATAACTTGGAATAAAATTCAACGTCTGAACTAGATGTTGCTTCTTCATTCTGAATAGCTTCAATCAAACTCCGAAAGTCATTAAATTGGCTTTCCTCTTCGGCATGCTCTTGAGAGAAAGAAAATTCACCATCTACAGCTGGAAATATAACCTTGTCCTCAGCAATACTGCATTCACAGAATTTATCAAATTTTCATATTATAAATGTAGATATTTGCCATCGAAATAAAATAGTTCTTCATAATAACTCGTTGCATATTTCTAGTGCACTTTAATTTTGTTCGACAACGATGCTGTCACTCTTTATCTAATAAGATGTAAAAATAGAAAAATCCTCCATTTAGGCATCTTCCACAATAACATCCATCGGAATTTCCTCTTTTATCCTTATAGATAGAATTGCCATACTTTTCTGTATCATCTCAATATATATCCTTTGAATATTTTACAAATAAGTTGGATAAAGTGAGCAGAACAAGAGAATATGGCTTTTTACAGGGATCTCTTCTCTATTCCCTATTTTCTTAAATCTGTGTGCCAGTCCCTTCGATAAATCAAAAGCAGGGACAAATATTCTTGCATATGCATCTATGATAAAGAAAAAGTGGAAAGCTGAAAAGATGGACAATAACAAAATAATTAGATTGAGAAACAAATGAAAGTAAGAAGTGATAATTTTTTTTTTAAAAAAAAAAGGTTATGTTTGTCAATCAAGGAAGCATGATAAGAAGCTTCAAGGAAACTAAAAATTGATAAAACAAGGTTAAGATTAATACCTGTGAAATATGCAAACTTCAGAGATAAATTGCAATCTTTCATTAAAAGCTGATAGAATAGTAAAATCTCCACAAAGCTGTATCTTCCTGGTCTCCACCACTATCTCACTTAACTCTTTTTTATTGCATCATGCCACAGCAATATTTCATCTATAGGATGTGTTCCACCAATATCAGAAACATCTAGACCAGATTCAGAATATTTCCTTTTCCCAGTTGTTGTGAACTCACACGCACACTCTACTGTCTCAATCTGGTGGGTTAGTGGGCAACAAGAACCTCGAAACTGAGAATGATCAACACAATTTTCAACTGCAAGAGCACCACTTCTCCCTTCCATCCAAGTGAAAATAACCTTGAACAACCACAAAAAGCGATAAGATACATCATCATATATGATATTAAGTGCAGTCAAGCAGCAGCTGGATAAAATCCCCAACTCCGACTGAGTATTGGTCAAGGGGTAACAACAATCAAAACAACAGAAAGAGAGAGAAAACAGTGCACTAAAACAGCAGCTAAAAGCCATACCTTCTGAAGAAGCTTTTCCTGTGGCACTATTTTGCCTAAGCACTTCCGCAGATCCTGAGATTCATCAGGTGATATAGATGTTGAAAGCCATGGAAGAAAAACTGCCATCATATTCACAGGAATACTGCATAGAAACTGCCAAACCAAAGATGCCTGTTCTTCAAGAGAGAACTTTTCAATGAGCAGAGGAAACACCTGACAGCAACAACCAGACGGGGGTGACAAAAAGAAAGTCAGATACCCAAAAAGAAGAGAGGCATTGATTACTTTCAAAATCCATGACTATGAATAAACGTTAGCAATAAATCCTTTAGAAACAACAAAATGGAAACTCCAGTCACAAGCAATCTTCAGTATTTTCCCAAAATTAATCATAAGCATTGTTTTCATCCTAGTTAGATTTTTGTCAATTAACGAATGAATAAAATTTAGTCCGCCAAATAGTCCTGAGCAATTCAAACTTCTAATAATAAAATCCCAATGTTGGAGTTCAAATGAAGGTCAAAATATGTGGAAGGAGAAAGTTCTAAGATATTGGAGTCGTATAGAAAGTTTGAAAAACTTTGCAAGCAAGCAAGCAAGCTTGAATCAACGAATCCAGCATATAGGATCCAACTGAAATTTTGCCTTCATGATCCCGATTATTTTTGGAGAAATAATGCACCATCCTCCTTTTTTTTTTTCCTTCCTTTTTGGTTCTTTTCACTTTTCCTTCTACTCTCAATGATCCAGGTCTTGCTTATAATTGACTCCATGGTCCAGATCTTATCAGATAAATTCTGTTTTCTTTTTAAGAGGAACCTGGGGGATCTCTGCATATCCCTAAAGAGAGTAGGTAGAATTTATGTTATAACATAAACCACTCTTTCTTCTTAAACCATTACAAAAGTGTCTAAAATCAAAAGCCAATCTTTCATAAATAAATTCCTTCAAAAACTCAGCAGCCATTGTTCTATTCCTTGTTACTTCCTTCAAGAGCTCTCGTAAAACATAAGTCAACAACTCTAATCATCTGCTAGGGAATGGCCTTACTACTTAAAAACGGCACAGGGGTCATGAGCCAGCCATCTGCCAATGATAACAACCATTGGGTTGCTGTCAAAAAATACTGTTATCTAGTGTGGCACACACTATGTCATGCTAATAATAACTACCTATAATTCTTCCATTTGATTCTTTTTAGCAGTTATTGGATAAAACTTTCTTCCTGGCATATTTATGGAGGTCAGAGAATAGCCTCCCTAGGGGGTCCAGTTTGTCTTGTGATCAGCAGGTTTATTGGCAGCATTGTTTTTCTTTCCATGGGTGTAAGAAGTTTTTTTGGGGGAGGATTCCTTGTCCTGTATTAGAATAATTTCTCCTTATATGAATTACAACCATCTATATGCGTGTCTTTAATCTTCATTGAAATACATAAACACACGCTTGTCTTCACTCTTAGGAATCAAGAAAACTGTTAACATGTGATAAGGTCTGAAAATTTATTTGATAAATTATCAACATCCAATGGGTCTTTCATCCTTACTTCCTTTGACCAATTCAAGATAGCATTTCCGATATTACAGTTGATGATTTTACAATGCTTGAGCGAGGGGGCAGAGCAGAGTAAAAATAAAAAAAATGCAGGCTCCTTGAGAGTTCTGTAGAGCAGGCTTTCATCACACAGAAAGACAACAAATACTATCTTGCATACTTCATAGTTAACCAGAAGTTTAAGACTTCATTAAAAAGATAAATTTTAACATATAACTTTGGAAGAACTGACTTTATAGTACAGCCTCGCAATGTACCTCCTCCAGTCTTATTTATAGGGCATTTCCAACATTTGTCACTGGAATCAAGAGAAACCTTAAAACTCACTAACTCTCTAAAAATTAAATAAGCTTCCTACTTTGCCCATAATAAATACATCTTTAAAAAAGTTGCATGCTTTCCTACATCAATGTTGAATAGGGGTAAAGAGGGGAAGTTGTGATAAATAATCAATATGATACCTTTTAAAAAAAAAAAAAAAAGGACCACAAAACCTCTCCTGTACGTGCCTTATAAATAGTACTGGAGGGAATATACTATATAGGTACGGTTGCTGTTAGGGAAAAATTCTCAAGGACGGGTCCAAGACAACATTCTCAACAAGAATGTTTTAATTTTCTCAGAATAAAAATCAATGTGTAAATAAAAAATTTCTGACTTTTCTTAAGGTACAACATCAGTTAAGTTGGTGCCAAGTCTACCACATTCTATTACCATATCCTTTTCCTCTAGCATTTAGGGGAAAAAACATATTCTGTCTTTTGCTTATCTCAATTTGTAGTCATCACATTAAGAATCCAAATGAAAGGAAAGAACTAACAAGTACATACCTGCTGCTCTTCCTTAGCCATGTGTTGACTCACTGATGTCTGTAGGGCTCCCGTGCAGAATGCTAACTCTCTCAGGAAACTTTCATTATTATGGGTGGTAGAATTTAACAGCTCAAATAGATGATCAAAAAGATTACTTTCACCCTTGTGTTCGAGGGAATATGTCTGTGCCACATTTTTCACACGTATATCAAGGGCTGGAAAAATCACCTACATTTCCATTCAGCCACATATTTTATGTCAGAACTTTTTAACATAACAGAAAAGTGTGAGCAATATTACCAAATTAATTCAACAACATTCAGAAAGGTAGGAAAGAACCAGAGGGGCTCCTCCCCCACCCAACAACCCCCCCCCCCAAAATCTCACCTAAAAAAAAAAAAAAAATCCGGGCGCTCTAGTAGTTGATTGAAAGATATAAGCGTACCGGCTTAACAACCTAAGTAAGCTGCCAGTGGGATATATCAAGATAGCAATAGAAAACTTTATTGAAGACAAATCAGTTACAAGTGAAAATTATACTAATTAAAGCTTTAAGTTTTTTTTTAAAAAAAGTTCAAAATTTTAATTGTTTTTTTTAAAATGCATTGAAAGATGAGAAAGAGATGTGTTATGTGCCAGTCGCTGTTCCTTAACTTCCCTAAGATAGATTGGAAAATCTCATTTTAGCCATAAATCAGCATTCAATCAGTTTAATAGTAACTACCAAGTGACAAAAACAGCGAACAGTTATTTTAACCCGAGAAGAGCCAACGACAATCGCTAAAATGTATGTGCCAGGTTTCCTCATTTGTGATTCATGATTTAATGGGCACAGCTTCAAGGAAGCTGTATTTACTTAGGAGTTGAATCACGATAGGGAAAAGAAATTAGGAAAGTAATCACGGTAGGACTTTTTTACTTGACACATAACGAGAATACGAGAACAAGAAACCGAACTGCTTAAATAGGAGACAACACTATGATTAAGGAAGTCATATCCAACGCCTCAATCACGAAATATTTTTCCGTTTCAAACTTAACTGGCTCCCCGTAGTAATTGCCCAAGACAATACAAAATGTTTTTCCATTTCCATCCCTCGCGTTTGGTGAGTAACTATTTCTATCAAAAGATAAACTAAAATGTCAAAAGGAAATAGTAGATTAAGAAACACGAAAAACCTAAATCTATCAACATTTGAACGTGATATATAACTTCAAAAGAGAAGCAAAATATCCCGTTTGTCTATCATAATTCCTAACTCTTGAAAAAATGGAGCCATGTTAATGCTACTTGCCATCGAACTGCAACCTAGATACATCAATAGAAAATAGGCAAGAACCTCAAGCAACCGGTCCTCATGTGGCCGGAAAATGCTCATTTGTAAATCATTTCCCTCGGGATAAAAATCGATTATACAATTCAATAAGAAATAGAATCCAAAATTTTGAGCTCACGGATGTAAAATGAATATGGATTCTGAAGACCACACCTCATCTTCGGCATTGGAATGGTGCCTGTAAATTGATCTCAGGAAATGATAGCGTTCGAACAGCGGCTGAATATCAGAGCGATTGTCGGTGGCAAATGCCATTGCCAATCGGTGAAGGGCATCGAGCTCATTCCGAATCGCTTTGTGGAAGAATAAGAAAATTAGAATTGGCGACTCCAATTCGGAGCACTTCAAGGCACCATTGGATGTGGAGGAGGAAGAATCGGCCTTGTTCACAGAACTGGAGAGCACGGCCACTCCTCCACCTCCGTCCAAGTGTTGCAGTCCAGCCAACGGCGTCGCCATACTCTTCCGTCTCTTCTGACTTTTTCGCACCCTTATTTCGGGGGAAGTTTCTCTGTCGCTGCACTTTATCCCTCCTATTCACACAGCGAAGAACATTTCAGAAAGAGATTATCATGCTCAAAATATGGAAGAAGCGAGATTAGTCTCGCAGTTTCTCTCTCTAATGTGTTTTTTTTTCTGTTAGCTCTATCTGTTTGTTGAGGCTTGGAGTGAAAATGAAAAGAGGCGGTATTTGTAATTGTCACCCTCAATATGGGGGCCTCGTCGTCCTTATATAGTTGGGTCTGCCACGTTGATCCAACGTTCCAAGTAGGACGATGATATCATATCTGGCCGTAGCCCAGGGCACGTGACGGTCGTGTTTACCGTCATGCCAGCCGCACGTATATTCTCGCCTTTTCACTTTAAATTTAATTCAGGATGAATGCCGTTCCGTAGAAGCATGGTATTTATTAAAAAAAAATTCAATAAAATGATCATTAAATTTGTAAAACCTTAAATAGTCATTTAAACTTGTAAAATTCTAATTTAATCATAATGACTAAATTAGAATTTTAAAATGTTAGAAAGAGGCTCAAGCCACCCTTACTAGCCAACTGGCCACTTGACCTTCGGCACTGGCTGCCACCGCCAGAGTTCAGGTAGCCACCGGTCACAGAGCTACGACAGCCAGCCGATAACCGGTCGTTGGAGTTTTAGTGGCCAATAACTTTTTTTTTTTTGAAAATTTTTACATTTTTAATAATGGGGTTAACAAATTCTTTAACGTTATTAACAAGTTCGTTATAGCAGTTAACAACAAATTTTTAAAAAAATTTAAAAAGTATTTTTACAACTTTAGTAATGCAATTAACAAATTCTTTAACATTACTAACAAGTTCAGTATAACAATTAACAATAAGTGTTTTTAGAAAATTTAAAAAGTGGCATATCTAAAATTTTAGTAACGCAAGTAACAAGTTTTACAATACTATTAACAAGTTTAATATAGCAGTTAACAACAAGATTTTTAAAAAATTCAAAAAGTGACATTTGTACAATTTCAGTAACGTGGTTAACAAGTCATGTAATGATATTGACAACTTTTATAACTCTATTAACAAAATTTTTCTATGAAGGTTGATTTTTTAATATTAGCTCCCTGTACATCAAATTTTTTTCATTTATTAGGTAGTCACTATGATTATAAGAGTTGTTAATATCATTACATAACTTGTTATTAGAATTGTTAACTGCTATACTGAACTGGTTAATAGCGTTACAAAACTTGTTAACCGCGTTACTGAAGTTGTAAATATGTCACTTTTTTAGTTTCCTGAAAAACCTGTTATTAACTACTATACCAAACTTGTTAATCGCATTAAAAAACTTGTTAACTGCATTATTTAAGTTGTAAAAATATCATTTTTTGAATTTTCTGAAAAATTTGTTATTAACTTCTATACCGAACTTGTTAATAGTATTAAAAAACTTGTTAACTATATTATTAAAGTTGACAAAATTCAAAAAAAAAATAGTTTCCGACCGCTGGAGCTTGGATGACCAGTCATCGACCAACCACCGGAGCTCCGGCGATCGATGGCCACCTGAACTCTGGAGACGACCACCAGTGTTGGAGGTCCAATGGTTGACCGGGCAAAGAGGGTGGCTTGAGCCTCTTACCAAAAAAAAAAAAAGAGCTAAAAGTCAATAATGTAAATTTCCCAACATTTCAAAATCCTATGACTAAATTAGAATTTTACAAGTTTAAATGACCATTTAGAGTTTTGCAAATTTAATAATCATTTTATTGGAATTTTTCCTATTAAAAGCCCTACTCAACTTGATTGATTCAAGAATTTTCAATTTTGAACTGATTCATCAAGTTAAGTTTTATCTGTCTTCACCCCCAACCCTCCTTGATTAAAAAAAAAAAAAATCAAATTTTATGTTTCCCTTCCTTTAATGGAGATAAGGGATTGTCGGTGTAGGTTCTGAATTTGCAATTTAAGCTTGGCCGAGATCACTCCGATATTTTCCGTGACTTGTTTCTTGAGTGGCTGGATTGAGATTCGTCCATTAGGTTGGTGCAGCGCAAACCGAGTCGTTCATTCGCGATGCGCATGCCATGGTTTTTCCTGGTCATGATTTGGTGCAATAGGATTAGAGTGATGGAACTTTCATAGAGCAGTCAAGAAACAGAGGTTGGTGATAAGGGAGATAATGATTTGACAGTCACATAAGTGCTTATTAATTTACATAAAGGATGGCTATTTATGAGTTCGACTAATAAAAATTATTTCCTAAAAACTATAAAAGGATAAAGACTAAGTTTTAATTTAGTAAAAAATTTAAAGACTAAGTTATACCAAGTTATATTTGAAAAATTAAGTTTATAAGTGAATTAAAAATTGAAAGACTAAAAAATTATTTTTTTTCTATTTTAAATCAATCTCTCGCATTTGAAATGATTTTGTTCAAAGTCAACGTTTAACATTCATTGTTAATGAGATTTTCATTTTCCTTTTAGCGGTAATCACTCGCGTTTCCCTTTTTTTTTCCGCCTTTGTTGCGTTACCTCAAATTAAACGTTCTCCTTTTACAGTTGCCCAGTTGTTTATTTGTTATTCTACTCAATATAAAATCTAATTAACTAATTTAAGTAGATTAAGAGTATTAATTAAATTAATTATTATGATATGTTTTTTTAAAACTCTCTAAGTATTTTTCTTAATTATTTCTCTTATTCTCCTACTTGATTATTGTTGAGAGAGCATCAATAGGTTTAATTTGAAAAATATTGATAAACATGTGAAATAAATTTTATATATAGAACAAATATTAACTCTCAAATTAAATTTTATATTAAACACTGGAGTACTATTTGGTATCATTGGCCGAAAGAATCTTCCCAAACATCAATATAAAATACATCCGATTTATATTTTCTACAGAGTTGTAATGGACGAATGCATATCTCTTTCTTCCTTTAATCTTTTGCAGTGAAATTGATCGATGTGGAAAAAAAATATTACTTCCTGTTCTAATTATAAGACCTTAAAAGATCTTATAATTAGAATCGGGATAATATATAATACTCTTCCAGTACTAAATATAAGACCATTATATACACTATATAAGGTCTTATATTTAAAACCGGAGAAGTATAAAAATTATTTAAAGAAAAGCCCTATGTATTCACGACCCTTAAACCCTAGCTAATGGGAATACTTCAAATAACAGTACTTGGTATAAACATTTATCCCTGAAGAAGAAAAATATATAGTAAAAATGATAATAAAATAATCTTTAAAATCATTTTTGAAAAATATACTGTGTAATGACCAAATCATCCGTGAATGGCAAATGCTAATGCTAAAAATAATAAAATTTAGTAAGAAGTTTGAAAATATTGATGAACAATTAATACTTTGAGGGGAAAACTATAAATCTGTAAAGAAACAAAGTAAATTAAAGTATTACATTTAAAATAAAAATGAGTCTTTTAATTAGGTTTTATATTTAAAATTAGAAGAGTATTAAAGAAATAGAGATGGTGAGAGGCAGAGTCTATATATATATGTAGATAATAAAATGGGTTCAAAGGCAATGGCCAAAACAAAATTATGTATATATGGTGGTATTTTGTTGATAACTCGTTTTCGTCTTCCTATCTGAAACTCGTTGGGTCACGGATGAAATTAAACATGAGGGTGGCACTTTGAAAACTAGCAGACAAATATGAACGCAGGAAGGTGCCATTACGTGGCGCTCCTACATTTTTCTCTCCCCAAACCCCACGTCGACGTCTTAGAATATTCTCCAGACAAATATAAGGGTTTCTTCAACTACCATCTACATAAATTACTTTATTTATAGAATCATTTTTATTTATGTGTCCATGGTTATCCCATAATAAGTAGAATTAATTACTGCGTGCTCATCGGGGAGGAAATATATGGCAAAGACATGTTGCAAAAGGGATGAAGATGGGAGTCGGTCCTCTTCTTTAGTCAAATGTATAGAAAATCTCAATCCAAAAATGTTGATTTTTGAGCAGAAAAATAAAAATAGAATATTATGTGGAGAGGAACAATCGTTAAGGTGGTACACGTAACTTGTAATTAAAGGCTTTGCTGTGATCAGGATGATGATAAGGATATAAAGTTTATCGTTTTGCTTCGCACAATCCAGCGGATGAGAACGTCAGTTTTGAATTTGCTTTTTCTGCTGCGATGTGGCCGCGCTCCGAATATTTAATTTAGAAAGCAAAACTCAACTCTTCTAAAGGGGTCTAAAGTTTATCGTCTTCCTTCCCCTCATCCAGCGGATGAGAACGTCAGTTTTGAATTTCCTTATATTTAAAGATGAAGATATATCTAGTGCTCTATCATTTAATATCGTAAAATATCTTATAGTATATTTAATATTTTTTGAAGTATATCCAACATCGTGAAGCATTTTTTAGTATATTCGGCATCCTAAAATATTTTTTAAGATGTGTCTAACACCAAAAAATATTTTTTTGATACATGTAGTGTCAAAGCGAAAAAAATACTTCATACTGCTAAACTTACCTAAAAAATATTTTAGAATACTAAATGCATCATAAAATACTTTAGAATGTTGAATGTACCTAAGAAAATGTTTTAGGGTGTTAGATATATCTTAACACTATATTTAATTTAAAAAGCGAAATTCAACTCCCTTCCTCAAATGTCGTTTCATGGTATCAAATAATACAACGTAGCAGTAGTTCACTGAAATGGATTCAATTTTCCTTAAGCAAATTCGAGGGCTGATCGAATGAAATATTTAGGGCAGAAAAATATCACGTTAGGATAATTATTTTCACTTCTTAATTAGCATATATTGAGCAATTTGCACAAAATAGTCACCCCATGTGGTAGTAGTCGTCCTTTAATTTGAATTGGGTATTTGTTATTAGTTTCTTTTCTAATTAGATCAATGGGCATTCTCGACCTACCCGCCCCATTATAACGGCATGACTTGACGGGGATTAGATTGAAGAAGTGGATAGATAGCTGGTCAAAAAAGGAAAAAGATTGAATAAGTAGGCAAGACCAGAAAAGATGACAAAACTCTCCGCTCATATAATATCTAATGCGGCTGGATTTATAATTTCGTGCTACTTAAGCCAATGTAATACAATTGAATCAAAAACTTGATATGATAATTAGTGCTTTGTTATCATCTTTAACGTGTTGGCAGCTAGCATACTGTGTGTACTCTCTTTGATTCTAAATATAAAGTCATGTTAATTAATTTGTAAAATTTAGCCAAAAAAATGTAAGTTGATTATTTATAATTATTAATTAATATATAAATATTTTATGATTTTTTAAGAAAATTAAATACTCTACCATTTGATGATAAAAATTTAACGTGCAAATATAACAATGTTTCAACCAATAGAGATATTAATTGTGAGAAAGAAAATTTTAATATGGAAGACAAGAGATTAGACCATGAAATCCTGTCCCCTTATGATCTTTAATATAAAGACAATATGCATAACTAATTTGAGTATATTAAGAAAACTACATAAATAATTTAATTATAATATATTAAGAAAACTACATAAATAATTTAATTATAATAAATATGATATAATTTTTTTATAATACTCTTATGTAACATAACGTTGGATTATATATATATATATATATATAGTTTATAAGTCAGATAAAATGAATGATGGTCTTACATTTATAATTAAAATTAACTCATTAACTAAATTTTATATTTACAAGGGAGGAGTATTTTCTCTTCCGTGATAAAAATCTTACATTCCAATCCAAATCAAACCAAAAAACCCTTAAATGGAAAATGAAGAGAGAGAGAGTGTGTAGAGAGAGAGGGATGATTTGAGAGAGAGATGGGATGAGACGAAAAGTGATAGTTTGAAAATGAAGGGAAAAGAATAGACGGGGAGGCAGGAATATTGTTGAGAGTTGAAAAGTAACGAAGCGGGGGAGGCAGGCACAAGGGGGGCACGAAGAAGAGTGTGTCGAGGCTATGTTGGCATCTGACTCTCCCATTCCACGCCCGTGCAAGCTTAGGCCTCTCCTCCCCGTTGAAAACCCATGTCTGTCTTCATTCTTCACCTACTTACTACCAACCAATTAATATTATATCTTCCCCTTTCACCCTCCTTCCCGCCTTGTTTATTCCTTCCCCCATTTGCCTTCTTGTCTTCCTGCCTTTTTTTTTTTTAATAATATTTAATATAAGAGTTAAATAATTAATTAATTCATAATATTAAAAAAATTAATTAAATTAATTATTTATAATAATATATGATATTTTTTAAATACTCTTATTAATAATGTGCAGCGAAATTACCTATTGATAAAGACTCCTTAACCATGCAATCACTATGGAATTATTTAGGTGGGCAAAATAGACAAATACTAGAGGCAGAATGGATTAAAATTTTATATCTATAACCAAATTAAATTTTCAACTAGCTCTTATATTAACGACTGGAAGTGGTATTTCAACTTTTTAATTAATTATACTCCATTGAGTTATTAATGTAAGAATTAAATAATTAATTTATAAATACTGAAAAAATTAGTTAAAATTAATTGTTTATAATAAACATGTGTTGGTTTTCTCATAACACTCTTTATAACCAAGTGCATTATATTAAAAATATTATAAATTTGATAAAAAACATGAATTGATATTTTATATTTAAAATCAAAATAAATCCCTTCTCATACTTTTGTATTTCGGACTGAGGTTAGTATTCAACTCCACATTCTTATAAACAATGAAAATCAATATTGGACCGTTTCCCTACTTCCAAAGAAACCTTTGTTTCCCTCCTGTGGCATTAAAATATCCTTATTTATAATAAAACTACCATTTTCTATGTGCTAGGCATTGAGTCTAAGATAAGCCTATTATTATTTTTATATATTGAGGTCAAATGGTTTTAATTTTTTTGTTTCCAAACCAGTAGCTTTGACGAGACTGTATATGTACACGTAGATATAGATTAATGTATAAATGATTCAGTATATTCAATTATTATAGCAACAATATTCATAAGCTATATATACATACACGCTTTACATACAGTCATTTAGTTTTTAATGTAGAACCTAATTTGAGAGTTAATATTAATTTTATATGTGAAATCTATTTTACATGTTTATCAATTTTTTTCAAATTAATCATATTGATACTTTCTATCAAGAAAAAAATTAGATTATTTTAGAAAAAAAAATCATATTAATTAATTTAAGTAATATCATTAATATACTCAAATTAATTAATTATAGGTTTTACATTAACCATCATAAGCAGAGAAGTATAATACATGACAAATAGTTGCAAGGCAAGTTATGTTTCGAAACCCTTGGCCTTTGAATTAAACAACTCAGTTGTGAAGCCAGCTCTTCAAAATTCAATGTACCGACCTCCTGATAATCAGGCATCTCTGCTGAATCAAATCTCTAGGGAATTGGGATTCCCTTTTTCCCTGTTTGGTATGAAAAAGGCCATGCACGCAGATTCCTTGCTCCATGCCTACAGCTTGATCTTTCTCTGTTTTCGTAACCTCAAGCATGGTGCTTGCCTCTTCTGTGAAAAAAAAACATACTATAACTGTAACAGGACAAATACTGCTTAATCATATTTAATATTTTATTTATTTTTATGTAGATTTATTATTTTTATTTTTATTTTCAGTATAAAAAATGCTTATTAAAGACTGTTTTTTATATTTTATTTGCTTCTTCTTTATTTCACTGTACTCTACACTCTGAGCGACTTGCACGTCGTGTAAGACCCTCCCCCACTCAATGTGTTCTCCCCTCCAAACCTTCTTGTGTTATCTAGGGAAGGTATGTGTGTGTATTTACCTTAAAAAAATTTGTCAAAATTATCTGTTTAAAAATTTTTATTTGTCAAACATACAGAATGCAACTCATTTTTAACTGGCGCAACCAATTTTCAACTATATTCAATTTTTTTATACAAGAATTATTTACACGTGTAATTAAAAATATATTACATATGATTGAAAAAAAATGTTGCAATCGTTAAAATTCAGGTTTCTATGGCTCTTAAAATTTCCAAACAATTACTCTTAAACAATTTCCCAATTATATGCAATAAATCAGTTGATCATGAAATAAAATCACACATCTATAAAACTTTCAAAATCAACTAAAATATATATAGCTCAATATTTACCTCTTGCGTCGCTTTAAGGAGTACTCGATATTTAATGACCTCCCATTACTCTTTTAGTCTTTTTTTTTTCCTTATTAGTTGTGATAAACAACATGCCAGTTGCCAGATGACAATAAATATAATGAGAGTGATTATAGTTAGATACGAAGTGATATAACACGTACTTTTGAGAATTAGTATTTGTTTAATTAATTAAAATGACACGTAGGATGGACTAAAAACTTTATTATCATGCATCCTTGTCCATGTGCTCTTTTTTCTTTTTCTTTTTCTTTTTTCCCCCCAGTGGCTTCGTGCTCATTGCAATATAATCGCAGTCATAGCATTAAAATATTTGCCTGTCCTTTTGACTGAAATAATTTCACTATGCATGTAAGGATTCATTCCCATATTTTTATTTTTCCACTTTTAATAAAAAAATAGTAATAATCACAGGGCGGGGGAATTCCTTGTCCATTAATTATTTACCTTCCAATTTAAAATTATCATAAGTAGCTTTAACTAGCATTTATGAACTTACATATATACTCCGTCCATTTTTTTTTATAAACGACATCTATCATCACTTTCTTATCTCTAAATATAAGTAATATTTATAAGTTGTTTTAAATTTTTGTATCAAATTTTCTATTTTGCTCCCATTAATTACTTATTTTAATACCCAGTACATTTATTATCTCACTTTCCAAACCATCATCTTTCTCCATTCGCATTCTCTCTCTTTCATAATTCTCTTTATTATAATAATTTTGTTATTCTCTTTTTTATACTCTCCTTCTCCCTTATAAATAAGGATATTTTGAAAAAAAAAAAAAATTTCAATTTATAAGTCTTTAACTATTATCTAGTCCAAAGTTGTTTTAAAAAAGATGGAGGGATTATAATAAACAGTTTGAGCACTTTTCACTTTTGTTTTGGACAAAGACTTTTATTTTAACTTTTCCGGCTTTATTAGCATAGTATATCGCAACTATAGGATTTGTTATTATTAATTTTTTGGCAATCTTGTTAATACTCCTCCTCCGTTCCTTATTATAAGACTCAATTTGCTTTTTATATTTGTCCTAATTATAAGATCCAATCCATTTTCTCTCTTATATTTATGCATTTTTTTCCAAGATAATCCTTCTAATAATGATAGTTTTAGCCAATATACTTAATTAGCAAGGATATTTTAGGAATAACAACACTTATTTATTATAATAACCAACTAACTTACTACTTCTTAATCTCCTCAAATAAGTCAATTGGGTCTTATATTAGGACCGGAGGAGTATTAATTTTTATACTTTAAAGCCCTCAAGATCAAATGACACGTCGCGCAATTGGACAATCGTCTCATGATTGATTAATGTTTTGAACAAGCTTTAGTGATCTTCTTCTTCTTTTTTTTTTTTACCAGAGAGCTTTAGTGATCTTCTTAAAGTTTAGTTGAACCACTTTTGATGATTAATCTTGTTTTATTTTTTTTAAAAAATCTTCTTAAATTTTATACTTTTGATGTTTTGAAATCGTAATATTTTCTGCGGAAAGCAAAAGATCTGACGAAAATAAATTAGAAAACGATGTTTTCCAGTAATAAACATCTTGTCGGATTGGGAGGTTAACGTGCCTTACAAGAATATGGCTTCAATTTCCGCTACTGATATAAATGTATTATTATGAGAGTAATGTATAAATATCTCTATAAATAATTGGAACTTATAGTCTAACTGACACCATATACTTCCCTTAAAGTTTTATTTTTCAAGTTATGAGTTTTTAGTAAAAAATATAATAAGCGTATGAGTTTTTACAAAATTTGACGTAGTAATGATTATTGCACTTTTTGATTTTATGATCTTTTCAAATCGTCTTTCAATTAATGTACAAAGATATGACTTCTTGATGAAGATAACTTATAATGTTATTGTAACTTTTTACGTAATCTTTCATTAAAATGCGTCTATTTATAAAGAGACGACTTTTCAAGACACACCATCTGTTCATTTGTAGAATATTCAAAGCCAATAAATTCTCATTTGCTAAAGATGTGACTTCTTGATAGCATGCCAGAATTCACTGTTCAGGTAATAGTACTTTCTCTGTAACGTGACCAAAATGGCCAATGTACAAGTTAAATATTACTGTGAATAAAAATTTGAGAAATGAAGCGGAGGTGGTGCATGTTAATTAAATAGTCTTTCAAAATTACACTAGAGTTTAATTAGGGCCTGTTTAGAATTATAAGTAATTTTTTAATTGTGATTTATGAGATATGAGAAAAATATATAAAAATTTTTGTTTTGATTGTGTAAAATATTTTTGTAAATATTTTAAACGTTTTGACAAACGGGTCCTTGGTAGGGCAAGTTTCAGTGCGATTTAACTCCACTTCATGCATCGAAGAGCAATTACGTCTTGTCAACTTGGTTGAGACAAAATCATAGTTGGGTAGGCTACACCTGCGAAAAGGCTCTATGATAATGTGCAAGAATAGATCTCCAATTCCCTAATTTTAGACATGATTGTGAGTTTTGAATAAACTGATCAAGTTAGACTTTATAGGCCTCTTTGCAGCATTTGAAATGACATTGCTTTGAATTTTTTTTCAAAGAAATAACAATTTATCATATTTGTTTTTTATTAACTTTGATTTATTAGATAATGCCTGTTTTATACATGAATATTTAATTTATTTGTGAAATAATACCTTATTCAACTACAAGTATAGTAGATCACTAGAAAATAAATGATCTTTAACTTACTTTCTTAATCGGTTTGACAACTAGCCTAGCTTTTTTTCCAGTGCTTTGGGTGATATGGCTAAGAAAGTGGGGAAAAAGATCTATGGCTTAATGGCCAGTTCCTTTTTGTTTTTGGGAGTGAGCTAATGACCAAATCATTGCTTGGTTGTTTTCACGAGTTACACTTATAACAACGGGAGCCTTTTTTTTCCCCTGTTTTTTTTTACCATCACTTGCATAACAGGGGGACTTCGATTAGGCCATGGTAATATGCGCTGAGTTAAAATGCCACGTGTCTATAGACTTTAGTAACATTCTCTCTCTGGTCTTAATTATAAGAATTTGTTTGTAATCTATAAATGAGGTTTTATAATTAAAACAAGAGGTAGTATAGTAAAAAGATTCCTCACAACATCACAAACTAATGAAATTAAATCGCTGAGTGAGCATGAGGATATATACCTATGCTTTCTCAATAAAGTGAATGCGCATCTGGTATCATCAACTATTTTTTTAGATGTATCTATTACTTAAATATTTTATGATACATCTAACGCTTTAAATATTTTTCAGGTATGATTAACATTCCAAAATACTTTTTTAATGTAATTTTACATTCAGCATTTTAGGAATTGAGTTCACTAAAAAATAATTTAATTTGTTGAATGTACTTGAAAATATACTTCAAGATGATAAATGCCCCAAAATATAATTTAAGATGTTGAACATCCCTTAAAAGAATACTTCAGGATGTGAGACGTATCACAAAATATTTTAATACACTAAATGCATTTGGAAAGGGTCCTTGATTCGCCTTAGTCCTTTTCAAAATTTTGTTAGTGAAATTAATTATGCATCATATCTTGATGGTTGGTTTGATAATTATACATTAATTAAATAAATTTATTCCAACAATTTAACATGATTTGTTGCGTTGCCTGCAATAAGCGTAAAATTAACTTTCGCTGTATTATTTATATAAGGATATATACTTATATGCATACATTATTTTTTCAATGTGACGTACCCATGAAATTTTCAAAGCATATCAACTTTGTTTTCGTGTTTTTCGCACTACCCTTGAAAACGACGTTGTAAATTGGGATGTGTTTTCCATTTCAATTTGTCTTGATTGTTCTGGAGATAGAAAAGTTGGAACCCCCTCAGTGGTGCACACCAAGCTTTGTCCAAGAGCGGTAACACCAAAAAGAACAACACTGTGCATACACTTGTCATGCTGATAAGCTTGGCACCAATAATTGCAGGCCACGGCCTATGAAATTATCACATTCATCTTGTGGAGAGGGAGACGAAACAATTTATATAATACATTAAAGGCCTCTATCTCTCCCTCAAACTCTAACTTATAATAAAGTTGACAAGTTGTTTCTGTCATGACTTGATCGAGTGCTCAGATCGTACGTTTATCTCTCTGCTACTGAATGTTGAAGATAAGTATTGAAGACTGTGGGATGGAGACGGGAGGGGGGAAATAAAGGTGGTATTCTCTCCAGATATATAAATGGAAGATGAATTCGTTTTACACTTTGGTTTTATCTTTTTTGACCATTATATATAAAGTATAAAGCAAACCCCACTTGAAGCTGCTTCCGATACGTGCCCAACAATGCCAACCTCATCCCTGAGCCTTTATTTATGCATCCACTATCTCGTTTTCACATCTCTTGAGAGAGTGATGATTCTGATAAGATCAAATAGGGACTTCCCTCATCATTGTCTCATGCAGCATCTCCTCTTCTTCGCGTTTTCATTCCACTCATCGCCCACTTTGTTGTAGGAATGGGAGAATTATAGCAGAGAAAAAGTATGAGCACTAACGTGGTATATATCACAACTTATGATAGAAAGGAGGTTAAAACTTTAAACACATATTTGGTTGAAAATAACCCCGAAACATTAACTATTTTCGTAATACTACTTCCGGACATTCATACAAGACTTAGTTTGATATTTAATTTGACCCTAAATATAAGACTCCAAATCCAATTTGTTTTTCATATTTATTTATTTATTTCTAAGATAGTCTCAGCAAAAACTGCACATGTTAAAAATTTCATCAAATGGTAGTTCTGGCTAATACACATGAGTAGCAAGAATGTTTTAAAGAAGACAATATCTATTTATTACAAATAACTAACCTAATTAATTTTCTTAATTTATTCAAATTAGTCAACTAACTCTTATATTAAGGATTGATAATAGTACTACGAAATTCACTAAATGTGGGTTCATGGGTAGATCTAACATAATAGCAATTAAATTTTGCAGCGCTGTGAGAGTCAGTCACCCGTGGTGGTGGGAACTAAGTAAGCCCCATGGAACGCACGTGATTCCTTCAGCACCATTAGGTTCATGTCTGTTTGGTATTATAGCTCTCGTGAAGCCTGTAAACTTTGGTCCTTAATTATCTCACCACAGGTCATGTGACAATATATGTGAAATGAACTCCATGATAAAAGTAAATGTATGTAAGCCAGAAATATAAGATTAGAATACAAACAGTACTTAAAAAAAAAAAAACAAACAGTGATTGAAGGATTTTCTGGTTGGAAGTCATGGCTGAGTGCATTGGAGTGACCTTTCTTAGGAGTCTCGGATAAGTTAGTTAAAAGAAATAAGGTATATATGAACTCGTTCGTCGATCCACTAAGAATCGAGCGGTAGTCATTAAATTGGGTCATGGATGTTTTTGAGAGGTCGCGAGTCAGATCCAATATATAAAATTTATCAGTCAAGTTAGCAATTAACTAAGAAAAAATTACAAATAAATACCCTTAAATATATAAAATTATGATTGAGGACTCTGAATTTGAAAAATAACAAATAAGAATCCCGTTCTACTTTTGCAAATATAAAATATAGGTGAAATGTCTTAAATGCCTTTCAGTTAAATTGTAATTTGGTTTACTGAAATTGTCATTCGTTGAAGTAAACTTGTTATTTCCCATAGTTGACTCGTTATTTGGCATACCCTCGATTAAGTTGTGATTTGATCTACTGAAGTTGTCATTCGTCAAGGTAAAATTATCATTTTTCATAGTCAACTTGTCATTTGGCTGAGAGGCATTTCAGGCATTCCAAAACATTTTATATTTGCAAAAGTGAGACCGGGTCTTTATTTGCTATTTTCTAAATTCAAGGTCCCAGATTGCAATTTTATATATTTGGGGCTCTTCATTTGTAATTTTTCCATTAACTAATTCTATCCCCACCATATATATGGTGGGGACCAAGTAAGCCCACGACCTCATGGTACACAATTCTATCCCCACCATTTGGTTCAAGTCTGTTGTGTATGGCACCTCGTGAGGCCAATAAATTCACGATGATAAACGTCAATGTTGTAAGCTTGAAGCAGATATGGGGCAGTATTCATCCCTTTGCGCAACAAACTCTAATTGTTTTAAGTCAATAAAGGGCTCCAGATCATGGTTGACAAATAATGATTGCTGATAATAATAAGGCGATCAAATGAAATGGAAGAGTTAAACTTGACTAACAAAATAGGCTCTACTTGAGTAGCATTTCGTTACTCCGTCATCAACAATGAATTTTGTAGTGAGTTCACAGTGAATCCAAATGCCCACCTTGCTTTCTTCATCATATTTGATCAAATGAAAAAAGCCAGACGTTGGTGGGGTTTGGTCGAGAATTTAGAGAGCTCGGATTTAAAAATCTTTAATGCGGGGGAAGGCTCCTTCCCGGGTTCACTGCGAAAGATCCAAGATCATTTACTTCCCTATGCCCCTGAGTTTTATAGAATTTTCTTAATTCCAGAGACAGCCGGGTTCTGTTTCAGACGCTAAAAAATGTTTCCCAGGGTGACACCTTTAGAACCCGAGTTGGCGAATATATGATGAACGTATATATATATATATGATGAAAACGCTTTGCCACTGACTGTATATATTGCTTATCAGAAATCTCAATACATCCAAATGGAAATATTGCAGAATGTAACAGAACGGTACAGCAAAATGTAATGAAATAGCAGAAAGGAAGGGAAGCAGCAAGGAAGGTACAGAAGATAGCAGAGGGAATCTATCCAGGAAGGAAATCGTTCCAAAATCCAGCACACCACTCCCCAACGGCCTTTGGCCTATTATATTGAGCTGTCACCGTCTAATTCTCGAAGTTTCCATGATTTCTTCCTGATCCGTTGGCTTCTACGTGGCCCAACATGGTCATTGGGGCTTCTATCTGTCGCTGAAACCGAGTGCTCCTGGCCCATTTGGTTTTGGATCATAACACCCGAGTTGGCGAAGGATTGTTGAATCTACTTGTGTACATGTCAGAAGAAGTTTCTGAGATCAGGGAGCTGTTTACTGACAAGGATCTTGACGAGGATCTGAATATTCCAAGCGCTTGCAACAGAGCACTTGCGGGCAGTCTTGGAAGTCTAGTTATTTCAGTGAAGAGGATGCAGACGTTCCTTTTATAATTTCTTGTTACCGTTTATTGGATGACTGCAAGAAGTGAATATAAAATTTTGTCCTATGCATTCCTGAAATGGTTTCAACTCTTGTTACCGTTTGTGGCAGTGTATTGGAGATCCGACACATCAGGTAATGCAGTCCATAAAGAGAAAAGAAGTTAAAAAAAATCGATTCATGGACGTCCCTTGCTGAGATGAATCAATGTTCATGTTGTGAGCTCCATGCTTTTTGTCTCTCGCATTTGACCTTACACAGATGTTGTAGCCAAGCATGCCGCGCTGCAGCGAATTTCTCAGGAAATCTTCCTAGATTTTTGCTTACATTCTGAAGGAGAAAGTCACACACACACACATATAGTTTTCGCTTGCTTTGCTACTGAGAAATACTATATACTTGTATTACTTTTTATACGAAAGCACATGCTGTTTGGGTGGTGGGATAGGCTGAAGTTTGAGTTAAAAGTCACTAGTTTAACAGGCCGTTCATGATACTAGAATTCAAGCATGGTTGATCGATAAATAATGCCACTGGAAATAGAGGCCAATAAACTAGCACAGTTGCATGCAAACGTTGGCCCTCATGAATTAGATGGTGCTTATTGTTAGTCGGCTTTTTGATGGATTAGTGTTTTGCACATTTGAGAGCAAAAATCCGACAGGCTGTTGAACAGGCTAATATCCCTATCTGAAATTTATATACAGCACAGATTTGGAGTCTTGTCTTGAAAATCTAGTCATTGGAATAGAAATAGACGTAACCTGTTTACCAAATGACCAAGGTCCAGAAAACTACAGAAAACAGAAGCAGACGAGCTACATCAGTTAGGAGAGCTAGGGTTTGGCCTCCAAAGGTCTCTGCTATTTTTTCATCCAACGCACTACACTCTTCTAAGCCGTCTTTTCTTATTCTCCTCCCCCGTCAATTACACTTGGGCAATTTCTGGAGAGAGTATGGGCCTAGAGTCAAGTACAGTAATCATCAAATCGTTGAAAGATCAAAAAAGTCGCCAAAGTATAGAGAAGGTACTACAATCCAGGGTCAACTTGCCACTAGTCTATTTGTTAGGCTCCTATTTCTGAGTTCCAACTCATAAGGTTATTTTTTTCCTAGTATACTCGTACACGTGTATCCTTTAGGAGGAAGCAAGATGTGCTTTGCTTCCTAACTTCCCTCTAATCACGCCTGATTATTGTTTTGCATTCCCCTTAAAATCATTCTATTGGTGTGGAAGAGTAAAATGGAAGAGTCAACGAGAGAGGCCTGATTCCTGTTGACCCAGTGGCACAAGTAATTTCGTTGGCAGATTACCATCTTCATGCACACTTCATCTTTCAGTTAATTGTTCATAATTTATGATAAAACAAGTATTATTACACCTGCACATGGAACAAGACGTCAATATTGACTTAGATTAACAGAGGATTTAGCTTTAACTATGCTAATAATGAGAGGGCGAAGGATTTGACCAGCATCTAGAGTTTCCGTGATGCTCAAGAGACTCTGACGGGACTCAAATTTTCCCAGTTGAACACATGCATGCTCTCTCAATTTCCGCTGTGAGTCTCTCTTTCCATCCAAAGCGAAATTGGTGGTTTTAAATCCTAATACAAATAAGCCATTTTGTCCCATCTTGTTTAAACGCCTTCTGGTTCTTCCTATCACTCCTTTCATGATGGGAAATGAACTGAAGAACCCTCCATTAGTCGCCCAGCTTTTAGGCTCCAAGTTAACGTTTATCCATCTTCTTCGTTTTTTTTTCTTTGTAATAGGATTGTCATTAGGTGTCACAGTCAGTGTTTACTACAAAAGCTTCTCATTCAACCTACAAGAACTTTGCCTTTCGTCACCACCAAGGCTGCTGGAACCGCCACCGCCGCAGCCGTGGATTCAGCCAAGTGTGAGTGGATCTGCATTATATACCCAGCAGCCTCTCATGCACAGTATGGATGATGAAGAGTTGTTCTGGCGATCTCTAATGGTCCTAGAAGGAAGAAATTCCAGGGTGAGCATGCTCCTAAGATTGCTTTCATGTTCCTGACCAAGGGACCTCTTCATCTTTCCCCCTTGTGGGAGACGTTCTTCCAAGGACACCAAGGGCTCTACACCATATATGTTCATACTCATCCTCTGTTCAATTGGACAGTGCCTGTGGATTCTGTCTTCTACAGAACAAGAATTCCAAGCAAGGCAAGTTCCAACTCTTGCTCTTCACCTAGACAAAACATCTCCTTAAATATAAATTATGAAGACATAGCCAGAACCTACTTCAAACTTGTTCCTAATATTTCTTTTCGCGTTGATTACAGACAGTAAAATGGGGACAAGCTTCGATGATAGATGCAGAGAGACGCCTCTTAGCCAACGCTCTTCTTGACTTCTACAACGAGAGATTTGTGTTACTTTCAGAGACCTGCATTCCTCTATTCAACTTCACCACAATATACAACTTCTTAGTTAACGCGAATCAGGGCTTTGTAGCCTCGTATGATGATCCAAGAACAACTGGGCGAGGCAGATACAATCCCAAGATGGCACCCACAATAACAATTTCTGATTGGCGTAAAGGGTCCCAGTGGTTCGAGATGAATAGAAAAATGGCCATTGAGACTGTATCTGACACCAGCTACTATCCCATTTTCAATGAGCTGTGTCGTCCTCCGTGTTATTCTGATGAGCATTATATCCCTACGTTGATCAGTAAGTGTTGCTCACTTGAGAACTCGAACAGATCCATCACTTGGGTCGATTGGTCCAAGGCTGGGCCACACCCTGGGAGATTTGGAAGAGCCTCGATCTCACTTGAGTTCCTGAACGATATAAGGTTTAACTGCACTGCTCCTCATAGACTCAATTCCAGTAATGCTTCTTCCACCTCTATGTGCTTTCTTTTTGGTAGGAAGTTTATGTCAGATGCTCTTCGTCCTTTGCTGCAGATTGCACCTATTCTTCTAGGCCTCAATTCTTCACAATTCTGAACATGGTTGGTATGAGTGATCCATGTTATTAATTGAGTTTGCAGGTTGTACTTGTTGCCCCTGTGCTCTGAGATTGATTAAGATTTATTTGTATATTTGAGAGAATAAGATCAACACTGTCATTTAATGCAAATTGAACAAGATTTTGCAAATTCGTTTGTGTTTTGTTTGGCTCAGGTTCCTCAAATTGGCATGATCATTTTGTACATCATTGGCCTTTGTGTCGTTCACTCGTTGTGATTTTTGGCCCTTTGACACCATTTGATGTGATAGGCTGCCCCTTTTTCAGACTGTCCCGTAGAATCTTGGAACATGGCATAACGATGATTTTCATATGATTTTTAAAATTAAATGTTGGGACCTTTTTCTTGACAATCAAATTACCCATACGAAAACAATTATGTAAACCAAGTTGATGAATGAACAAATTAAAGTCTAATTTTGCCTCGGGACCCTTTTTTTCCTTTCAAAAGACACACTGGGCACCCTAAAGTTAAAAGAGGGTACAACGTTGCCTCTCATGTAGTCAAATAGTTAGTTAATTGAGAAAATTACAAATCCTGGCCCATAGTTTACAAGTCAACTTTTGAGATTTACGACAAGTTTGCCAAAAGTAACAGACATGGTTAAAACTATTAATTCCTCCCCCTCATACTCTTTCTTACAGCGGGAAGAAAACCCAGTGAAGGGGGATTTGGATTTGAATGTGAGGATTGGCGTGATGATAAGGTGTTAGTGAATTGGGTTTTGGTTTTGATGACCATGGTCCAGGCATGAATAATTCATGCTATGGTTAAGAAGGGGAATGATAACAACTGCCACCTTCAATTATTAATATAAAACCCATTTGAATTTTATTTTTTGTTAAAGACCCAGTTGACTAATTTAAAAAGATTAAAAAAATTACTAAATTACTTAATTAGAGTATATATTACATGATCACTCTAAAATATTTATATGTATCAATAGATTATATATTAATTTATGAGTGAAGCAAATTAGTTTGGATAAAAATGATAAATATAAATATTTTAAAATAATTTAATAACTTTATTAATCTCTCCAAATTAGTCAATATAATGCTATATTAAAAATAGAAGGTAGTATAATATAATTAACAACATTATTGAATCGATCACAGCATCTGTGTGTCTCTACTGTCTCCTATGTTTCTGCTTCACGTAACCTTTCTTTCTCTTTCCTCCCCCTGTGCTCTAATTCATTATTCCCTTCTGCTTTATAAATAAATTAACATTATGTTCTCGATTTAGATTTGACTAAGCATAATTAAGTCTCTGTTGGCAAAATAAAAAAAGAGTCTCAGACAATAAACCGTGTTATTCATCATTTATATCTAATAAATAGATTTTATTAACATTAGATATAGTGGTGTTGATACTATTCCTTTGCAGAAAACTACCTATCCTATCCGGTCAAAAAAAAAAAAAAAACTACCTATCCTACACCAAATGTCAAATAATTTACTCAAATCTTTGGTTCTCTATGATAACAGCGCTGTCATTTTTCCTCCACTGTAAAAAAAAACATGGTTAAATTGATAAACAATAAATTAAATTAAGTGCTTTCTGAACCGACTAATTTACTTAAAAGCACATTTATTACCGTGTTGGCAGAAATATTGCACATTTATTACATTTTTAGCAAATAAGTAAATAATTAAAAGAAAAGGAGGGGGGTGAAAATCTCAAAATGCATATATGATTATATTCCTTGTTCCAGTTCTTCCTAGATAAAATATATTTTTTGCTTCTCAATTTGGGAAATGTCAAATTCAATTTTTTTTCATGATACATGCATGTTAATTGTTTACCTCTTAACCCTTTAAAATATTAACTTTAGTGGACTACTAATTTTTTAAATGACTTCTCATTGCATTATTAGTACATGTTTCAAAGACTAGTAAATAAAAAATTAAAAAAAAAAATAGTGCATTAAAATTAGAACTCTTTTATACCAAAAGAAATTAGAATAGGAAAAATATGATAAGGCTATTAGGCTAGCCCATTTAGGGAGGCCCATACCCATAAAATCATGGTCTACTGGGAAACAAGCCAGCCGACTCATCTCGTGCTTTTTCTTGGCGCGTGATGATCCAAGCCGTTTGCTCCGGATGGACTCCCCTGCGGCCAAGATGATTACTGTCAGTTCTTATTATGGCAATCAAATAACTCATTTATAAACCAATAAATATTGATCCAAGTAAAAAGAACACATGCATCTTAAAAATTATGTCTTTGGTTCAATTTTTGGAGCATTGTGTATGAAAAAAAATACTGTTGGTACGAGTCGCCGCTACGGCCTTTGACAGTATCCCGAAAAATTAGTCTCTTACTATTCGAATGGGAGAATACTCTAGGCAACAAAAAATCATTTATAAATAATAAATAATTATTTAAAATTAGTTAAAATAATAAATAGATTAGAAATATACTTTTATTTGCAAATATCCCTTACAATAAATGAGAAAAATAAAAAAGAATATGTGAGAAAATGTGATAGGAGAAAAATAATTAAAGGACAATATTGATAAAAATATATTATATGTTAAGATAAATTCAAATTGAAGCTTATAAAACGAATCATATATCTTTTTAAATTTAAAACTTATAAATAAGACCAGTATGTGATTTTATGATCGAACTTTATCCATATTTTCTTAGTTAAAATTTTGTGTCCATGAAAAGTTGCGCCTCATGTGGGAGCACTTGACGAGTAGATCCCACGTCTTGTTTTTTATTATTCCGTGGGGAGTTGCTTTATGTATTGCCTGACATAAAATGTGTCACGCTTGGATGAAGTCTTAGGTTTGAATATGGTGATAAAAAGAAAAATTAATTTAATTTTTTCAAGTCAATACCTTCATTTAAAATATTTCAAATACATACTATTTCCGGTTGTAATTATAAGAGCCAGTTGACTAATTTGAGGAGATTAAGAAAGTAAGTTGAGTTAGTTATTTGTCATAAATAGGTGTTGTTTTTCCTAAAATATCCTTACTAATTAAGTGTATTGACTAGAACTATCATTGTTAGAAGGGTTACTTTGAAAAAAATGTATAAATATGAGAGACAAAATGAATTGGGGTCTTATATTTAGAACCAAAATAAAAGTCAGACATGGTCTTATATTAAGGACCGGATGTAGTATAACTTATGCTAGAACTTATTTATAGGGTGGTATATTCTAATCTTAATTAAAATATTATTATAATCTTAATGATAAAATAAACTTCATTAAACGTTCAAATTAAAAGACATATCTAAATAAAAAGGTAAATCTGAATAACATAAAAATTAAAATTCTTTCTCAAAATTCCAATTTAAAATCTTAAAGTAAATGAATTCTCAACAAAAAAAAAAAGATATCGTGCTCTAAATAAAATACAGAACTCTAATTATACTAGGATGATCATAATAATGACTTAATTATTGTTGTTTATATAACGCCATCCCACGCAAGCACAACACATACCAATCGTCGTCCTTTGGCCTCCCTTCGCGTCTCTGCAAGTTCTTGTCTTTCTTCTCCTTCTGCCTGTTCCGATGAAGCCTGAGCGTTTCTCTGCATCATCATTTCTGAAAGTTATCAATATTCTTCACTTGCATTATCTCCTTACTCTTTTCTCTCTCTTTCTCGTCGTTGCCGCTGGTTTACTCATCGGAATCGCTCTCTCTTTGCACCTCAAAGACCTCTCTCTCAACTTTCAAATCCAACAGTTCTTTACCCCATCCATTGGATTAAAACAATTGTCACCGTACTCGCCTCCAAATCCAACAGTCTTGACCATCATTAATATTTCTTCCTCAAATCGGACAAAGACAGAACCTTTGACGACGTCGTTAGATGTTCATGATCGTCAGAATCAGACAAAAACAGTAACCTTAACCCGAAAAGGTCTGAAAGATTTCTTGAAACCTCCGGAGGCAATGCATGGTATGAGCGAAGAAGAGCTGTTTTGGAGAGCTTCTGTGGCTCCAATGGTTGAGGAAGCTCCATTCGATCAGACACCAAAAGTTGCATTCATGTTTCTGACGAAAGGTCCTCTTCCGATGGCTCCTATTTGGGAGAAATTCTTCAAAGGAGTCGATAAAGACTTGTATTCTATATATGTACATTACCCTCCATCTTTCAATCAAACACTTCCAGAAACTTCAGTCTTCCATGGCCGGGCAATACCAAGCAAGGTAATTAGTATGTTTAATTTATATTTATTTGATTGGCATATATATACATTTCCTGTGTACTGTTTTTGTTTTTCTTTTTTGCGTTCATTGAATGTCCGCAACTGTGGGCTTTTTTTTTTTGTTTTATAAAAAAAAGTAAGAAATTAAGCTCCAGTGCTAAGTCGTTAATTAGGTTGTAATATTGGATCGCAAGCATCATAATTCATAACATAGGACTAGCTTTTCTTTTCTGATGTTATACTCAAAGTGTGATAATTATTAAGTGATTATATTCTCCAAACAAAGAGATTTTGAGGAGGGATATTTTTGGGATGTTACCATTAATTTGTCAATGTGATCGACGTTCGTTAACTTTAGGGGGTAATTCAGAGCGCATTAGACAGTGTTCACAAATTAAAGAAACAGATTGATTTTTAGATCGATCTATCTGTATCTGTCAAAAACATGTTACGCCGCATGATGAAACGCCTAGTTTAACATATGTAGAATAGAAATGGGCTTTGACAAAGGTCGATTTTGTGTGATTTGGCTGACCATGTCGTGTAGGTTTCAAAGAGCTAGTACGCGCTATTATTAGTATGGACGTGAGCAGCTGATTCTAGCTATATTCCCAAATTATAATTTGTACACAATGTAAAGACAATACCGCCGCTACAACAAATATTGATATTACAAGTGCATATCAATGGTTGTCTTTTAGGATTTGTCCCTTTTCATGCATCTCTGATCTGATTCTATTATAACGAATTTGCTTTGACTTTCCATTTAAGATTGATCATCACCGACTATTTTATATATATTCGTTATTCACATGCTTCTCTCCTCTTGTATGGTCTTTTCTGGAATTCTGCTTATGAAATATATATATATATGTGTGTGTGTGTGCTTATATATTAATTAAACATTATATTTCGCTTCCAGCTCTTGTTAATTACCCAAAAAAGGGGAAAAAGTTTGCCGAGTCGGTTAAGCTCTGTCTGTATAAACCTGTCTGGAATAGAGAATTGCTTGTGAAATAGGGTTTTGATGTGTGCACACTTATATAAATGTTATATTGCCAAAGCCTGCAATATAATTGAGCATTTCTAATATATAAATATATATATGTATAATTATTTTTAATATTAATCTTATTTGTCTATATGTTATATGCATAGGTTAAGGTCAAATTTCTCAGCTTGTTAACATGAGCACCATATTTGAAAGTAATTAATTGGTTAATAACATGGAGATCAAAAGCAATAGTTCATTTAATATGTATGCTTGTCAAGGGGTGCTTGAAAAAGGGTTAAAATGGAACTGTACTATTCATCCAACCTAATACGTATGGAATGTTCGCAACCAAACATAAATTATCGTATTTTCGTGTCTTGTAATTTAAGGTTGCCTGGCAATCAATATATTTCGGTTGCATACTTTTCTTTGATTCCACTCCTTTTCCAAGCCCAAGACAGAATCCGGTTCCTTCCCCTTCCAAAGCCTACTTTTCCACATTCTCTCCTTCAACTATTTCTCAATTCCTTCCTTTCCTCCGACATTGTCTCTAACATGCATCAACCAATCTATGTTAAACAAAAACATATATATTTTCTTTTTTTTGACCCTTGCATTTTTGGGTTCTGAACATGCAGATAGTGAGGTGGGGCGATATGAACATGATAGAGGCAGAGAGACGCCTACTGGCCAATGCACTGCTGGACTTCTCAAACCAAAGATTCGTTCTCCTCTCAGAATCATGCATTCCTCTGTTCAACTTCTCCACCATCTACAACTACCTTGTCAACTCCTCAAAAAACTTCGTGGAAGCCTACGACATGCCAGGTCCTGTCGGCCGTGGACGCTACCGTCCCAAAATGAAGCCGCACATCAAGTTAAGCCAATGGAGGAAGGGCTCTCAGTGGTTCCAAATAGATCGAGCCCTGGCCCTCGAGATAGTCTCAGACGAGACATACTTCCCAGTGTTCAAGAAGTACTGTAAGGGCTCGTGTTATGGTGATGAACACTACTTGCCTACGTTGGTGAGCATCATGTTCTGGGAGAACAACTCCAACAGGACACTGACCTGGGTTGACTGGTCAAAGGGTGGGCCCCACCCTGCGAGGTTTACGAGGATGGATATAACAAACGAGTTCTTGGAGAGGATGAGACATGGGAGTGTTTGTGAGTATAATGGGAAGAAGACGGACGTGTGTCATTTGTTTGCGAGGAAATTTACGCCTCACGCTTTGGATAGATTACTTAGGTTTGCTCCCAAGTTGATGCAATTCGCTTGACTTTTTTTTTTTTTGGTTAGCCTCTAATGTATAATTCTCTTTTTGATTTGTCAGTCATTTATCCTGTGATAATGTATAAAAACTCCGAGCCACACATTTTGTTACAGAAATTAATTAATTTTAGAGTAATTTTTTTGTTTGTTGATATTTTTTTTAAGTAATCAAACGTTGAGCACCAGAAGCCCAGAAAAACGAAGCCCAATATGATTTGTTTTTTAACTTATTTGGATAGCATAAAAATTGGTTTTTAAAAACACTTTTCTGTAAATTGAAATAAATTATTTTATATATTTACTTTGTATATAGTAAAATTATTTTTAAAACTATGATTTGGTTTCATCTAAGTACTACTCTTTGAAAGGTTTCTGGGCACAGAGCCCTCCCACCGACAGAAATGAACGAGCTTGCTTGGGGCTGTTACTTAAAAAATGGAACTGATCGGTTTGTCTTTTTATGGGCCTGACATTAGTTGGGCTTGTTGACTCTATTTCCCCCCAATTCTATCGCAATGAGCCCCAAAAAGTGAATTTATAATGCAGATAAATTTGATTGATCATCAACTTCAAAACATGAATTTATAATAAATGACAATTACAACATACGTAATTCATCAAAAACAATATCAATATGTACTAGAAAACCTATTATAAAAATTCTTAAGCCATAAATAATGGGGTAAATCTTTAACTCCATGTAAAATTCGGTACCCCACAATGTAAGTCGATTATATAGAGACGCGCACACAAATATATAACTTTTACATAAAATTACATTATTATAATTTATATAATAATATTCATAACCATTTTCTTTAGGGAAAAAATGACCAATGATCTAGCTCGTGGCTCCGCCACTAAAGACCTGTTTGGGTGACCCTCAAAATCATGGTTTGGGAGGCAAAATCATGGTTTTGGTGAGATATCATCCAAACAGCATCAATTTTAGGTCAATAATCTGAAACCATGGTTTGGGTCAAAACCATGGTTTTAGGAGAAGTGAATTCATTCTGCTTATGGCTCAAATTAGAGAGATGATTGTGCCTGTCAGAGTAGATCTCAACAATAATATAACTTTAACATTTCTCAATTATTTTTTTATAAACATATTTAACATCATATCTTATAAACATATATACACATATTAATTATTTATTAATTACATTATCTTATGTATTATTAATTGTGTTGGTAAAAATATATTATTAACAATTTTATTCCTTCAAATTAAAATATATCATAAAATTTATCTTTTATATAATTATCATATTAACTTATGTTTTTTTTTTAGTAATTTGTATATATAAAAAGTACTTCTGATAATAACTGTCCAAACACTCTCACTTCTCAAAATCACCTTTTTATAAAATCTATTTTTCACAGACTCTATTCTTCCCAGAATCTATTCTCCAAAAGCTATTCTCCAAACCATAGTTTGGTTTTATCCAAACACACCCTAAGTAATACTCTAATAGTATGCTTTTTGATTGAGTATGGAGTGTTCTCTGGAACCGTCTGTTGCATCATAAAACTATACTATCTATAAACATGCATGATGAAGCTTATTTTAAGATAATTTATTGAACAAATATATATCTTGAAGGCTTGAATGAAATAATAATAAAAATAATTGTCAATGCATGAAATTATTAAGACATTGAAAATTGACCAGCGGTAGGACTACCTAGAAAAATGTTTCGTGTTCTAGAAAATGAATCACAATGATGTGCCCATTAATTCAATAAAACCTTCTAAAGGCCTTCGATGTCAAGAAACATATTAAAATGTAAAACGCTGCCAAGCCACTTTCAATCAACATCTAAAATAATTTATCATCGCGACAGCTCAGGTTTGTGTTATTGTCAATGACGTTGCCGGTTTCACTGACTAGGAATTCCACATAATGAAAATTGAATTCTGTATGAGACTCAGATTTTCAATCTAACTTTCCCCGGCCGGAATCAATTTATCTTTGAATGTTCGACATTGAGAATGTTATCTTGAAAGAGGGGCTTTATAAGATTTTGAATTTTTTATTTCCGATAACTAGCTCTTGAGATATGATTCTTCTGACAACCTGTACTTGTTACAATGATGTTTTCATTGAGATTTAACCAATCAAAATAGGAAAAATTACTGTAGATTCCCACAGAAGAGAATTTACTACTGAAAGGTCTCATGAAATCATAAAATGTATATGAGGTCCCAAGGGACTTTACAGCAAAAAATTTCAAACGTGCAATTACTTTCTTGCCCTTCTGCTTAAAGAAAGAAACTGAAGCACACGATTGAGAGAAAAACTCCTATAAGTTGTCATTTTCATGAAATCCGCCGCCGTCTCGTTCATGTCCATCCTTGTGTGCTCCGACAGCTTCAATCTCCGGCGAGGTCTGTCAGTGTCTGCTCGGTACATTGTCGCTCGCTGCTCCGCACTCCGTCGGTCTCTGGTCCGCACTCAGTCGGTCTCTAGTTGGACGCCTCCAATCTCGTGCACGGTCTGTCGGTCGCTGGTTCGCACCCCACTACCACGAGCCTCGTGGGTTCCATCGTCGATGACCTTCGCACCCCACTGCCGGCGAGCCTCTCTCTCTTGGTATATCATATTGATATTATTTATTACTGGTATATTTAGGTGAGACGCTTCTCAGTTTCAGAGCAACAGTTGGCTATTGTGTAAGTTGTATTATTTAAATTTCGAAGTAATGTTGGCTATTGTCAATTGTTGTGCATAAGTTGTTATTACAGTGATCGAAGGTTGTCATTAACGACCCCATGACCTATCCTGTTATGTAGGATGGAAGACTTGTGTAAGTTGTATTATTTAAATTTCGAAGTAATGTTGGCTATTGTCAATTATTATGCATAAGTTGTTATTACAGTGATCGAAGGTTGTCATTAACGACTCTATGACCTGTCCTGTTATGTAGGATGGAAGACTTGTGTAAGTTGTATAATTTAAATTTCGAAGTAATGTTGGCTATTGTCAATTGTTGTGCATAAGTTGTTATTACAGTGATCGAAGGTTGTCATTAACGACCCCATGACCTGTCCTGTTATGTAGGATGGAAGATTTTTGTAAGTTGTATTATTTAAATTTTGAAGTAATGTTAGTTATTATCAATTGCTGTGCATAAGTTGCAATTACCTAAGTGGAGCGATTCCAAATGAACTAGGAAACCTATCACAGCTCAGAAGTTCGTGAGTGCAGTATTTTAATGTAGTTTCTGGTTCATTTCATCCAATTTATGTTGTTATAAGGATGGACAAATCTCATTCATTCATTCATCATATTCCTGTATTTTCTAGGGTTATATCAAGTAACTCCCTCAGTGGGAATATACTATTCTTTATATGTTGTAATTGGTTGCTCTATATGTTGTCATTTACTATCCTGTATGTTGTCATTTACTACTCTATGTTATCATTCACTAGTATGTACGCTGTCAACTGCTTATTTGTATGTTGTGATTGGTTGGTGTGAAGGTTGTTATTATCTTGTGTGCAGGTTGTCATTAGCCTCTGTTAGTTTGTCGCTTGCTTATGTATAAGTTGTAATTTCCTGCTGTTATTGTTGTCATTCGGTTTAGCGTGGATTGTCATTGGCTGTTGTGTATGTTGTGAATGGCACAAATGTAGGTTGTGATTGTCTGATGTGTAGGTTGTGACTGTATGCTGTGCATGTTGGATGCTTGTAATCCCCTCAAGAAATCCATGACTTGAAGGTTGGATGCTTGTGGTGGCTTGTAACTTATCAGAACAACCTGCATGGTGATCAAGTGCTGTCTTTGCTACGAGGAAACTCCCAAAGCAAGAAGAAGAAATAAACAATGAGCATAGATTGTATTTAGTTTTTTTTTATTTGACAGCTAAATGTAAAGTTCAGATTTTGTTTCTTTATTTGACCATGTAGTGATAGCTAGATGTTAAGATATGTTAATGTGTATTGACATCATTTACTGATTATGAAGTTTTTGTAATGACATTTATGTGTTTTGACAAAACAGGAAATTCTTCATTCCATACACGGATTATGTCCACAAATGCAGACTAAATAAAACCGGATAAACAAATGGTAACCATGATGACATGATAGGCATATATCACAATCATCTCTGCCACATCCATTTACAACCTCAACGGGGGTTGCTGACAACCCGAAAACAAGTGGTTAACAACTTGGGCAGTGTCCCTGACAAATCACTCTGTGGGATGCCACAGCTTCTAAATAGATTGTATTATCAGCATATATAACGACCTTAAAAAAAATTAAGAGCATTTTAAAGTTATTAACAGCTTTAATTGAACCCAATAGGATTACAGTAGATTTTTACTACAGCAATTCATTTACAACCTCAACAGTGGGTGTTGACAACCCGAAGAGAAATGGTTAACAACCTTCGCAATGGGCCAAACAAATTTGTATGAAAACTTATCAGCAATGCTGTACCTATATAGTGCTTGTCTAAGGGCTACTGCATTAGGAAAAATTTATCCTTCTCCAATAACCAGACCCTTTCACTTTGTTGAATTCCTTTCCGAAATTGGGGTTGACATCATTTCTGAACCACATGGCAATGATAGTGGGTCTTCATTAAACACATTGGGTGGAGACATGGATAATGCATCTGAACCTTCGAACAAGTCTTCCATCCTACATAACAGGACAGGTCATGGGGTCGTTAATGACAACCTTCGATCACTGTAATAACAACTTATGCACAACAATTGATAATAGCCAACATTACTTCGAAATTTAAATAATACAACTTACACAAGTCTTCCATCCTACATAACAGGACAGGTCATGGGATCATTAATGACAACCTTCGATCACTATAATAACAACTTATGCACAACAATTGACAATAGCCAACATTACTTCGAAATTTAAATAATACAACTTACACAATAGCCAACTGTTGCTCTGAAACTGAGAAGCGTCTCACCTAAATATACCAGTAATAAATAATATCAATATGATATACCAAGAGAGAGAGGCTCGCCGGCAGTGGGGTGCGAAGGTCATCGACGATGGAACCCACGAGGCTCGCTGGTAGTGGGGTGCGAACCAGCGACCGACAGACCGTGCACGAGATTGGAGGCGTCCAACTAGAGACCGACTGAGTGCGGACCAGAGACCGACGGAGTGCGGAGCAGCGAGCGACAATGTACCGAGCAGACACTGACAGACCTCACCGGAGATTGAAGCTGTCGGAGCACACAAGGATGGACATGAACGAGACGGCGGCGGATTTCATGAAGATGACAACCGATAGAAGTTTTTCTCTCAATCGTGTGCTTCAGTTTCTTTCTTTAATCAGAAGGGCAACAAAGTAATTGCACGTTTGAAATTTTTTGCCATAAAGTCCCTTGGGACCTCATATACATTTTATGATTTCATGGGACCTTTCAGTAGTAAATTCTCTTCTGTGGGACTCTACAATAATTTTCCCATCAAAATACTATAATAGATCTCGTCCTGCTCTTTGGAGTATATCATGAATACCAGTAGACATTACTACTGTTGCAAACTTTATTAAAAAAAAAAAACTAGACATCTAAAAATACCTTTTATTCAGTATTAACCCCAATTAAGTCAGAATTAATGAAGGGTATTTTTGAAACAAGATTATTGATAAATTATTGTTTTCTCCAAAATATTTTATGCTATAAAATATGAAATCACTGCAGAAACGTTTTGTAAATGAAAATAAAAAAAATATTTAGTTTTTTCATTTCCCACTGTCCTGTTATCTTAGGTATTATGGTTAATCAATTTAGAATTTCCAGCTTTTATCATTGTAACACATGAAGTGGATGCTTACATAATACAATCTATCTATGATGGTGTAAGCTAGGATTATTAGTTGGCAAAAAAAAGTAAGGTACAATTATTAAATATAATTTTGATTTGTTAGGGGTTTAATTTTAAGAATCAAAACTCCGTTGAGTTTTCGGTTTTCATTGTTTTACATAATAATCATTTCAAAATGGATTTTTTTTCTCAGAAATCTGTAGTCAAATTGGAAGTGCTTTATTTATTTATTTTTGCCAGAGTGCTTTCTTCGTTATTTGCAAACAATAAAGGAAAAAAGAGGATAAAATATCCTAGAAATTATTAAAGAATAAATCAGTGCATGTGAATTTCAAAATTCTAATTCAGATCCCGTACCATTTTTAGAATTTTCAAATCTTGTAAAATCATATAAATGCCTTTTACTATTTTTTTTCTTTTTTTTTTAATTTTAAATATTACCACCTCAGCACTTTTGGCAGCTGGAACTCCTATGCCGGCGACCCTGACGACAGCTAGCTGCTAAAACTCTAGCCGCATGTCACCAAAACTTCGGTGACTAGTCACTAGAGCTCCGATGACTACTATTTCTTATGTATTGACTACTTTTTTTAGCTATTGACTACTCTAGTATGATAATTGACTACTTTCATTTTTAAAATTTTGATGATTACTTTTGTTTAAGTATTAGATACTTTAGTTTTGCTATTGACTACTTTTGATTTAAAAATTCAAAAATATATTAATGTTGTTGGAGATCTAGTGACTACTTTTGTTTGGTTATTTACTATTCTCATGTAATCAATAGCTATATAAAAATAGTTATCAGAACTTCGAAAACAAAAGTAATCAATAATTAAACTAGAATAATTAATAGTTATATAAAAGCAATCACTGAGAATAAAGATATTGTTTTCATTTCACAAAATTTTAAAATTTCAAAATAGTACAAAAAGTTTGATTTAAAATTTTAAAATTTACTTACCCTAATTTGCTCTTCAACATTTTTAAAAGTATTTTAGTGTCTTTTTCCCAACAATAAATGCACCATCACAGTTTTAAAATTTGCCTTTATGTTGTTTTATCACTTCTTTTTTGCGTATCGGGTCAGGGAGTAAAAAGAAAACTTGTTTATTACGCGCGTTTAAATGGACCCAAGAAGTGCAAGTAAGCCGTGCAAAAAATATTAATTAATTGGAATAATTCAACCAAGACTAAGTCTAAATTAGAGCTTTGAAGCCTTACGTGTTAGAATAAAGATCTTTCCATGTATGGCAATTGAACAAGTTTTCCATTCTCCGAAAGTTTACATTTCAATCTCTTTAATCTTCAATCCAAACTCCAACCAACACCCTTCATTTTCCCTCCCTCTCCACCCCAATGAAGCAGCAAGACCGTATTTACACAGTCCCATATCTCCATCTCTTCAATCCTCAATCTCCATATCTTCTTCACTGCTTCTCTGTTTTTCTGCTCTTTGGCTCTGTTTTGCTCATCGGGATCACTCTCTTTATCAATGACTTCTTCCTCAACTTCCACATCCAGCAATTCCTTGGCTTCACTTCACCTCCACCGCCTTCAACAACCAATGTTTCTTCATTAAATCAGACCACAGAAACAAAACCCTGGTCAATAAGTATTCAGAATCAGACCACGGAGACAAAACCCTGGTCAGTAAGTATTCAGAGTCAGACAGAACCTACCTTAACACAACATGGAGGATTGAATGATTCCTTGAACGTTCCTCCGAAGGTGATGCATCATATGAGTGATCAAGAGTTGCTACGGCCAGCTTCGAGGGTTCCTAGGATTCAGAAAGTTCATTTCAGGCACACCCCTAAAGTTGCATTCATGTTTCTGACGAAAGGTCCTCTTCCATTGGCTCCTCTGTGGCAGAGATTCTTCCAAGGAATCGATCCTGGATTGTATTCTATCTATGTTCATTCCCATCCTTCTTTCAATCAAACACTCCCCAGAACATCTGTCTTCTATGGCCGCTCAATCCCAAGTAAGGTCAGTTCATCTTGCCATGAATCCACTTCGTTTACATTTGATTAATTAGCATGCACTAATCCTGTTTTCTTTTTGTTTCAATTCAAATTAGGACTATTAGAACCCCATTAATAATGTGTGTGTCCCAATCGCGAACTGTTTGAGTAAAACCGAAAAAGTTTCCCTAAGAGTTAAGATTAATGCATAAATAATATATACACACTAACTTCTTGTTTTCTTCCAATACACTTAAAGTGTAATAGGAATTAATCGGGTCTCCTGATCCCCAGAAGAGCTCATATTATTTGAAGTATTTTTGGGGAGAAGCACCCAATCTCAATTTCATTTAAGCTTTTAGGGATTTCATAGCTTAAATGAGAATGCAAAAGGAAACTACTAATATTTTCATGTTTTGAAAAATGAAACTGAGCCTCATTCTACGCCTATTTTAGTGGACATTACTCACAAAACGTATTACAAGGGTAGCATGTGAGGTGTGTGATTTGCTTGAACATGGCGATCAACATTTTTTCGGTTTTTGGCTTAAAGAGACTTCTTCTTTTTTTTAATTAAAAAAAGTCTTTTTCATTGATATTAAATAATAGTTAAATTGCTTTCAAATTTCAACATCCATTATATATTTATCATTCACGTTCTTCTTTCCTTCTCTGTATACTAACTTAAGTAATTAGTAGACAACTACTTGTGCATTTTCTTTTCTTGGGAATCTAAGCATATCATTCTTCAATAAAATATTTTGAACCCAGATCCTGCATGTTATAAAAAACCAAATTCTGAGTTGCACCTGTCCGCACGAACCTCAACATAAACTTTTTCATGTGCAAGTTTCTTGCACATGAACTAGTGAAGGGTTTGACATTCTATTAAGAATTTTATGGAACATCCTAATTATGAGGTCATCACATATTCATGATTGGTATTTAATTCAGATAATTGTACTTTGGATATATTTTACAGAACCTTATTTGGGGTCGCCCTTTGGAAGGGCAATTTATGTCTCTACATGAGCATATATTTTTCCATGAACTCTAAAAACTATTAAAAAAAAAAAAGCCAGTTTCTTTCTGATTGTTATTGGCCCAACGAACTAGGAAAGAGGGTTTGAATTCCCCATTACTTTTGAGATAAAATTACAACAAAATTGATTAACTAAATCTGCATGCAATATTTCCAACATAGAATATTTCTTTTTTTTAAAGTGTGCTTTTTTTTTGTGCGCCCATATGCTTTTAGGTGTCAGTGGAAGCGATAATTTCTAAGGGAAAAGTAACTTTCGCATTAATATCAATTATTATATTAGAAAGGGAAAATTTACATATATCACGATGTTAAAACGCACGTACACAGAAAGTATTTCACTATAATCATTTGCACAGAAATTCAATGCAACGAACAAAAAAGAATCAAAGCAATGCATTTTTTACACGAAAAATTATGACGTTTAAAACTAAAAATCCATCTCTAACTTATCAACAAGTTGGTTATGGAAGCAATTCGTTCCACATTTTCCTTCGATTCCACTCCTTTTCCAGCTCCTAGGGAATTCCACACTTCCATATTCCAACTTTTCCTAATTCCTTGCTGCCTACTTTATTGCTCTCTAGAAACAATAATTCTAGATAGAAACAACAAAGAATAAGAATAGCACATGGCAATCTTAAAGAATATACTAAAATGTATTCATGCGGCCCAATTATGGATAGGCCTCTCTTTTCCTTCTTGGAATTGAACCATGTTTTGTTAATTTCAATCCACATTCAGGAGGTAAGATGGGGGAATATTGACATGATAGAGGCAGAGATACGGCTATTAGCTAATGCCTTGCTTGATTTCTCCAACCAACGTTTTGTTCTGCTCTCAGAGTCATGCATTCCTCTCTTCAACTTCTCCACTATCTACAACTATCTCATGAACTCAACCCAAAACTATGTGCAAGCCTACAATTTGCCAGGCGTAGAGGGAGGACGAGGACGTTACAGTTCCCAGATGAAGCCACTCATTAAGCTTAACCAGTGGCGAAAGGGCTCACAGTGGTTTCAAATCAACAGAGCCCTAGCAATTGACGTAGTCTCCGACAAACAATATTTTCCAGTGTTCAAGCGCCATTGTAAGGCTTTTTGTTGTGGGGATGAGCACTATTTGCCCACTTTTGTTAGCATCAAGTTTTGGAAGACCAACTCGAACAGGACTTTGACTTGGGTTGACTGGTCAAAAGGTGGAATCCACCCATCAAGGTTTGTGAGAATGCATATAAGTTATGATTTCTTGGAGAGGCTAAGGCATGGAAGCACATGTGAGTACAACGGAAAGGCCACTAATATTTGCTATTTGTTTGCAAGGAAATTCATGCCTGACTCTTTGAATAGGCTTCTACGGTTTGCTCCCAAGATAATGCGATTCAATTGATTATTTATTTGAACATACAATACCCTTTTGGATTCAACTTGTTCATTCATATACATACAATGGCTGGGTATATAGTTTGGCGCCTCAGATAGGGCCAGAGAATATTTCTAAAGGGCATGATAGTACAAAATTTTGTACTATTAATGCTTCTTGTGATGTACCACAGAATAAGATTAAGAATTATCACACAGGATCCTCTCATCTTCTCCTCCTCCAATTTCCTGTCAATTTGGAGAGAGAAAGGGAGAGAAGGAATGTGTCCGATCCATTCTTTGTTACTATCTCCATCGCCTTGGAATTAGCTAGATAGAATAGCCCGATCAGATACTTGGTATTTAATGTTATATACATGAACAACCAGTCAACTGAAGTTTAAATGTCATTTTGATTAGTATAACGTTAGATTGTACATAACAATCAAATCAGGACATATCTAGTTCTTTGTTTAATACCATCTATATCAATGTGAATGATAGGATGCCAAAATGTTTTTTCTTATCTTTCTCGCTCATTGTTATTCATACAAGGGGAAAAGAACACTAATTGGAGACAAAAAGCACCCAGAAAAACTGAACGAGTAAACAAAGCAAAGCAGGTCAAACATTATGCAGCAGAACTGGCAACAAAATCACAGTAAAATGAAGACAAAAACACCCCAAAAAATGTGGAGGAGAAATCAAAAAAAAAAAAAAAAAAGAGCAAAAAACACTAGAAATTTGTGCGGGTAGAATGTGACACCAAAAAGCAATATAATGGAGACAGAAAAAAATATAGACAAGACGAAGAGGACAAAGCAAAACGGATCAGGCATTATGCAGCCAAACTAGACAGACATCAGCAAGACTAACAAGATAGGAGGACCAGAACCAAAAGGAGGCATTGCCTCGAATATCTCATCTCTGTTGTTATCTTCTTCCACTAAGAGGGTGTTTGGGAATATCCCGAAATACTTTTGAAAAATATCTTTTCACATGTTGAGGTAAACTCCACTGAATATTTATCTACTTCCACGTATTTATTTATTTTGTATATCATAAAATTACTTTTAAAAAACACCCCCTTAAAATTAGTCAAGAACGATGGGGACAAACCTTTCTCCTCCACGTATGTTCAGTTTCGCCTCCTTGAGGTGCGGCAGTGCAGTGAACTTCAGGGCTGGAAAGAAGGCAAATTCCCCAAACTCCTGAGCCTATGGCTCTATTGAACGGTGAGTTTCACTTCTCCAGAACCTGTGAGTCTGATACTGTTGCAGAAGCAGACGATTTGGATTTGCAGAGGAAATGGCGACTCATGCGAATGAGGAAGAAGCCAGCACTGGGATTAGGAGAGAGAGGGAATCTAGGAATTGATTTCATGAGTGGAAGCGGAGCCCGGGGCGCTTCAACTTCTGTTCACTTCCCCTCCCGCCCTCTCCTGGATTTCTCGTTTAGCCCGTTGGAGTGGACTGCGGAATGGAGGCAATGTCACTTTCGTACTTAGGCTTACGGGTCAAGCACATGGACTCGGGCCCTTAAATGGGCCCTTAAATTTCCGGAACCCATTACATTAATGTGCGTGCCGAATTCCCTGGCCAACGTTTTGCTAAAAGTGCTTAAGTAAACATTAAATCACTTTTTAAAAATGATTTTATGAAATTTGAGATAAATATATGAGAAGAATTTTATTTCAGTTTACGTAAAACGTATTTTTTTAAAAATGTTTTTTAAACATCCCAAACACCCTTTTAAATTAATGCATTCTTTTGTTTTACTTCTATACATGCATGTTAGAGCTGAAGTGTTAAAATTAGAAAGAATTATAAGGGATTGTTTGTATGAGACCCAAATCATAATTTAAAAATAATAAATAAGCATATGAAAAAAATTTTATCTCAATTTATATGAAAATATTTTTTAAAAATATTTTTTAGTTCACCTAAAGACGCGGTTAGTATCATATTCAAAATTCGTTGACTTGGTCTTGAGACTTGGTCTTTTAAATGGGCCCTTAAATTTCCTTCACAGGAACTCATTACGTTAATGCACTTGCTGAATGCTCTAGCCAACGTTTTGTTCTTGACTTAATGCATTCTTTTGTTTTACTTCTACATATTCTGTTAGAGTTGAAGTGTTAAAATTAGAAAGAATTATTAGAGTGTTTGGATAAAACCAGATTATGGTTTTAAAAATGATTTTACAGAATACAAAATAAATATGTTAGAGGAGTTTTGTTTTGATTGGTATGAAAGTATTTTTTAAAAGTGTTTTTTAATTCGGCCAAACACCCATCTTTTTCAAAATTTGTTAAAAAGTGTTTTTTAGTTCAGCCAATCACCCTTCTTTTTCAAAATTCGTTGACTTGGTCTTGAGACTTATTGACATGCCAACAAACTCACTGGTCACCAACCTATTGATGTAACTCTTACTCCTAAAATGTGTGTGCATGACACGAAGCCTCTATTAGTTAATTTGTTATCATTGTTATTGACGCTACCGATCACTATTAATAAATTGCCAAGAGCTAATTGCACAAAAGACCATGTAATTATTAATAGAGCTGCTAGTCTAAGTGAAATTTCCTGGAACCTTGTACATGTTAAAACCAAAATTACAGATCATACCTCAGTAATATTATATTCTTTTTCATAGTTCAATTATATGCCAAATCTGATGGCAACAAAAAAAAAAAGGTATATGCCAAATCACATATACTGGCACCCAAGAATATTTTCTTCCAAATATACATGTTCATCATATATTCCTATATTGCGTCAAATTTGTTACAACGTTGCTCAGTGTTACTCATTGTTATTTCATTCTTATTGTCCAGAGTCCAGACTATTTCAACCTCCTTTTGCACTCATCGTTTCATCACGTTTGCAGAAATCCAAACAGTCTTGTGTGTTGAAAAGATTATTCTTTTTCAGTGAAAAGGAATATTCTTTTTTTTTAAAAAAAAAAACTTAGAGTATCCTCAAGCAATTTTGAATTTGAGATTAATATCTGTTGTACAGTGAGCATTAGCATTAAAATCCCCCCAACAAGTATACTTTTTGAAATTTAGGCTTGTGTTTTCCTCTTCACATAAATAATATCACTTACCATCTCAATCAATAATTTGTTGCTACAAAAATGCTGTGCAAAGACAGGACTAATTTAATAATATTAAAAAGAACCAGCTCGTGATAAAAAATAGAAAGAGAAAGAGCATCTTTTAGATCAACACATCAACGGAAATTGCATAGGAAGAGTTGGTTTAGATTTTTCATTGACTTATTTATTAACTAAACTTGTCATTATTGCCGGTGCATTTTAGTGCACACATAAAATTTCTGTCTTCCTCACGAGCCTTGCGTATATACGAATATAATCAATTAATCATGACTATACTACATAGTTCTACTGACCAATAACGAAATTTTCGTATTATATACGTACGACAATGTCTGGGCATTATATTGGCCTCTGAATTTGACAAACATATATAACAAACGGTTGCTTAACCATCGGCTCCTTTTTAGATTTTTCTGTGTCTCTTCATTTTGGATGTTTGTTCCCTTACTTCTCCTGAAAAATGATAGCCCAAATAATCGGATCGTATCGAACCATTTGTCACCATTTGCTTAGGCGCTTTCAATACACATTTCACAAAACAGTGTTTATAACGAGCAAGAAACAGCGTTTAACTTTTTTGGTCGTCTCAAAATTTGTTTTATTTTAATCTGCTTTTTTTTTTGGTCGTTGAATCATTATCTTTCAATTTGTGTCATATTGTTGGTCCTCTGGTCTAACTTTGTTTTATTTCAAACCAATACCGTTAACTTTCTCAATATTAGAAAATAACACTGAATATTCCCCAGAGACAACCATAGAATTAGCTATGATCAGTATTTATTATTTACTAATAATTTATTTTGTTTGCATGTTGGTCTCTAGTTCCTGTCAAGAACAATAAGACCAAGTTATTATTAATAGATCACAGTCAAGCGTGAAAATTTCTAAGAACTTGATCACAAAGCACAAAGTTACAGATCAGATTCGAGTAATATTCTATTGTCAGTTAAAGTGTGTGTATACACGCTATCTCTGTTAATTAGTAATCCGCTTGTAGTTCTAGATATAAGATCCTTTTTGTAGTGTAAATTATACTATAAAAGAGGTTTTATATTTAGGATCGGAGGAATATAAGACTAAAATATACATTTAGTCATTTAATTTTATACAAGGTTGCAGTTGGTCTCTTAACTTTAAAAAGTATACTTTTGGTCTTTTAACTCCAAAATTGATGGTTTTAAATGATAATTTTTTATAACAATCATAGTTCTTTTGAATATTAAACTTAATATGTTATCATTTCATAATGTTTTATTAGCATCTAAGAGCTCAATATTATTATTTTTTGTTAACAATTTTAGGGTTAAAGGACTAAAATTTTACTTTTTAAAATTAAAGGATTAAAATAAAACCTTGTGTAAAATTAAAGGACTAAAAATATACTTCAGCCTTAATACAAAAGCTTATTAACTAATTTAAGTAGATTAAAAAAATTAAGTAAGTTAGTTGTTTGTAATAAATATGTATTTTTTTCTAAAATACCCTTGCTAATAATGTATTTTTTTTCTAAAATACCCTTGCTAATAATGTATATTAGCTACGAAAACTACTACAGAAAAAATAGATAAATATAAAAAACAAAATAAATTAAAATCTTATATTTAAGATTAATTTAAAAGTCAAACTAACTAATAAGTGTATTAAATTAAAATCAAACGTACAGGAGAATAAGAGAGTGAGAATTCGAGTATAGTAAACATTACGAAGAAACTGCTTGGGGGTTTCACGTGAGCTTCATAAATGGCTTTAATAAACCTGAGCATTGAGTGTAGAAAACTCCACATTGTTGAGCAGGGACTTATGGGTAGGTGGGATCTTCCATTTTCGGGGAAACTACTTTAACTTTAATTGTGTGCCACACAAAACGACATTATAATATTATTACGTCCAAAAAGAGACGAACCAGATAGCAAAAACAAACACGACATTATAATATTATTTCTACCTCCGGTCTTTAATATAAGGTCCTATTTAATTTTTATATTGGTTCTAAATATAAGATCTCAATTCACTTTGTCTCTCATATTTATATATATTTTTTTCAAAGTAGTTCTTATAATAATGATAGTTCTAGTCAATACACTTGATTAGTAAAAATATTTTAGGACAGATAATACCTATTTAGAACAAATAACTAACTTAATTTACTTCTTTAATATTCTCAAATTAGTTAATTGGTTCTTATAATAAGAGAAGTAGTATGTCCAAAAAGAGACGACCCAGATAGCAAATACAAACACGGGACGTGTTAATCACCGCGTCCTCCCTGTTCTCAGTCTTTCCCATTATTCAATAACTCCAACTTCGCAGTCAAGATTACTAAAACGAAGCCTATTCAATATAATTAATACTATAAATCACCCTTAGCATGGCATAACTAAGAAAAGTTTTTTTAAGTCTTAATAATTCCATTTTAAAATTTAATAATTTTCAAACCATACAATTTACTGAACAATAAATAAAAGTCTAATTAACATTATAACTTATAAATAGGACAAAACATCTTTTTTTCTGACTTCTAAATAGTAAATCGGATGATAGGAGTAATCCTTCTGGCCATTTCAAAATGTAAGAGATAATCAAAATATTTATTTTGTTCTTAATATAAGATTTCAATATATTTTGTTTATCAAATTTATAAATTTTTTCCCAAATTATCTCTATTAATTACATATATTAAAAGGGTTTTCATCATCAACGAATTTCTTTAATATTTATAAATTAATTATCTGATTTTTATATTGGATTAATGTGTAAATTTGTTCTAAAAGTTTTTTATTCAGGAACGTTAGGTATTTAAAAGTTTTTTTGGTTGTCCTAGGAGTTTTAAATCTTAGCAATATTGTCTCATACAGTTAAAAATATTAATGGATAATATTAGTTTTTTTATAATAAGGGATAATATTACTATAATTTTAAACTTTTAAGAAAAATTTACTCCCTAAAAACACTTTCAGATACTTAAAAAGCTTTTTTGAGTGAAATTTTTTAAAATCAACTTGCACCTGGTCTTTTTTATATTTATAAAACCGCATGACAAGTCTCATCCCTTCCCCTTGTTTGTTGGCCGGGTTTTAAAAGCGCATGTTGGCCGGCTTTAGACGCGTGCCACGTGGATCTGTTTGGGAGTTGAAGCTGGGAGTGTGCCACGCAGTGTTATTGTCAGGGACATAGGAAATATCTCCCAAGCTTCCATTTTCAATTGGCTTTTATCGGACATATTGCCTGTTTTTGGACCATATTCTCCCCCACAACATTGGCTTAGTAGGCTTTACTTTTCCCCTTTGTTGCTATTCCTCCGGTCCTAAATGTAAGACCCTTATACTAATATTTAGTATAAGGGTTTTACATTTAAGACTAGAGTATTATAAAAAACACGGCCATTTGGATGAGAAGAGCCATTGTATGCCCAATTGATCATTAATTGACAATTATCTTAGCCAGATAAGCATGATTTTATTTGTGCTGACCATGCCTTTTTCTCTCTCGAAATAGTATCATCTCTGGATGTGTTTTATTTTTAGTTATTTAACTATAAATATCTGATATTAAAAGTTATTGGAGAAATAGGAGAGGGTGTGATAAAGGAAGAAAGTCCCCATCAATTATCAAATATAGCGCCCCTTAACTTGGTAATATATATTGTAAGCAGACAAGGCTTTACCTTTTTCTAAGTTGAAAAGAGCATTTGAAGATATTAAAGACCAATAATTTAATAAAAATAGCAAGAGGTAATTCTAGTTGAGTATCTTGTTTGCCATTGTACTACATCACTTTCAGCTCCAATAATTAAATTACATAAATGAATAAATAAATTAAATACATGACTTTGAAGCGCCAAACACGGACTCGATCCTTCCTGGAAGCACATGACTTGACCAAAATCTATATGACGAGAGAGCATCCAACCGCGTACATTTGATAAAATTAAAACGGTGAACAAGTAAAATTATGAACTTCCACATTAATCATACCATTAGCTAGGGATGACTTTTGGCCATAAAATAATTTTTTTTTAATTTACTCAATTTATCATTTTTTTAAATTAATTTATCTATTTTGTAAAGCTTGATAAATAATCTAATGTCATAATTAAGTAATTTATTTAGTTTTTTAATCTAAATTAGATAAATAGCTTTTTTTTCCAACGGGAGGAATATCTGATCTGTTAAATACATAATCACGTGCATTCCTTTTTCGCTTCGATCATTATATTCATCAAATCTGACTCCAACGTTTGGATTCTTTGTTTGATTTGGTTCTGGTGGGAATGAAGCTGTTCGTACGATTCAACACTCTGGTTTGAATTTCAAAGGAACCAAAGGTTTGATATATTCAAGCAAACTTAGACTCGATATTGAACCGTTGGATTTTCTTCTGTGTTGGGCCAAAATTTCAACCATCAGATTAGATTGAAGCCACCAAATAATTATCACGTGTCGCATCTTTGCAACACTTGTTTGGCCATTGCAACTCGCAGGTAATAGTTTTTCAGATTGCCCTTAAATTATATATGCCCCATTAAACCTGAATCTTATTTTTTGTGGCCCCCGGAGCTTGTAGGTCCTACCGGCTCCAGATCAGCAAGCCAAATGTGTGAAAAGTGTAAACAATAAGAGAGAGAGAGAGAGGAGGCGGAGGGTTGACTTTGAGGGGCTTTTGACGTCAAAGTCTTTACATCATACAAACGCATCTTCGCCACAACGCTGCCTCTGCAATCTGCCTGGTGGTTTCCACCAACATTCCAAGAAGCTTCTGATCATTTTTCTTTTTCTGATATCTTAAATATTTAATTTAATTTCTACAGTGATCCAGTAGCGTATATATAAAAGCAACAAACCCTCCTCTTGAGAGCAACCTTGCACCATCCCCTCCTTTTCTCTCTGACTATACTGAATCTCTTCCTCCTGAATCATTCCCGAAAATGGCCGCCAAAAGGTTTTTCGATGATTCTGGTCCAGACCCAGACAACCGAAGCGATAAACGCATGAGACCCACTCGACCTTCTTTTGCTTCGTATGTGCACCGCCCCTTCGATCGTCTCCGTTCAATTTAGTTTCAAAGCCTATCTGGTTCTGAATTCTGATGATTAATTCTATATATTTGACAGGATCATAGGAGAAGTGGTTATGGTGAAGAACATGCACAACCTTTTCTCTGCCTTGGAGCCTTTGCTCAGAAGAGTCGTAAGTCATCAACCATTCATCTTCCATTCAAGAGCTTACTTATCAGAGTCGGATGATTTGGCATTCAAGTTAATTACAATTATTATTTTTGTTAATTAATTAGGTTACTGAAGAGGTTGAAAGAGCGATGAGGCATTGTTGCCCACGTTCGTTGACTCGGTCTCCTTCTCTGCGAATCGAAGCATTTGAACAGCCACAAGCATCAGGCTATCAACTAATGTTCAGCAACAGGCTTTCTCTTCCAATATTCACGGGAACCAGGATTCTGGACATTGATGGCCAAAATATCCAAGTGATGCTTGTTCAGAAGAACGGTGACCAAATGGTTCGGACCAGTCTTCCCCAACCTATTAAGCTGGAACTTGTGGTTCTCGACGGAGATTTCCCCGCAGCCGACAAGGAGGCATGGACCACCGAGGAGTTCGATAAGAACATACTGAAGGAGAGAACCGGGAAACGGCCTTTGCTCACCGGAGAATTGAACCTCACCATGAGGGACGGGATTGCACCCACCTGTGATATTGAGTTCACCGATAATTCTAGCTGGATCAGAAGCCGCAAGTTCCGGGTCGCCGTCAGAGTTGCTCCGGGGAGTAACCCCGGTGTTCGGATTCGTGAAGGCATGACGGAGGCCTTTGTTGTGAAGGATCATCGTGGAGAACGTAAGTATTATTTTTTCTTACTTCAATCAAATTGATAATTAACTACGTGCGATTTTTCTTAACACAGTTTTGATTTGCTATCTGCAAGCCAAAGCCATAACTTAGCGGGTTTCCAATTTAAGCATCTTGGTCTTGCATATATATTTACGTTGTCATATATTTCGTGCTCAAGCCTGATTAAGCTTTGACCTGTTAGCATCGTTAACAAGAATATTTTTATATCAGTCATTTGGTTCACAAGTGTCATTTGTTTATAATTTAATTTAGGTTGTTGATAATCATATATAGGGGAAGAAATACATAGGCCAGTTCTTGAATCAACCTCTTGTTTTATATATACTATTATACATAGAGCTGGTCAAGAGGAAATTTCATTAGATATTTCACACACACCCACAAAATTTTCTGACTGACCCACATATCACTCGAGTTGCACGCGTGAGAAAAGCAGACAATGATAAAGAGAATGAAAGGACGTGGAACTTTACTGGAATTTGGCATGATTTGAACATAATCTCTGTATAGGTCAGGCTATAGATACACAGACATATATTCGACTTTAACAAGAACAATATTCTAATAAAATACTATTTATACTATCTTACAAAAACAAAATACCTAGTTTGGCATAGTTTTGGGAGAAGCTCGATTTATATATATATATATATATATATAGATAATATTTCATATTCTTATACAATAATAAATAAATTCTTACAAAAAAATATATTGAGGGACAGGGTTTAAATTCAAAGATTCAAATTATATATATTTATTTGTAAAATAATCTCCCTCGCTCTCTCTCTCTCTCTCTATATATATATATATTTATATCCACTACGTCGTAGAGAGGGAGAGAGCACTGGATAAGTCCAGATTGTATATTATACTGGACATCCCTACCTTTCATCCTTTCCAGCAAGGTAGATGGTTGTCTGCATTTTGGCTTTTCTTTCTTTATATTTTTCCTCTTAATATATTCCGAATTATCCTTTAAAGAAAAAACTAGATGGCTAGGAAACAAGAAAGCGACTGTTAATCTGCTGGTCAAAAAGAAAAACACAGCTCATTAAGCTTATTAATTAGGAGCTTACTGCCGGCGACACTGCATATGCTCATGGTCCCACCAGAGCAACCTTTTTTTCACACACACACACACACACGCATATGTATTTACAGTTACGGAAAACCATGAACTTTATATTCAGCGATAGATTGATTAATGATACAATGATGAAATTAACGTAAGTTGAATATGAATGTGAAGTGTACAAGAAACATCACCCACCAATGTTGAACGATGAAGTGTGGCGTCTGGAGAAGATCGGTAAAGACGGAGCTTTTCACAAGAAGTTGTCGTCGGAGAGTGTTAACACCGTCCAGGACTTCCTCAAGCTCTTCATCGTCGATCCTCACAAACTCAGAAAGGTAAGAATAATTCCCAATTAATCATCTTGATTTATTATATAAATAAATAAATATTTGTAGGGGCATCATGGGAATTTACTTATTTCTCATTCCTGTGGAATAATTGCAGATTCTAGGGATAGGGATGTCCGAGAAGATGTGGGAAGTGACTGTGAAGCACGCCAAGACATGTGTAATGGGGACCAAAGTCTACATGTACCGTGGGTCCCACTTCGCCCTCTATCTGAATCCCATCTGCCAGCTCATTAAAGCTGAAATGAACGGCCACACTTTCTACGGCAAGGACATCAGCACCAACATTAACAGGGTATGCTCCATATCCATCCACCCACCCGTCCTAATTAATTTCTGGTGGAGCCCCGGGGGGACCAAAAAGAAAAAAAAAATCCATTATTTTTTGAATTTTTTTTTCTGGATCATTCGATCTATTAATTACTCATGAGAATAATGTCACGAATTTGCAGACCTACATAGAGAAATTGGTGAAGGAGGCATATGCGAGGTGGAATTGCTTGGAAGAAATTGACCAACTTATGGGGACTAACATGGCTCTACTAACCCAAGGTTGGTTATTAAGTTGGTTTTAATTATTAATTGCTGATTTCTCTAATGCATTGCAAAAAGGGAGTCTGACCAGCAATTTACTGCTATGTGAGTACAGGGGACAGCATGGAGCAAATGCCGAACAACAGCAACGGCAACAATGAAGCAATATCATTTGGTAATGAGATGGATTTCTTGGGAGATAGCTACGCAACAAACAATGTGGAAATTGGAGGAAGTGGTGAGTGGGGACTGAATAATCCAGTATTCTCAGCAGCATCGTACGTAAATGCCATGACTTATAACTTCTCCGAGACACAATCAGATGGGAATATAACGCCCTCTGCTTCTCTCATGGACGGTTCTGCAACTTCCAGATGGCCTTGACCATTATTCTGTACATATATAGGACTCTATAACTTACAGCATCAGGTAAATTAGGTTTTAGTGCAGTGCCAAGTCTTTCAGCCCTACAAAATGTGTTTGCTAAGCATCACGGTGCTTAGATTGGGCTTTGTTATGTTAGTCTGTAGGGAGTAGTTGTTAGGTAGGTGGAGGCAGGCCCATTTTTAAGAAGGTGTTGTGGATGATGGGCAGGGCCTCTCCTTCCCAATGGTCAACCTTGCCCTTAATGGGTCAGTGTTGCTGTGTTTATTCAATGTTTCCCAAGTCACAGACTTCTGCAACGTGATGTTTCATTTCTTCTTGTATTCGTTTTGGGCGTGGTTTCCCGTGATATTGATCTCCGTTCAGTTCGAGTTTCGACTTTATACTGCTATTACCAAAATCTAACCAAGTAACCGTGGATTGTTTAGTACAAAAATTGATGTCAAGTTCACAAAAAGGTAAGTTAGATGAAGAGGTCCCCCCAAAAAGGGATTCGGTTCGTCTAAAAGTTGTTAAAATAGAGCTTCTTTAATGTGTCGAGAGTTAAATCTAAATCCTCAGCTTCATAGACGTAATAGAAAAGCTTTGCATTGACATGTTATTTAATATGAAACCAAACATGCTTACAATCCTAAAACTGATCGTAGTAGAAATCGATAACCAAGGTATTATACTGGAAAAAAAATGCAATTCTCAGCTCTCACACAACTTCATGCAACGTTACAAATGGAGCCTCTCCAAAACAGTGATCGTAAATTAAATGGACATGATTTTCAACGGTTATATGGTTCAATTCACATAGGAATCTGAGTCATAAAGCTCAGTACATAAAGAAGTTGCCCAGCAAAGGAAATGGTGAATGACAGAAGGACGAACAAGCAAAAGAGAAGCAGAGGAGGTCGACTCAGATGGCAGATATCTTAATCATTTCACACCTCTCAACCTAAGATGAGTACATCATCATTTGTTCTACCATTTCTGGAACGTATGGACATCAAGACTTGAGATAAATGAAGAAATTTTGAGGATTTTGCCTCCATTACAATATCATTCCGCAAAGTTCCTTGTCCCTCAGCCAGGGGGACTTAATTTGGCCACAAGTCTATCTTGTCTCTTCAATAGCATGAATTATCATAAGCATTTCACAAGACTCATATTTGCCATCTTCTTGCCAACAACAAGAGAAACGTTTCCTCATGCCGACACTCGCAAGCTTTCTTCTTCCTCTGTTTTCCTTCTTCATCCATACTGCCTCTGCTAGCAATTCCACTTCATCCTTCACAGTCTGTCCCGCCTACAGCTTTGCCCATCGGATCCAAGCCGGATACCCTTTTTGGCTATCACATGGTTCCATTCCTGACCAGTATTGTGGTTACCAAGAATTCGGCCACATCTGCGATGATGGCTATCCCGTCTACTCTTCACTTATCGTTTCACGAACATAGACTGTGATAATCATTCCCTTCACCTCATTGATTTTGATACCTTCTACCAAGCATGTCTGGGGGCAGTTCACAAAGTTCTGTTGGGCAACTTACTCCATCCTCACTTCCGTTTGTATTTGAAACTTAGGTCTTGTTACAATTCCAGTTCTCACCTCTCTTATGCGTCGCCCATAACGGGCTTTTCATCTGTGGTAGGGACCGAGAGTGGGGGTTTTGATGGTCTAGGAATTCTAAAGAGAGCGTTACGGAGATAAATTTGAAGGGCCATGTTACAAGTGAAGGATTGACGAATGAGCATAAAGAAGAGGCCATGAATGAATGTTTTGTGCTTAACCGGCAAAGCGTTTATGATGAGTGCGAGGATTCTGAAGGGTTGCGTGGCTACAATAATGCTGAAAATGAGCTCATGTGTTTCTGCAAGGATGGCAGCGGACAAAGCAATGGCTGCTCAGGTATGTTAGCAATAAGCGGGATCATATATTCATTGAAAAGGTGCGGCCGCAATCTCTTGCAACAGAACATGTGGCTCTTTCGTTCTTGATGGCAATCTGAAGCATACTACCTAGTTGGTGGAATGCATACATTGCGAGAAACCTGTACATAAAAAAATGGACTGCAATGGTTTGACCCTATATATTTATTAATTAGATGTATGGAAAGATATTAATAAAACATGCTTCATTACTCTTTACATTATCCCTCCATTTGTCAGTAACTACGTGTTGACTTTTTAGGTCTCTAATCCTTGTAATTCACACGATTTCACTCATTCGTGTTTTGTTAATGAAATATATGCTTTTCTTTGTTTATGACAGGGAGATGCATGTGAATATCGTCAACATCATTGGTTTTTGTCTTGAAGGCAGCAAAAAAGCAGTCGCGTATGAACTTATGCCCAATGGTTCACTTGAAAAGTTCATATGCAAGAGGGATTTAGAGGCAAGTGATCCATCCTTAAGTTAGGAAAGATTACTCCAAATTGCCAAAAAGATAGCTGACTTGAGTATTTGCATAGTGGTTGCAACACTCGGTTCTGCATTTTTATTTTGACATAGAACCTAACAATATCCTTTTGGATAAAAACTTTTGCCCAAAGATCTCAGATTTTGAGCTAGCTAAATTTTGTTCTAGAACACATAGTACCATCTCAATGCTTGGTGCAAGGGGTACTGCTGAGTATATGGCTCTAGAAATATGGAATAGGAACTTTGGAGGAGTCTCCCACAAGTAAGACATGTATAGCTATGGAATGTTGACTTTAAAAATGGTTGGAAGAAGACAAGATATAAATGGAGAAGCGAGTGATTCAAGTGATCGATATTTTCCTCATTTGGTATACAAGCAAATTGCATCAGACAAGAATATTGCAGAACATGATTATATGACTCGAGAGGAAAGTGAAAAAGAAGATGATGGTGGTGGGATTATGGTGCGTACAGGCAATGCCATCAGATAGAACTTCCATGAATAGAGTGATTGCTCTCAATTCCACCAAAGCCTTCCATATTTTCTCCTGTAGCAGCAAGAAATGAAGGGAAAAATTGTGCTTCATATTATTCTGTTTATGTTTGATTAGTTGCTCTGTAGATGGTTGCAGATAGTTGTATTATAGACATCTTAGCTTGCTAATCTCTGTATATATAGTGATGAATAATGTGCCAGTCCTTTTTCCCAGTTTTGCGTCTCTGTACCACGTTAATGCAAATGTACAGCGACTAAGAATACTTCATGTCATCTGAATAAATGATGAAATAATTTAAAATCAAATTATTTGATTAAGTATCAACACTTCAACAGGTGTTTTTCTTTCTTGTTTTTTTTTGGTTGGCGTGGCTTCCTTTCATAATGATGTTCGTTCTGTTTGATTTTCAACTTTAAACTGCTATTAGTAAAATCCAGCCCAGTAATTGCGGATTGTTCAGGACACAAATCGATGCGAAATTCACTGAAACGTAGAGTGAAAAAAACATTAACACCCACAACTTGAATTTAATAAAAATAAAACTTTTACTGACAGAAATAATAATTGAGGTGTGAAAGGGTTTCGTTGAATTTCATATTATTTTTTAAATCGTAAATGTGACTTTTCGGTGGTGGTGTTTCTTTTAGTAAAACAAAATTGATTTTATAAAAACATTTTTGGATGAAAAAGGGTAGCGTTATCTTTTGCCCGTGAGATTGACCGAAAAGAATTGGGGGGGAAAAAAACCCTTTCAACGATCATTGATATTGAAAGTAGCTTGATCAAGAAGTTTGAACAACAAAAATAAATTAATAGGTGAGTGTACTATAGGGGTCCTTGCATGGCAGGTTGTTTAAATAGAAACCAAACTATAATTTTAAAAGTATTTTTTACAATTTACGAAATATATATATTGAGGAGTTTGTCTCATTTTGTAAAAATAATGCTTTTTAGAAACACTTTTAAGGGTTGCCAAATACTCTTAATTGTAACACGTTGATGGTTTTGCTTGAAAAGTTGCTGCCATTACTAAAACTACATCAATGCTATGGCTTTGGATAATTATCTTATAGGAGCGAAATTTTAAAAATACCTTAATTTACTAGGCCCGACTCTTAAGGAGACAGGCTCAAGGCTAGCTTGTGGGTTTTTGGCCGTTTAAAAAAAATCTATTTTTTTATATTTTTCACATGTTTTATGAAAAAATAAAAATAAACCAATAAAATTACTAGTAAAAGATATTAATATGAATAAAATTAAGTCACAAATACAAAAGATCATTATACATAAATGTCCATCAACATACAAAAAATTTAAAACATCCATTAGACATAACAAGTCAATAACATTAAGTATTAACATCTAAAAGTTTCATTGAAAGTAGATAAATATTTTCACTAAAAAAAGTGGATAAATACTATCATTGCTGTCTTCAATCGTAAGAATATTTGATTGTGCTTTACTAGTAATAGAGTCTTTTTAACTTCTAAAAATATCAATGATTTCTTCTCAATATTATTTAGCTATTTTGGAGTCTAATATGTCTTCTTCCGTCTTTTTGAATTGAATTTTTTGCTCACCAGTAAGTTTATTTAAAAATATCAATGTTAAGTTTGTTTTAGAGGTTTCAACTTAGCAACTACTGGAAATTGATTCTGTGTTTGTAATCTACAAACAAGGTCTTATAATTAAGACTGAAGGTAGTACTTTTTTTCTTAGACTTTAAATGTGAAAATTACTTTGCTGCGCAGTCTCGTAAGAAGTATAAAATATCTTAGCACTTTGGATTGATCCATAGTATGCTTTTAATGAACTAACTATATCATCTTTTTTTGGCTTTTGCTTAGGATGGTCTTTTTTTGTTTTATCTAACTCACTTGTCTAACTTTATTTAAATATAGAGTAAAAATTTTGATATAGTCACTATAGAAAAAGTGTTAACTTATTTATTAAAATTTTATAACACATACAAATTGAAGCGAATATGTTGGTTTAATCATTAAAATTTTGTTTTGATACGGGGAATATATTTTGTTATTTTAATATATAACTGTTGGTCCAAATAAACACAAATTTGAAATATGATTTAGGATATGGAGAATATATTTTTATTTATTTTAATATCATTAAAGACTGAGGTGTGAGCTGAGAGTGAGTGAAAGACTGAAAGTAAAACTTAGAGAAAGAAAATGTGTAAAACATTAGGGACTTAGGTTAGGGTTAAGAAAAAAATGTAAACTAAGAAAAAAAAATTATTGTTGGCGGGTTTAAACGGGTTGACTCGTTTATTTTTCAGCTCTATAAGATTGGCCGTTTTAAGTCAAAGTTCCCTTTGAAAACTCTAAATTACAAACCTGGCCTTCAACTTAAATGAATTTAAAGGGACCAGTCCAACGGGTTCGACTCATTTTTCCGGTTCTAGATCCAACCTTATAAAAGCCACACTCTTGTTGCAGACCACAAGATGAGCCTGTAATATCTAATGGCGCCTCTCTAATGTGTCCGCATTAAATTTGACTCCTCATGAGACACACGCCTTGTAAAACTATTCAATATGAAACCAGACATATCTTAAAAGGAAAATTATAATTACGTCCTAAAAAAATACTCCTCCGGTCCTTAATATAAGACCCATTTAACTAGTTTGATTAGATTAAGAAAGTTAGGTAAGTTAGTTAATTATAAGAAAGGTAACACATTTTTCCTAAAACACCATAATCATCTTTCTTAATACCCCCTCTCCCTCTTCTATTTGATTATGATTGAGGGAGTATCTATAGGGGTAATTTAGAGAAAATTGATAAATATAAAAAATGGGTCTTATATTTAGGACCAAAACCAACTCAAGAATTGGGTCCTATATTAAGGACCGGAGGAGTATTTAATTATTCTAAAGTCTATTGATATTTGAGAAGTGTAACAAGTTTTAGTATAAAAAATGATAACTTGTTTATGCTTTTCATTTGTACTTTTTAGTAATTAAATTCTTTCAGGAGCTTCCTAATTAAAATCCTAAATCTACTCGTAGAACAAGTCAATTACGAAGTTATACTCCAAAACAAGTCAATTTTGGCACATCGTTATCTTCCCCATCGTACAACGGTTTGACCCTTCATAGTTGTACTTTGGCACAAAGTGTTCACATTTCAAATTCCAACTTATTATTTACTTTCTGAAAAAAACCTTGCCGAAAGGGTTCTTCAAAGAAACTAGACTTAAACTATATAGGATAGTAGCCTAATTTGGGTCGATTCACAAAGGAGCTTAAATGATGTTAAAGTCCCTTAGCTAAACCACTAATTAACAAATTAACAAATTAAAGATGCAGACAATTGAACAATGGATCATTCATTTCAGGTCTCATAAATGCAGAATATAAATCTTTGTAAATTTCGGATTTATCTCAGCAAGATGGTGAGAGGTTAAAATGTGATAAAATATCAAATGTGAAAGAGTGTTCTCCTGGAGATGTGCTTTGCCTTCCTAGTCTGATTAAGATATTGGAGTGAGACCGAATTGAAAAGATTGAACTAACAACTCGTTAATTCCCTTGCCAATTAGATTCCGCAACTGCGGTAATCTAAGGATAGGTATAGACTCATTCGGTTAAGAATCAGAAGCACAACAAATCAAACTTCTCCATGACAATCATAACTATACACTGTTTTGAACATTAATCAAATCGATTATAAGGTCTGAAACAACTTGAATAGAAACTATAATCTGATTTTACTCAATAACAGAGAAGGCACTTTCAACTCGAATGTGCGATAGATTCATTGCTCTACTAATTCTCGAACAGATTCAAAAGTTCTAGTGAAATATAATTCGTAATCAATCATGAAATAATAATATCAAATGAGCAACTCGTCTAATCCACATTATAATCTCAGACCAAAACTGAAGAAACGAGAAACTCCCTGTTAAAACTAAGACTCAGGCATCGGTTCCATCTCCAGGCAGAACACAGACGCTTAGCTGCTCATGCTTTGGTTTTGTTCCGCATCGTTGAAGATTGCGATAGCCATGGCAGAAATGGTATGGGTCGGATAGGAGAGAATGTGAGAGGAATAGTGACGGTGGGATCCAGATGAAGCTCTCGAGAATGAGTGAGGTCTCCTCTGCATCTGAGATATTCAATCTGGAGTAAAGATGATGATGAGCTATCCTTCTCAAATCTCCCCTGCATCTGATCCGTTAAAACTACTTTTCCCTCCAACGGTCCATAACAGAATCCTCCGCTGTCTCTCCCTTGAAATGCTGCGCTTCACCAATCAGCAATTCCTCTCCTCTGGGTTGGGCTCGAGCTTCTTTCACTGTTCCTGGCCCAAAATCGTCTAGCCAATTTTGCAGATCCAAAATGTGCTCTCTTTCCTATTTTGCACTTGTAATTAATTCAAATGTAACACAGAAAATAATTCCCAAACTGAAAATTCATTCAAAATACTAATAAAGTATCATGTTAGACCAGATTCTCGGACCATGTGCATTTAACATATTATTTAAACAATAGTGCAATTATTATCTAATCAATTTCCTAAAATAGCCCAAAATGCACATTTTAAACATATTGAAAATATGGTCTATCACTTTCCAACATCTTCTGGGTTATATTATTTCTCATTATTAATATAAGAGTTACTCCTATAGTCTTATTTATAGAAGAAAGAAAGAAGATATTTTTTCGTCTTATTTATGGGGTACTGAGAGAAATTTTTTGTATGGATGTATAATTTTAGCCCTTATTTATTATTGTGTTGACTTTGTTTACAAAATGTATAATGTAAATTAAATAGAGATAAAGTTGAAAAGTTATTAAATTTTAAATAAGAGTTAATGAAGTTTAATATTTATTTGGTCTGTGTGAAACATATTGAAAATGCCTTATAAATAGGACCAAAGAAGTATTCTTCTAGTTAAATTTACAAGGTAGAGAGAAGACATTTTTTTTGTTCCTATTTATAGGACACTCAGAGAATTTTTTTTAATGGATGCATAATTTAATTCTTTATTTATTATTGTGTTAACTTTGTTTATATGAGGTATAATTTATATTAAATAGGGATAAAATTGAAAAGTTGTTAAATTTTAAATAAGAGCTAATAAAGTTTAAGGTTTTTCTTGATTTGTGTAAAACATGTTGAAAGTGACTTATAAATAAAACTAAAGGAGTAGTTTGACATTCAATTTAGTCCTAAATATAAGATCCAAATTCACTTTATTTTTTATATTTATTTTTTTCCCCAAAACAGTAATTGTAGTAGTTGTATATGTCAAAGTAGTTTTTACTAGTATATATGATTAGCAATGGTATTTTGGAGAAGATAGTATATATTTATTACAAATAATTAACTTAACTAATTTTTTTAATATATTCGAATTAGTTAAATTCTCTTATATCAACCACGGGAAGTAATATATGATCTATTGTGGAAAAATTTTCAAGTTTTACACTTGCAAATATGCCCAGAATATTTGAGAATATATATGACCCCTAACAAACTACGCATTCTTGATGAGCCCCAGTTTTCGTGTCAATATCGTTTGGGTTCGCATAATTCCAATAAACAAATACATAGAGCATTTTAAAAAAAAAAAATTCAGATGCACAATGCTGCTGACAAAGCGAGTGAACGGAAAAGCATGCACGTCAACCTGGTGCGGTAGTTACTTTCACAAGTACTTCAACTTCCACTCGATTGAAAAATCGGAATTCAGAGCATCTTCCCATCATCTATTACACGCCAATATATTTGATCTCAACCTAATATCAGTATATCGTCACTTGTTCAGCCATTTCTGTAGCGTGTGAACATCAAGACTAGAAATAAACGAAGAAATTTGAAGGCTTTTTCCTCCTTTTCGAGATCATAAAGTCCAGTGTCCCTCCACCAGGAAACACATTTTCTTCAATATCGCATAAAATATCAAAACCATTTCACAAGACTCGAATTCGCCATCTTTTTGCCAAACTCAGAATCATCCTGATATCATTCCAACAAGAGGAACATTTCCTGATGCTGAAGCTCATCCCGTGCTTTTTTCTTCCTCTGTTTTCCTTCTTCATCCATAATGCCTCTGCCAGTAATTCCATTTCGTCTTCCACAGTCTGTCCCCCCTCCAGCTGTGCCGACGGTTTGCAAATCAGATACCCTTTCTGGCTATCAGATTCACATGGTTCCCCTCCTAACCACTACTGTGGTTATGAGGAATTTGGGCTCATCTGCTCTCATCAAGGTGGCTACCCCATCTGGTCTCCACCACCTGGGTTACGTTATCGTGTCGCGCACGTAGACTATGATAATCATACCATTCACCTTATTGACGTTGACACTTTCAACCGAACATGTCCAAGGGCACTTCACAAGGTTCCCCTGGGAAATTTGCCCCTTTCTCATTCCCCTTTGAATTTGAACCTTAGCTTTCACTACAATTGCAATTCTCACCCATCTAATGCGTCGCCCATAAGGTGTTTGACGTCTGGTGTGAAGCAGTCCTTTGTGTTTGTGATGGGGAACGAGAGTAATGAGGGTTTTGATTGGTCCAAGACTTGTGAAGAGAGTGTTGTGGTGCCAGTGATGAAGGATCGGGTTACAAGTAAAGGGTTGATGAATGAGTATAAAGAGGCTATGAACGAAGGGTTTCTTCTTAATTGGCAGACTGCCCAGAGTTGTGAAGAGTGTGAAGCTTCTGACGGGATTTGTGGCTACATTGATACCAGAAAAGAGTCGTTGTGCTTCTGCAAGGATGGCAACGTGCAAAGCAATAGCTGCTCAGGTATATTAGACCGCTGGATCATTTACTGATAGAATTGTTGCCGTTGCAATTTATTGCAACAGAGCCTGTTGCTCTTTCTTTCTTGATTCCAATTTGAAATATCTAACAACTAGTTGGTGGCATACATACATCGCAAGAAACCTATATAACAAATTGCAATTATAAATACTTTGACTATATATATATATTTTATTAGATGTATAGATAGATATTAATAATAACATGCTTTATTACTCTTTACATTATGCCTACATTAGTCAGTAAGTACATGTTGAATTTAGATCTCTAATCCTTCTGAATGATAAGATTTCGTTGATTCGTGTTTCGCTAATAAAATATATGCTTTGTTTGGTGACAGGAAGATGCAGAGTCCATTTGTCAAAGCTAATTATTGGTAAGATATCTCTCCACACACACACACACACGTCCTTTCCTGCCATTTCTTTTTTCTTATGACAGTAAAAGAAGGGTCTTGTAATGAGATATATGTATGTACGTACGTATTTAAAAAAACATGCTAAGGATCAGGAAATGCTTGTATATAGCTAGCCACTGAAAGCAGAATATAGCGGCCATTTGAGAATGAGGCTTGTTAAGTAGAAATTTAAATATTGCTCCTCAACATCTTTTTGTCCATAAAGATTAATGGAAGTTTAAACAACATAAACTATCATTGTACAATTTGATCTGAAGTGCAAGCCTAATGTACGGAGTACAGCAATACTTCATTAGAACATGTCCTTTCCTATTTATAGCGTGTGAAGTCCTAATGCTCCGGTCTCTTTCATAATGGGCTTCAGGATATGTTCTCCATCACCTGAATTCTCTTTTATTTCTGCCGATAGGTTTAATAGCTGCAGGAGTGGGAGCTCTGCTGATATGCATCATTTTCTTCTTCTCAAGACGAAAAATATCAGTAATGATCGCAGTATATTTTCAGAAGATGAAAAAGAACGATGAAGCCATTGAGTCCTTCATCAGAAATAATGGGCCTCTAACTATAACAAGGTACACATTTTCAGAAATCAAGAAAATGACCAACTCTTTTGAAGTCAAATTGGGAGAAGGAGGTTATGGCACTGTATTCAAAGGAAGCACACTACACAGCTGTCCTGTGGCTGTGAAGGTGTTGAATGCATCCAAAGGGAACGGTGAAGAGTTTATCAATGAGGTTGTGAGCATTAGTAGGACTTCACATGTAAATATTGTCACCCTCCTTGGTTTTTGTGTTGAAGGCAGCAAAAAAGCACTTGTATACGAACTTCTGCCCAATGGTTCACTTGAGAAGTTCATATGCAAGAGGGATTTAGAGCCAAATGATCCACCCTTGAGCTGGGAAAAATTACTTCAAATTGCAGAAGGGATAGCCAAAGGACTCGAGTATTTGCATAGGGGTTGCAACACTCGAATCTTGCATTTTGATATAAAACCTAACAATATCCTTTTGGATAAAAACTTGTGTCCAAAGATCTCAGATTTTGGGCTGGCTAAACTCTGTTCTAAAACACGTAGTATTGTCTCAATGCTTGATGCAAGAGGAACTGCCGGGTATATTGCACCAGAAGTATGGAATAGAAACTTTGGAGGAGTCTCTCATAAGTCAGATGTGTATAGTTATGGAATGTTGATTTTGGAAATGGTTGGAGGAAGACAAAATATCAACAGAGACATAAATGATTCAAGTGATGCATGTTTTCCTTATTTGGTATACAAGCAAATTGAGATGGACAAGAATATAACAGAACATGATGGCATGACCAGAGAGGAAAGTGAAATTGCAAAGAAGATGGTCATGGTGGGATTATGGTGCGTCCAGACAATGCCATCAGAAAGGCCTCCCATGAATAGAGTGATTGAGATGTTGGAAGGGAGCTTGGATCAGCTCTCAACGCCACCAAAGCCTTTCATGTTTGCCCCTATAATTCCAGCAACCGGAGAGGGAAATTGCGCTACAAATGGTGTTCTTTCCTTTTCGGTGGATTATCAATGGGGTAGATAGAATTCCCCTTTCGCAAAGTTAAATCCTTGTATACTTGTAAATGCATCATCGATACGAAATCAGTAGCTTCTTTTTTCTACCTTATGCGAATTTTTCAGTTTGAATTTCGAGAACTAAGTGCCGCCATCAAGTGAAAAGTATATGTAGCACATGTCATTACTAAGATGTTATATACTAGCTTCTTCCATGGATAATTTGTCAAATTTATTCAAAATACGAAAGGGTTGAAAATATTATAGATAAGCACCAAAATGATAATAAAAAAAATTGGGTCTAGTAGAAAAAAATTAATTCATCATAATATGATAAATTAAAGTTTGAATCCTTATTGGAGTGCCTGATAATGCCTCAAAATTATTTACAAAATTTATACAGTTATTTTGTCGGACCAAAGTCTTCCTCTAGGAAAAAAAAATAAATGTCATGAATAAAATGGTCGTGGAGCAAATAATTTACATAATTTAATAATCATTCCTATGGGAAAAAATAGTACTAAGATGGCTGAAATTTAATACTCTTCTTGTCCTTAATATATGAGCTAATTAGGAAGTTAATGTTGATCCTTTATATAAGACTTATTTCACATGTTTATTGATTTTTTTTTCAAATTAACTTTATTAATATTTTCCTAACAATAATTAAGTAAGAGAAAGAGAGAGGGAATTAAGTAAGATACTTATGGTGTTCTAAAAAAACATATCATATTAACTAATTTAACTAATATCTTTAATTTACTTAAATTAGTTAATTAGGTTGTATATTAAGAACAGGAGGAATAGTATTTAAATTTCATATATATATATATGTGACTATTAAATTACCTTTATCTTTGTATTAAATTTCATGATTACTCAGTGCTAAAAAAAAAAAAAAATTTCATGATTACTAGTTTTTTCTTTTTAAAGAGGTAAAGAATGCCAAAAGCCAAAATTAACACGAAATTTTCCTATGTGTGATAAAAAAATTTCTTTATCTAATTACTAAATTTCTTTTCTTCGGCTTCTAAATCAATTGTTTTTAAAAATGTGATAAAAATGGTTGAACACCTGAAATTGATGGCTAAATTTGAATCTTCTGCAATTCTTTTTTTCTTTGTTTGACTTTTAAATATATTTTTAAAAAAACTTGTACACCATTTCATCCCTTTTGGAAAAAAGTCGTCAGCGACGACAGCTCCACCACCAGGGAAGTTCGCCGGCTGTGCCATTGCCAACTACGAAAGTAAAGGGAGGAGGAAGGAATTACACACACACGCACACACGATTGTTTTGTGGGCATTTTGGTCAAGACACTTTTTTTCTAGGGAAAATGACGCACAGGTCCCAAGAAGCAGACTTTATTCATCTAAGATCCTACAAAATGTTAAAATTACTAGCAGGTCTCAGGAATCTTAGAGTATTATATGCTAATTGTAAAATGTAAAATGACATGACTACTTTTTAGATTTCTAATTTACGTTTGCTTTGTCATTGCGATTGACAGTCTTAGTAGTGACTATTAACAACCCGATAAAAAGCTGTTGATAATCTCAGCAGTATCCATTGACAACTTACTTTATAAGATTATGTAACCTCCACATAAGAATAAATTATAATCAAATAGTATAATACAACAATTTTAACACTAAAATGACAAGTTTTTCAAAGGCGTTAAGAAATTGGTGAAGGAGGCAAATGTGAAGTGGAATTGCCTCGAAGAAATTGACCAACTTATGGGGACTAACATGGCTCTCCTAACCCAAGGTTGGTTGTTAACTTGGTTTTAATTATTAATTGCTGATTTCTCTAATGAATTGCAAAAGGGAGTCTGACCAGCAATTTGCTAATTTGTGAGTACAGGGGAGAACATGGAGCAAATGCCAAACAATAGTGGTAGCAACGATGAAGCAATATCGTTTGGTAATGAGATGGATTTCCTGGGAGATAGCTATGCAACAAACAACATGGAAATTGGAGAAAGCGGTGAATGGGGACTAAATAATCCAATATTCTCAGCAACATCGTACGTAAATGCCATGTCTTATTTATAACTTCTCCGACACACAATCAGATGGGAATATAACGCCCTCTGCTTCTCTCATGGACGGTTTTGCAACTCCCAGATGGCCTTGACTATTATTCTGTACATATATAGGACTCTATAACTTACAGCATCAGCTAAATTAGGTTTTAGTGCAGCGCCAAGTGTTTCAGCCCTCCAAAATGTGTTTCCTAAGCATCACGGTGCTTACATTGGGCTTCGTTATGTTTTTGTTTTTGGTACAAGAGAGGGCCTAGCCCAAAACGAAAAACACTAAATTAAGTGGGATTAGATCCCAAGCACTCCTTGTTCACCAGGTTCCTCAGATCCAACGGACAAGTATCAAAATAGGAGGAGGTGGATATCCCCTTTTTAGCCAACGCATCAGCAACCTTATTTGCATCTCTATCAACGTACCGGAGTCTAATTTCCCAATTAAATTCAAGCATCTCCTGTATCTGAACTATCATCAGACTGTAGCTTCGACTCACTTTCATATGTGCCAAATAGTCTATTAGATTTTTTGCATCAGATTCAAGCACCACCTGCTTAAACCCGAAATCCCAGGCTAATTTCAGGCCCTTGAAAATACCCCAAGTTTCAGCCTCCATAACACTACAAGAACCAATCTGGAAGGAAAATCCTACTATCCAATTTCCATGATTATCTCTTATCACTCCACCGCAACCAGCATTTCTGGAAATTTTGGAGACTGCCCCATCCACGTTCAGTTTAACCCAACCTTCAGGAGGAAGGCACCAATTATTTGCACGGACTTCAGTCTGGCCTTCCTTTTCCCGTCTCATTGGTTCATTGAAAGGAACAAAGTTCTGCCAACTATAATTAATTACAGTAACAGGGTCAGGGGGTTTAACAAAATTTTCATCAAATAAAGCAGCATTCCTCCAGAGCCAAAGCTTCCAAACAGCTACTCCCCATAACAAACTCCAGTCATCATAAACTCTAGCGCCTATATTGTTCTGTAAATTAAGAGCAATCCACTCTTTTAAAGGAGCTGTGAAAAATCTGACCAAATTCCTTTGATCTACAAAAGAGTACCATGCTGATTTAGCATAGTCACAATCCCTAAGCACATGTAGAATAGATTCCACCTCATTAAGACAAAACGAGCACATGGGTGAACATTGTGACCACTTGCTCCTCCAGAGATTTGTAGGTAGCCTTTCATGAAAGATTCTCCATAAAAAGACCCGAATCCTTTCAACTCCTCTCCATTTCCAAATAGTCTTATAAATAGGACTATATAAGGAGCAAGGATTTTCTTCAAGAATAAAGTAGGCACTCTTGACACTGAAAGAGCCAAAAATATAGTCTTTCCAAATCAATAAATTCTCCCCAGCCGAATCAAACGGAGGTATGGTGCTAGTGAGACGAGATATCACCTGCGGTTGGATCACAGTGGCCAATCTATGTAAGTCCCACATACCATTAGTAACCCAATCCGCCACCACACTACCACGTTCCTCCTCAGATAAATTCTTGATACAAAGATCTTCAATTTTCCTCTTTGGTAATAACCACAAATCAGTAAAAAACCTAATGGTCCTTCCATTTCTAAGCTGCCACTTAGAGCCTTTCTCGATTATCTCTTTCTATTTACATATAAATTTCCAGATGCTAGAATCTCCTGGAAGAGTTGTCAGAAGGTTCTCTTCATTATGTAACATATACTTTTGGTTTAAAACATCAGTCCAAAGACCTTTTTCACCTAAAATCAATCTCCAGGCCAATTTTGCCCCGAAGGCTGCATTAACAGAAGATAGTTTTTTAAAACCAAGTCCTCCGTACTCCTTGGGTTTGGTTACATACTGCCATCCTATTGGATGATAGCCTTGCTTCTCTTTATTATGACCCCATATGAAATTCATTTGCAGTCTTTCTACTTCATCACATATCTTCTTAGGTATTTGGGAGACCTGCATAGGATATAGTGGAATGGAGCTCAACACAGATTTGGCCAGAGTAATTCGACCTGCAGTAGAGAGACATTCAGCTTTCCAGCTTGCCAATTTAGATCTTACTCGATCAACAATAAATTGAAACTTTTCTATGGATTTTCTATTCCTTGATAAAGGGAAGCCAAGGTACCTCCCTATTTCTGGAGAAACTTTCATTTGGGTTAGATCTTTAATTTTCCTGATCATATTCGATCCAACTCTAGGAGAGAAATAAAGAGAGGACTTGCTCCTATTAACTCTCTCCCTTGAAATTTTAGAAAAAAGATCAAGAACATCCATCATACAAGACACCTACTCTTCAGTAGCCACTCCAAATAAAAGCAAATCATCAGCAAACATAAGATGAGAGATAGCAGGCCCATTTCTAGAAACTGCAATAGGCTTCCATTTTCCCCCATTTACAGCATCACTAATAAGATGAGACAATCTGTCCATACATAAAACAAACAAAAGAGGAGAGATGGGGTTACCTTGTCTTAAACCTCTTTGAGGAGCAAAATACTCAGTCATTGAACCATTCCACAAAACATTGTATGTGACCGAGGTGACACAAGACATAACTAGATTCACAAACTTATCATCCATTCCAGCATCATAAAGGACCATGTGAATAAAACTCCAGTTAAGCCTATCAAAGGCTTTTCAAGATCAATCTTTAAAGCCACAAACTAGTCTTCCCTTTTGCCTTGCTCATCACATGCAGAAGTTCTTGCCCAATAATGATATTATCTTGAATATGCCTTCTTTTAATAAAGCTGGCTTGATAAGGGGACACCAAATCATCCATCACAACTTTAAGACGATTAGCAATAATTTTAGTAATGCATTTATAGTGAACTGAACACAGAGAGATCTGTCTAAAATGAGTGATCACTTCAGGATTTTCCCTTTTCGGTATAAGAGAAATCAATGTCTTATTAGAATCATCAAGTCTCAGATTGCCTTGAAAAACCCCTTTAACAAATTTACAGACAAATGGACCCACTGTTTCCCAATTATATTGAAAGAAAATAGGGGAAAACCCATCAAATCCTGGTGCTTTATAAGGACCCATATCAAATATTGCATCTTTAATTTCCTTATCATTCGGCATAAAACCCATAGAATCTAACAATTCCTTTTCTACTCTGGGGAAATTGATAACAGTTTGCACATTTGAATTGCCAATATCATCCACAGAATACAACTTTTTAAAATAACTCACAACCAGAGATTTGAGATCAGCATTGTCATGTATCCAAACACCCTGGTCATTTTTCAGAGAAACAATTCTATTCCACTTCCTTCTTCTATGGGTCTTAAGGTGATAATAACGGGTGTTCCTATCTCGTTTAGTTATCCAATTTGACCGGGCTTTTTGAAACCATTTGACTTCCTCTAATTTCAAAATAAATTCCAATTCAGCTTGGAGTTCTAGCTCGAGTTTAGATAGAAAGCTGGAAAACGGATAAGCTTGGGATTGCTGAATACCTTTAAGTCTATTAAGGATGTTTCTCTTTTTCTTTTCCACAAGGCCAAAAACTTCCCTGTTCTAAACTATAATTGAGTCTCTAAAGCTAGATAAACTTGCGTTAATATCATCATTTTCTATCCAAGACTTTTCAACGAACTCCAGGAAATTTCCATGTTCAATCCACATTGCTTCAAACCTAAAAGGTTTAATACCTCTGAAAGCCATACTAGCAGCATCTAAAAATAGAGACAATGGATTATGGTCAGAGAAAGCAGTCTGAGAGCATACCTTGACCAAATAATTATTGAAAGAATCCATGAATTGAGCATTCCCTAAGGCCCGATCAAGACGTTCAAACATCCTTGCACAGCCCGCCATCTTTCGTCCTTTCCAAGTAAACTTAGGACCCTTAAAATTCAAATCGTTCAAACAGCAATCAATTATCCGATCATTGAACCACTTGATTCTGTTTTGACTTGCAATACGACCACCCACCCTTTCAGAAGCATCAGCGATATCATTAAAATCTCCATAAACAACCCATGGTTCAGAGATATCAGTAGATAAAACTTTCAAATCATTCCAGAGGGCCTGCCGTAAATTTGAGTGGGGGATCACATAAACTGCAGTCAAAAGAAAACTGGGAAATCCTTCAAAATCACAACGAGCATGAATAAAGTGTTTGTTGCTAGACAGCACAGAGATTCGAACACGATCACTCCTCCAAGCCATGACCAAGCCACCAGAACACCCATTGCTAGCGATCGTGTACATATTGTCAAAGCCCAGGGAGAGAAGACATCGCAACTTTGATTCACTATCACATTTTGTTTATGATAGAACAAGGATTGAAGGAGTTGGCCCACCAAAAATAGCCTTTAAGTTTTTATTAAGGCTTTTACCACAAGCCCCTCTAATATTCCAATATATAATTTGATCCATAAGGAAAGGCTTAGCAGAGTTAGAACGAGGCCCAATTAACACTGAGGGGAAAGCTGTGTTTCGGGCACCACAGATTTCTCACTTGGAGTGATATTCTCAAGACCCACTGGAATTGGGCTAACCACACTCGGCCCAGCTTTCTCAACTCATTGCTCCTTATCCATCTCCAAGTCTTCGCCTGGGTCATGGGGGAAAGGAGAATCATTGACATTACAGTCCACAGCTTTTCCTCCCACTTCCTCGGAGGGAAAACTATTATTCTCATCAAGACTATTCCTTTGGATCGAGTTCCCTTCTTCGTTGTCTTCTAGTGTCAACATCCAAATCTCGTTTGATCTCCTATGGTTCACAAACATCTCGCGAGACCGTTTTTCTCTTTTCCCCTGTTCTACTCGTTCAATAGCATGTTCAGCAGCCTTCTCTGGGACCACCTCCGTAGTACCACCATTGTGCCTTGCTCTCCTTCTACTTTGAGTAGACTTTTTCCCACCCACAAAGTGTACAGATGTAGTGGTGGGATGAGCAAATTGTACATTTGATAAATTCCAATTTTAATATACTATTTGATATCTTTTTGGGGATATTTATCAATTAAAATGAGATAATTTGTATTGATTGCGGATATTTTGAATTAAATACTAGTGGCATAAAATTAAAAATTTAATAGGAAATCTTATCATATTTTTATCTTCATTTAAATAATTAATTTTGGGCTTTATGATAGTATCTTAATTTATCTTTTACAGGTCTCAGAAAAGGAAATAAATATAAAAGGAAAGCTGAAGGGAAAAAAAAGAAAAGAATTTAAAAAGAAAAAAAAAGGAATTAAGTGATGGAAGCCACAGATTTGCATTAGGTTATTATATTAACCTAATCATCAATTGCCATAGGAGGAGGCTATATATACAATAACGCCGCATGCACACGAGGACGGCCAAGTGTGACAACCGCTCTTTCAAAACTATTTTAGATTAAATCTAACAATTTATTTGAATGATTAACCATGATAGAAAAGAAGAAACCTTAAAATTTTAAAATCGCTATCATGGTTAAAAAAAAATAAACTTATAATAAGAGTAACATCGATCGTTACCTTGGGCCTTGGACTTCCAAAGTCCAAAAATATCATTCAACCATTAGCCCAAACCAAATTTATATTTTCAACCATACGAACTGATAAATCGGTTTAATATAAACTATAGAGCTCATTAGTCAAAAGTCAACACTTTCAAAGGAGCGTTACATGCAGAGTCTAAGATGTCTCGGCCCTCCTCGCGGCCCTGTCATACCAGACAGTAGTATTTAAAAGTATTATTTTACATCATGATAGTAGATGAGCCCTATGTGGCAATATATAACAAGTCAACACATAGAATAAAGGCAGGGAGGCTATACAGGCTATAACAGCACACTATGCCTCCGGAGCCTTCCCTGATGGGCCACCACCGGAACTATCGCCTGAAAATGTTAAACCACGGGATGAGACAAATGCCTCAGTAACCAACTTTCCAACTCATCATACATACTAACACGTGCTCGTGAGGTGTCAAGTGGGACAGTTATAAATTCTCAAGAACTATAGATATATCCATAGAAATATAATTTCAATCATCCAAACCCTCACTATGGGGGTCAACACACAAGCAACATAAGTCTATCCCTCACTCTGGGGGATCAATCAAACATATGGGCCTATCCCTCACTCTGGGGGACGAATAAGAAGCCACAAAGGCCTATCCCTCACTATGGGGGACGAAAGAAGAAGCCAACCAATGTGCACCAATGGTGGCCTTACCACGTGGTAGGATAGGACTCAATCCAAAATCCAAATAACAACCAACCATTCACAATATAATAAAAAATGTCTCAATCTTTTCTTAGTATAATCCATAAGATATAAATTATATATCTTTTCCAAACTTCTCGATCACAATTCCAAAAATCCCACAAGACAATTTTCATAGCTCAAAAGATATAACATATATACTCGAGTTCCAAATATCAAATATTATTCTAAAAATAGCAAAATACTCACAAACAACATATTAGCACATATAACAAGTGAAAAGTGGTTACCTTTCGCCAAAGTAATACTAAGGATTACCACAAGGTCAATCCTTTGCTCAACCAAAAATTAATCTACACAATTAATATAACCACATATTAATATAAATTAATTAAACTTCTCTAGATTAGTTAAATTTCTACTTTAATTAAATTTTTATTCTAAATTCCCGTAACTCTCATAACCCAAAAATTATTAAGTATTTTAGCAACAACTTAAAATTTCTAACAAGCCAAAATATTTATTTACCACCTCCAAATTATTTATCTTAATAAAAAGGATTTTCAACAATTTCCAAATATAAAATTATTATGTTATAAATTCTAAAAACTCTCTTTTAAGTTTAAACCTCAAAATCAAACTATCAAAAATTCAATAATACTTCAAATATTTATAACTAAATAATATAATCAAAACTTTAATGGTATAACTACCATATATATATATTTTTCCATAAATAATAGACTTTTTAGCTACAATAATTATTTTAAAACCTCCAGTCATCCAATAAATAAAACTAAATCGATTAAAATCTTAATAATATATCAAACAATCTAAATAAATTATTTGACTTAAATTTCATCGGTAAAAATATGGTATATCCCATAAATAACAGATTTTTAACTAAATAAATTAATTTAAATACTAAAACTAACAAATAGAGAAATCTAAACCGATTAAAATTAACAACTTATTTATTTCTAAATTTCTATAGTAATCTTTTATCAAAACTCAATACTTATATCATATATAAGTCTCAAAATTTTCTCTAATAACTATGGTAATACTACTATTATGAAGCATAAAATATTTATGAAATATTTATGAAGAAAGTTTGATGAAAAGAGATAATTTCATATACCTAAAATATCTTCAAAACTTGCCCTCTGCTTCATCGTATGTTTCTCTCGCTCACACACTTCCTCTCTCTCTCTCCCCCTCTCTCTCGCTCCTTCTTGCGCCTGCCGTGGGGGGGGGGAATGGATTGTGGGGGGTATTTAACACGCCCACACAATTATTGGGGGAGGGGAATTTCAACCCCAACCCCCACGTTTTTCCACCGCCCCCTCTCAATTTTCCACCCCCCTCCAACTTTCCACCGAAATATCGGTGGAAAGTTGGACTTTTATTTTATTTTATTTTTTTAAAATATAATAAAATATTATTATATTATATTATATTATATTATTTTTCAATTACTTTTTTTTTGAATTTTTTTTAAAGGATATTACACCAAGACCCTTCAAAAATTCATTCTTCAAGTTCGCACAGACACCATCGCCGCAACACTTCAATTTCAATCTTCCAAAATTCATTTTCATATTCTTCCATCAACCACGTCCCACACATCATTGCCACCAACTTAACCGTCCTCCATGGCTGCTAAATCTTTGGCACGAGTTGTAGCTTGGTTCAAGACTATGAGAGGCTAAGTTCGCTGTGCTCTTCGGGATTGAATTCAATGGCTTGAGTTTGAGAGCTACAAAGGGGAGTTTAATTCTAGTCCTTAGTTTAGACTATTTTGTTGATGATTTCTGGTTTGAAGTTTGTTATATTTGGTTTAAAGCTAAGAATTGCTAGTTGTAATTCTTGGTTTGGATTGGAATTGCTGAGATTTGGATTGGTATTTATAAGTTTGAGTACTTGGTTTATACATATATTTATGTTTGTGCCTTTGTTAATTCATTGTTAGTGTGATTTTTATGCGAGTTGTATAGAAATTATGCATGAAGTGAATTTAACAAGTAATTAATGTTCTAGTTGAGTATTAATTTAAAAGGAATAACTTATATAAACCAGTCTTAACCATTTAAGTTATTCCCATATCATTAAACAAGCTAGGATAGTCATTGATTCATTCCTCAAGAGCATTCTTGTTATTGATTTCTTACAATTCAAATTTGCATTTTTCATTCTTTCTAAAAAATACTCAAAAAAAAAGTAGTTTAGATTTATTTCTTACTCTCTTAATTAGTTTTATTAATTGAAAAATCCTTTTTCAAGCCCTCCTTTCAATTCTTTGTCACTTAGTTAACTAAGGAATTAATAAAAAGCTCCTCAAGAGACTCGACCCGAGTTGTGCTTTACTGCATAATTTGGTTTTATTTTTGATTTAACCCAAGGCGACTAAACAGGTTCAAATCAATGTTCTCCAAGTTCGGCATCACCGGTACTGCATTTCCTTCTATTTCTTTTGTTAAATCAAAATGCTGATTTTCCACATCAGCTAACACGTCAAATCTCGTCCCTGAGATTGGTTGCCGGAAAGTCTCCCCTGTTTTCTCCTTCCTCTTTCTTTGTCGTCTGGTCTTTTGCACCACTCTCCATTTCTCTTGTTCTGTATCTCCGTTAGCATCAATTTCCATCCCTGCTGCATGTAGGCCTTGTCCACCGTCTCTATTGCTAATTTGATCGTCACCATTCTGCTCTCTAGCCGGTTTCTTCAACGGGCATATTTCACAGTGATGTCCATACACTCCGCAGTTTAAACACAAAGAGTGTAGCCCTTCATACTCCAAATAGTAATCCTCCCCATCAAGAGAAAAACCAGACATAAGTTGTTTACTCAAATCAACCAAAACACATATTCGAGCATAGTGACCCCTGAGCTGAGAAGAGGTATTGACATCGACCTTAATAGTCTCTCCTATTCTGTTGCCAATAATGGTTAGCGCCTCCTCATCATAGTACTCCAGAGAGACTCTAGGCAGCCGCACCCAGACAGCTACCTTATCTATGACGGCTCTTGCTGGATTAAATTTCGGTTCCCAAGGCCTCACTGTCAAATAATGATTATAAATCATCCAAGGTCCTCCTGTCAATGCATTGAAGTAGTCTTCCCTGTTGGATAGCTTAACAACAAAATATCCATGGCCAATATTTATCAGACTTATCACTCCTTTTCTTGCCCAGAGCGCTTGGAGTCTTCCTTCTAAAGCTTTGTAACCAATGCTTCGGTCTAAAAGCTTTACAATGACTGTCTTTTTCCAGGCTCTATATAATCTCTTTTTTAATCTACCAGAGAAATGGAATGTCGGAAAGTTCCTTTTTGGATCTTCCCTTATTCGAACCATAGGCTCCTTCTTCTCATTTTCAGCTTCAGACAGAGAGTTATCAGTTATACTATCATCTGATAAATCATCAGCCTTATCCTCCTCATCTCTAGAATGATCATCGTGGTGATTTACACCTTTCAAGGTCTCAGCAAATGTCAAACCAGTTCTTTCCTTAGCAACAGTGCCAGTTCCCAGCTTTGGCCATTGATCCGATCTTGAACTTCCACCTCTTTCCGCCATTCCATTCTTAATTTTTTTTGAGCTTCTTATGAGTAAGTCTTCTTCCTCAGCAGACGGAGGAATGAAAGCAGAGTTTCTACCAGCAGGGACGAGCGCCATTGGGCTTCGTTATGTTAGCTTGTAGAGAGTAGTTGTTCGTTAGGTGGGGGCAGGCCCATTTTTAAGAAGGTGTTGTGGATGATGGGCCGAGCCTATCCTTCAAAAAAGTCACCCTTGCCCTTAATGGGTCAGTGTTGCTGTGTTTATCCAATGTTTCCCAAGTCACACATATCTGCAACGTGATGTTTCATTTCTTCTTGTATTCATTTTGGGTGTGGTTTCCTGTGATATCGATCTCCGTTCAGTTCGAGTTCCGACTTTATACTGCTATTACTAAAATCTAACCAAGTAATTGTGGATTGTTTAGTACATAGAAAGGTAAGTTAGATGAAGAGGTCCCCCCAAAAAAGGGATCCGGTTCGTCTAAAAGTTGTTAAAATAGAGCTTCTTTAATGTGTCGAGAGTTAAATCTAAATCCTCAGCTTCATATCAGAGACGTAATAGAAAAGCTCTGCATTGACTGGTTATTTAATATCAAACCAAACATGCTTAAAATCCTAAAACCGATTGTAGTAGAAATCGATTACCAAGGTATTATACTGGAAAAAAAAAACGCAATTCTCAGCTCTCACACAACTTCATGTAACGTTACAAATTGAGCCTCTCCAAAATAGTGATCGTAAATTAAATGGACATGATTTTCAACTGTTATATGGTTCAACTCACGCAGGAATCTGAATCATAAAGCTCAGTGCATAAAGAAGTTGCCCAGCAAAGAAAATGGTGAATGACAGAAGGACGAACAAGCAGAAGAGATGCAGAGGATGTCGACTCAGATGGAAGATATCTCAATCATTTCACACCCCTCGACCTAAGATCAGTAAATCATCATTTGTTCAGCCATTTCCGGAGCGCATGAACATCAAGACTTGAGATAAACGAAGAAATTTCGAGGATTTTGCCTCCATTACAAGATCATTCCACAAAGTCCCGTGTCCCTCAGCCAAGGGGACTCAATTTGGCTACAAGTCTATCTTGTCTCTTCAATAGCATAAATTATCACAAGCATTTCACAAGACTCATATTTGCCATCTTCTTGCCAACAACAAGAGAAACGTTTCCTCATGCCGACACTCGCAAGCTTTCTTCTTCCTCTGTTTTCCTTCTTCATCCATACTGCCTCTGCTAGCAATTCCACTTCATCCTTCACAGTCTGTCCCGCCTACAGCTTTGCCCATCGGATGCAAATCGGATACCCTTTCTGGCTATCACATGGTTCCATTCCTGACCAGTACTGTGGTTACCAAGAATTCGGCCGCATCTGCGATGATGGCTATCCCATCTACTCTTCACCAGCTGGGTTATATTATCGTTTCACGGACATAGATGGTGATAATCATTACCTTCACCTCGTTGATTTTGATACCTTCTACCAAACATGTCCGAGGGTAGTTCACAAAGTTCCGTTGGGCAACTTACTCCTTCCTCGATTTCGTTTGCATTTGAAACTTAGGTCTTATTGCAATTCCAGTTCTCACCGCTCTTATGCGTTGCCCATAACGGGCTTTTCATCTGTGGTGGGGAACGAGAGTGGGGGCTTTGATTGGTCTAGGAATTCTGAAGAGAGCGTTACGGAGATAAATTTGAAGGGCCATGTTACAAGTGAAGGGTTGATGAATGAGCATAAAGAAGAGGCCATGAATGAAGGTTTTTGTGCTTGATCGGCAAAGAGTTTGTGATGAGTGCGAAGATTCTGATGGGTTGTGTGGCTACAATAATGCTGAAAATGAGTTCATGTGTTTCTGCAAGGATGGCAGCGAACAAAGCAATGGCTGCTCAAGTATGTTAGCAATAAGCTGGATCATATATTCATTGAAAAGGTGTGGTCGCAATCTATTGCAACAGAACATGTGGCTCTTTCGTTCTTGATGGCAGTCTGAAACATACTAACTAGTTGGTGGAATACATACATTGCGAGAAACCTGTACATAAAAGATTGCACTATACATAATATTTGCTAATGGTTTGACTGTATAAATTTATTAATTAGATGTATTGAAAGATATTAATAAAACATGCTTCATTACTCTTTACATTAGCCCTGCATTTGTCAGTAAGTACATGTTGACTCTTTAGGTCTCTAATCCTTTTAATTCACACGATTTCACTCATTCGTGTTTTGTTAATGAAATATATGCTTTTTTTTGTTTGTGACAGGGAGACGCATGTAAACATCGTCAGCCTCTTTGGTTCTTGTCCTGAAGGCAGCAAAAACACAGTCGTATAAGAACTTACGCCCAATGATTCACTTGAAAAGTTCATATGCAGGAGGGATATTTAGACCCAAATGATCCATCCTTAAGTTGGGAAAGATTACTCCAAATTGCAAAAAGGATAGCTAAAGGACTCGAGTATTTGCATAGTGGTTGCAACCCTCAGACACTGCATTTTGACATTAAACCTAACAATATCTTTTTGGATAAAAGCTTTTATCCAAAGATCTCAGATTCTGGACAAGCTAAACTTTGTTCTAGAACACATAGTACCGTCTCAGTGCCTGGTGCAAGAGGCACTGCTGGGTATATTGCTCTAAAAATATGGAATAGGAACTTTGGAGGAGCCTCCCACAAGTCAGAGGTGTTTAGCTATGGAATGTTGATTTTAAAAATGGCTGGAGGAAGGCAAGATATCAATGGAGAAGGGAGTGATTCAAGTGATAAATATTTTCCTCATTTTGTATACAAGCAAATTGCAGTAGACAAGAATATTACAGAACATGATGACATGATGTTGGGATTATGGTGCGTACGGACAATGCCATCAGATAGACCTGTCATGAGTAGAGTGATTGAGGTGTTAAAAGGAAGCTTGGAACAGCTCTCAATTCTACCAAAGCCTTCCATATTTTCTCCTGTAACACCAAGAAATGAAGAGGAAAATTGTGCTCCATGTTATTCTGTTTATGTTTGATTAGTTACTCTGTAGATGGTTGTAATACAGACACCTCAGCTTGCTGATCTCTGTAAATATAGTGATGAATTATGTGGCAGTCCTTTCTCCCAGTTTTGCGTCTCTGTACCATGCTAATGCGAATGTACAGCCACTAAGAATATTCCATGTCATCTGAATAAATAATGAAATAATTTAAAATCAAATTATTTGACTAAGTATCAACAGGTGCTTTTCTTTTTTTTTGGCTGGTGTGGTTTCTTTTCATAATGATGTTCGTCAGTTTGGATTTCAACTTTAAACTGCTATTAGTAAAATCCAGCTCAGTAATTGCGGATTGTTCAGGACATAATTGATGTGAAATTCACTGAAAGGTAGAGTGAAAAAAAACATGACCACCCACAACTTGTATTTAATAAAAATAAAACTTTTCTGAGACAAATAATAATTGAGGTGTGAATGGGTTTCGTTGAATTTTATATTATTTTTTTAAATCGTAAATTTGACTTTTCGGTGGTGGTGTTTCTTTTAGTAAAACAAAATTGATTTTATGAAAACATTTTTGGATGAAAAAAGGTAGCGTAATCTTTTACCGGTGAGATTGCCGCAAAGAATTGGGAAAAAAAGAAAAAGCCCCTTTCGATGATCATTGATATTGGAAGTAGCTTAATCAACAAATTTGAACAACAAAAATAAATTAATAGATGAGCGTACTTTTGTGAGTTGTATTTTAGGTTGTACTTGGGATTTTTTTGAGTGCTTTTTTTTAGTAGGATGGTATCGCTAACTCAGGGTATCCCAGCTTATCAGCCAGACTAATCCCAGAGTGCCTCGCGCAGGTATCAAGCCCATGACGTGATAGGGAAGGCGCCTTGCGTTTCAGTTTGCGACCAATTGGACCCGACCTTTGCAGGCTTTTGAGTGTTTTTTTAGCTGCGGGCATTAGTGTTTGTACTTGATTTTTTTCAATTGATATTTTTTTCAATTGATAAAATAAACTCTGTTTTTGTCAAAAAAAAAATTGTAACACGTTGATGATTTTGCTTGAAAAGCTGCTGCCATTATTATAATGCTATGACTTTGGATAATCATCAGGCCTAGATCAGATTCGGATATTCTAAATCTTAATATTTTCATCATTTAAAAAAGATTTCTTGAAACAATATAAATGAAACATAAATTCTACACGTCCAATCATGCTGGAAACTTGGGATCCAACCTTATAAAAGCGGCATCCTTGTTGCAGAACCACAAGATGAGCCTGTAATATCCGCGTTAAATTTGACTCCTCGTGAAACACATGCCTTGTACACCTATTCAACACGAAACCAGACAGATCTTAAAAGGAAAATTATAATTAGGTCCTAAAAAAATATTTAATTATTCTAAAATCCATTGATATTTGAGGAGTATGACTAGCATAGAAAATAATAACTTGTTTATGTTTCTCATTTGTACATTTTAGTAATTAAATTCTTTCATGGGAACATAATTTTTCCTAATTAAAATCCTAAATCTACTCGTAGAACAAGTCAATTACGAAGTTATACTCCTAAACAAGTCAATTTTGGCACATCGTCATCTTCCCCATCGTACAAGGGCTTGACCCTTGATAATTCTACTTTGGCACAAATTGTTCACATTTCAAATTCCAACTTATTATTGACTTTCCAACGTCTTCCGAGTTATACTATCTCTTATCATCAATATAAGAGTTACTCTTCTAGTTAAATTTATAAGGTAGAGAGAAGATATTTTCTTGTTCTTATTTATAGGGTATTAAGAGAAATTTTTTTTATAGATGCATAATTTTATTCTTCATTTATTATTGTGTTAACTTTCTTTATATGAGGTATAATATATATTAAATTGAAATAAAATTAAAAAGTTGTTCAATTTTAAATAAAAGTTAATGAAATTCAAGGTTTTTTTGGCTCTGTGTGAAACATGTTGGAAGTGACTTATAAATAAGATCAAAGGAGTAGTTTGATATTTAATTTGATCCTAAATATAAGATTCCAATTCACTTTATCTCTCATATTTATCTTTTTTTTTTAAAAATAATTCTTATAATAGTTGCACATGTTAAACTAGTTCTTACTAATACACATGATTAACAATAATATTTTAGGGAAGACAACATATATTTATTATAAATAATTAATTTAACCAATCTTCCTAATATATTCAAATTAGTTAAGTTCTCTTATACCGACGATGAGAAGTAATATATAATCTATTGTGGAAAATATTCGAGTTTTACACTTGCAAATAGGAAAAATGACCGTAAAATACCATGTGAATTTTAAAAAGACAAATAAGGCACTTGAATAAGAAAAATGACAAAGAAGGCATCAGGTACCAATTTGGAATTTTAATTTTTGGCCTAAAGACCGAATTGCCCTTATTATGTTTGAAAACTGAGGAGATAGAGAAAGGTAGAAACCGCCTCCTCCCGGCGAAAGCAATCGCCCTACTCGGCAAAAGAGAAACTGCCCCCACTTGGCGAAACCAATCCACCTACTCGGTGAAACTAATCCCTCCCCTTAGCGAAACCGAATCCCCCTACTCGATGAAACCAATCCCTCCACTCAACGAAACCGAACCCCCCACTCGACGAAACCAAATCCAAGCTTCTCTAGTCACCGAAAAAGGTTCTCCGATTTGCAAGGGGATTTGTATGTAAGGGGATTTGCAAACTATTTTCAAGAAATATAAAGTTGCCTGATTTTCAAGTATTGTTAAATTATTTGCCCAGAATGTTACTACATGTATAACGAGATTTATAACTCACGAAGTGAATTTGACCACTTCTTTAAGGGGTTTGACAACCTGTTTTGAGGGGCAGGGCAACTTTTCTCTACAAAAATATAATTCCATGCTGAAATTTGACAAAACACATAGTAGGATTTACAACTTTCACAGTGAGTGTTACTACATTTTCAATGGGATTTGTAACCTTTAGTGAGGGGCTGGCCAATGTTTCTGTAAAAAATAAAACAATTCCACGCTGAATTTTACAAAACACATAATGGGAATAACAACTTTCACAATGAGATTTACTACTTTTTCAATGGGTTTTGCAACCTTTTGTGAGGGGGTGGGCAACTTTTCTGTAAAAAACAAAACAATTCCACGCTGAATTTTACAAAACACATAGTGAGAATAACAACTTTCACAGTGAGATTTACTACTTTTTCAATGGGTTTTGCAACCTTTTGTGAGGGGCTAGGCAACGTTTCTGTCAAAAACAAAACAATTCCACACTGAATTTTACAAAATACATATTGGGAATAACAACTTTCACAATGATATTTACTACTTCTTCAATGGGCTTAGCAACTTTTTGTGAGGGGCAGGGTAAATTCTCTATAAAAAACGATACAATTTCACGCTGAATTTTACAAAACACATAGTGGTATTTACAACTTTCATAGTGAGAGTTACTACTTTGTGTAATGTAATGCATCATTCACGAAACAATATTTGCCAAAAACCAGCAGCCATATAACAACAGATACATTACATATATTCAAATGACTGCACCTGAAGTACATTAAAGTAAACATTGAATCATTAATTTTCATACTAACTACATGTGTAATGGAATGTACCATTCACGTAACAGTATTTACCAAAAACCAGTAGCCATATGACAGCAGATACATTACATATATTCAAATGACTGCATTATACTCTTGCAACAGTTACCAATTTCACCAACAGCACTTTACTCCTGCAACGGCCGCAATGTGATTTCGGAGAACCTTTTTCGGTGACTGGAGGAACTTGGATTTAGTTTCGCCGAGTGGGAGGATTGGCTTCTCCAAGTAGGGGGATTCGATTTCACTAGCTGAGTGGAGGGATTGGTTTCGCCGAGTGGGGGATTTGGTTTCGCCAAGTGGGGGGATTGCTTTCGCTGGAAGGAGGTGATTTCTCCCTTTCTCCATCTCCTCAGTTTTCAAACATAATAAAGGCAATTCGGTCATTAGGCCAAAAATCAAAATTTCAAATTGGTACCTAATGTCTTATTTGTCATTTTGCTTATTCAGATGCTTTATTTGTCTTTTTGAAATATATATGGTATTTTACTGTCATTTTCCCCTTACAAATATGCCCATAATATTTGAGAATATCTATGACCACTAACAAACTACGCATTCTTGATGAGCCCCGGTTTTCACGTCAATGTTGTTTGGGTTCGCATAAATCCAAATAAGCAAATACATAAAGCATTTAAAAAAAAAAAAATCAGATGCACAATGCTGCTGACAAAGCGAGTGAACGAAAAAGCATATACGTCACTTTGTTGCAATGGTTACTTGCACAAGCACTTCGACTTCCACTCGATTGAAAAATCTGAATTCAGAGTATCTTCCTATCATCTATTACACGGCAGTGTATTTGTGCTCAACCTAAGATCAGTATATCGTCACCTGTTCAGCAATTTCTGTATCGTGTGAACATCAAGACTGGAAATAAACGAAGAAATTTCAAGGCTTTTTCCTCCTTTTCGAGATTATAAAGTCCATTGTCCCTCCACCAAGAAACTCAATTTTCTTTATATCGCACAAAATATCATAACCGTTTCACAAGACTCGAATTCGCCATCTTTTTGCCAAACTCAGAATCATCCTCATGTCATTCCAACAACAAGAGGAACACTTCCTGATGCTGAAACTCATCCGATGCTTTTTTCTTCCTCTGTTTTCCTTCTTCATCCATAATGCCTCTGCTAGTAATTCCACTTCGTCTTCCACAGTCTGTCGCCCCTACAGCTGTGCCGACGGTTTGCAAATCAGATACCCTTTCTGGCTATCACATGGTTCCCCTCCTGACCAGTACTGTGGTTATCAGGAATTTGGGCTCATCTGCTCCGATGGTGGCTACCCCATCTTCTCTCTGCCGCCTGGGTTATATTATCGTGTCGCGGGCATAGACTATGATAATCATATCATTCACCTTATTGACCTTGACACTTACAACCGAACATGTCCAAGGGCACTTCACAACGTTCCCCTGGGAAATTTGCCCCTTTCGCATTCCCCTTTGAATTTGAACCTTGGCTTTCACTACAATTGCAGTTCTTACCCATATAATGCTTCGCCCATAAGATGTTTGACGTCTGGTGCGAAGCAGTCCTTTGTGTTTGTGATGGGGAACGAGAGTACTAGGGATTTTGATTGGTCCAAGACTTGTGAACAGAGTGTTGTGGTGACGGTGATGAAGGATCATGTTACAAGTGAAGGGTTGATGAATGAGTATAAAGAGGCCATGAATGAAGGGTTTTTTCTTAATTGGCAAACTGCCAAGAGTTGTGAAGAGTGTGAAGCTTCTGATGGGATTTGCGGCTACAGTAATACCAGAAAGCAGTCCCTGTGCTTCTGCAAGGATGGCAGCGTACAAAGCAATAGCTGCTCAGGTATACTAGCACGCTGGATCATTTATTGATAGAATAGGTGCCGTTGCAATTTATTGCAACAGAACCTGTTGCTCTTTCTTTCTTGATTCCAATTTGAAATATGCTAGCACCTAGTTGGTGGCATACATACATCGCAAGAAACCTATATAGCAAATTGCAATTATGAATAATTTGACTATATATATTGTATTAGATGTATAGATAGATATTAATAAAAACATGCTTTGGTACTCTTTACAATATGCCTATATTAGTCAATAAGTACATGTTGACTTTAGATCTCTAACCCTTCTGAATGATAAGATTTCGTTGATTCGTGTTTCGTTAATAAAATAGATGCTTTGTTTGGTGACAGGAAGACGCAAAGGCCATTTGTCAAAGCTAACTATTGGTAAGATGTCTCTTGACACACACACACAAACACGTCCTTTCCTGCCATGCTCTTTTTTCGCATGATGGTAAAAGAATGGTCTTGTAATGATATATATGAATGTACGTATTTACAAAGACATACTAAAGATCAGGAAATGCTTGTATATGAGGCTTGTTAAGTAGAAAGTTAAATATTGCTCCTGAACATCTTTTTGTCTATAAAGATTAATGGAAGTTAAACAATATAAACTATCATTGTACAATGTGATCGGAAGCACAAGCTTTATATACCCATTTACAGCGGGTGAGGCCCTGATTCTCTAGTCTCTTGCATAAGGGGTTTCAAAATGAGTTCTCCATCACCTGAATTCTCTTCTATTTTCTGCTGATAGGTTTAATAGCTGCAGGAGCGGGGGCTCTGCTGATATGCATCATTATCTTCTTCTTGCGACGAAAAATATCATTAATTATCTCAGTAAATTCTTGGAAGGTGAAAAAGAACGATGAAGCCATTGAGGCCTTCATCAGAAATAATGGGCCTCTAACTATAACAAGATACACATTTTCAGAAGTCAAGAAAATGACCAACTCTTTTGAAGTCAAATTGGGAGAAGGAGGTTATGGCACTGTATTCAAAGGAAGCGCACTAGACAGCTGTCCTGTGGCTGTGAAGGTGTTGAATGCATCCAAAGGGAACGGTGAAGAATTTATCAATGAGGTCGTGAGCATTAGTAGGACTTCACATGTAAATATCGTCACCCTCCTTGGTTTTTGTGTTGAAGGCAGCAAAAAAGCACTTGTATACGAACTTATGCCCAATGGTTCACTTGAGAAGTTCATATGCAAGAGGGATTTAGAGCCAAATGATCCACCCTTGAGCTGGGAAAAATTACTCCAAATTGCAGAAGGGATAGCCAAAGGACTCGAGTATTTGCATAGAGGTTGCAGCACTCGAATCTTGCATTTTGACATAAAGCCTAACAATATCCTTTTGGATAAAAACTTGTGTCCAAAGATCTCAGATTTTGGACTGGCTAAACTCTGCTCTAAAACACGTAGTATTGTCTCAATGCTTGATGCAAGAGGAACTGTTGGGTACATTGCACCAGAAGTATGGAATAGAAACTTTGGAGGAGTCTCTCATAAGTCAGACGTGTATAGTTATGGAATGTTGATTTTGGAAATGGTTGGAGGAAGACAAAATATCAACAGAGACATGAATGATTCAAGTGATATATATTTTCCTCATTTGTTATACAATCAAATTGAGATAGACAAGAATATAACAGAACATGATGGTATGACCAGAGAGGAAAGTGAAATTGCGAAGAAGATGATCATGGTGGGATTATGGTGCGTACAGACAATGCCATCAGATAGGCCCCCTATGAATAGGGTGATTGAGATGTTGGAAGGGAGCTTGGATCAGCTTCCGGTACCACCAAAGCCTTTCATGTTTCCACCTATTATTCCAACAACCAGCCGAGAGGAAAGTTGTGCTACAAATGGTGTTCTTTCCTTTTCGGTTGATTATCAATGTGGTAGATAGAATTCCTCTTTAGCAAAAGTTACATCCTTCTATACTTATAAATAATGCATCATGGATACGAATTTTGTTTTTTTTTGTTGACATTTTATGAATTTTGTAGTTTGGATTTCAAGAATTATGTGCAGTCATCAAGTGAAAAGCATAGCATATGCCATTACTAAGATATTACATGCTAGCTTCTTTCATGGATAATTTGTCAAATTTATTCAAAATACGAAAGGTTGAAAATATTATAGACAAGGAACAAAATGATTACCAAAAGAAATTCAATCTAGTAGAAGGAATTAATTTATCATAATATGATAAATTAATATTTCAATCCTTACTGAAATATCTGATAATGCCTCATAATTACTTACAAGAATTATACATTTATTTTGTTGGACCAAAGTCTTTTTCTAGAAAAAATAAATGTGCCATGAATGAAATGGTCATGGAACAAATAATTTACATAATTTAGTAATCATACCTATAGAAAAAATAGCACTGAGATAGCGGAAATTTAATATTGTTTAAATTTCACACACACATATATATAACTATTAAATTACCTTTATCTTAGCCGTATTGAATTTCATGATTACTAGTTCTTTGTTTTTAAAGAGATCAAGCATGCCAAAAGCCCAAAATTAACGCGAAATTTTCCTATGTGCGATAAAGAAATTTATTGCTAAATTTCTTTTCTTTAACTTCTAAATCAATTGTTTTTAAAAATGTGGTAAAAATGTTTGAACACCTAAAATTGATGGCTAAAGTTGAATCTCTGGCAATTCCTTTTTTCTTTTTTTCTCTGCTTGACTTTTAAATATATTTTTTAAAAACTTGTACACAATCTCATCCGATCCCTTCTGAGGAAAAACAAAAAACAAAAAAAGTCGTCAGCGACGACAGCTCCGCAGCCAGAAAATTTCGCCGGCTGTGCCATTGCCCACTACGAAAGTAAAGGAAGGAGGAAGGAATTGTGTGTGTGAAATATTGTTTTGTGGGCATTTTGGTCAAGACACTTTTTTGCCGTTGAAAGGAACCTAGATTTTGTAGAACAACTTCAAAAAAAAAAATCCTAAAAAATACTCCTCCGGTCCTTAATATAAGACCCAATTGGTGAGTTGGTTTTGGTCCTAAATATAAGACCGATTTCTCATATTTATCAATTTTCTCTAAATTACTCCTATGGATATTCCTTCAATCATAATCAAGTAGAAGAGGAAAATGAGGTATTAAAAAAGATGATTATAGTATTTTAGGAAAAACGCGTCACATTTTTTATAATTAACTAACTTACCTAACTTCCTTAATCTAATCAAATTAGTTAAATGGGTCTTATATTAAGGACCGGAGGAGTAATTAAGTTTCTGCATCCCCCCAAAATGTTAGGCAACAAGTCGGTCGCGTACGGCAATTATTTTTGGTTGACCTAGGTGTCACGCTCCCTTATCTGTTCCATTAAAAAAATAGATGTTATATACACATGTTTACATTTAATATTAATTTTTTTAAAAAAAATAGTGTAAGCATTTTTAATTTTTAAAGGAAACTATATACTCACTCCGTTTCTTATTATAAAAGACGAGTAACCAAATTATGTTGATAAAAAAACAATTAAAATTAATTAAGAACAATTAATATGTAAAAAGTATATATATTTTCAAAAATACGCTTATTAATAAGGAGAGAGAGCATGAGAGAGAACAATTAAATTCTTAAAAGAAAGAGAAGTGGGAGGGAGGGAGAGCGTGAGTTGGAAACAAAATAAATATGGGTAAAATAGAAAATTAACACAAAAAAGTAGAGACAACTTTTAAGTGTCTCTTATATATAAAAACATGCCATAAGCATCAAATGTCTCTTATAATAAGAAACGGAGGGAGTACTTATTATATTTAAAGAAAAAATTGGCGAAACAGATATAATAAAAATGTATTTCATTAGATGTCAAGTTTCAATTTAAGCAGATTCGTAGCTGCATTATTTACTGCCTTTATAAGCTGCTCCCGGGATTTAGCTCCTATGGCGATCTTTATTTCGTGTTTAAAATTATGACTCAACTTCTTATAATTTATTGGGATTACTTTTATTGACTATCTTGGCTTAAATTAAAATCTATCATATCTCATTATCTCCATATATATAATTGCAAGATCCCACACGACTTGCATATTGACTTACATCCAAAGACCATTTCACATTGTTCAAATCAGTCCCCAGCATTTACATCTGCAATATAATTCCTTTCTGTTATGGCTGCCCTTTGTCCCCTGTTGCTGTGCAATCAATCCAACTATGCATAGCAATTAAGAATATTTTGTTCCATGTTAGTGCCACCAACAGCATTTTCCTTACATATATCCATGCAGTATGAAGAGTTTTGTCTTACACATGATTGAACCAAATTCTAGTATAGGAGTTAATTAAAAAATTGGGTTTGGTTTTAAACAAGATCTCATCTAGTTTATCTCCTCAATTTATAATTTTTTCCTCAAATATTTTTATTAATTGTAAGGGTTCATACCAAGAAATAGTTACAATGCATATCATTATATACTGAAATACTGAAGGTGGTATAAATCAAATCCAACCAAGTTAATTATTGCATGGTATGCAGTTTCTGAAATTGGAAAAATGAATCATATTAGTCAAGAGTAATGAATATCAAAGTTTGTTATTGATGTTTATACGCTATATTATGTTATATATATGGGTTAAGGTGAATTCAATATTCTGAAATATTTTTTCTAGTATACTTAGCACTCTACAATATTTTGTAACGTATTCAGTATTTTAAAATATTTTTTTAAGCACGTCCACAATCTTAAATTTTTTTTTTTTTTTTGCATATCTAGCATGTTAGAATTTTTTTTCCCAGCTGGGCCAGCACCTTAAAATATTTTTTAGTGCATCAAATATCAAGATATAAAAGACATTTCAGGATGCCGATACACTTAAAAAATAATTTAGAATATTAGATGTATTTGAAAAAGATATTTCGAGGTGATAATTGCATCATAACCCCGGATATACCTATATTTATCTTGATTTTTTTCTTGGTTCTCACAATGATAATTTCTCATAAAAAAATGAACAGCATGGCACATGCAGCCCTCGAGGTTGACTTTGGATAAAGACATGAGTGGGTTGGTAAAAGGAGCCAACTAGGTTCGATTTTCTTAGAAGTGGTGGTTGATTAGTTTCTGTCAGGTGGCAAAAGGAGAAAAAAGAAAAATCAAATCTGTTATAACCTGCCGCGTAAGCAACAACTTGAAGCACATGAGAACAAAAGAGGGCAATTTATTCAAGCTGTACAGCAGAAGAAGAATGCTTTGCATCCAAAACTTCTTCAATTCCAAGATTTAGATTTGCAGAAGGATATAAGTAAACCTGAAAAATGTAACAAGAGAGTTATGGCGACTTTTAAGAATTCATATTGAGCATATATGGCGCATTTTGGGTATGTAAAACCAGCTATTCTTTTCTTTCCCTGCCACGAAGACATGAAACTTGGGTTTGGATCACATGGTTCTTCTCATCCTCCTACATTTGTTCCTTCTTTTATGCTCTCTTTTGTTCTCTTCTAGCTTGGATGTTTCTTGTTGAGCCTTACGCGTTTCCGTAGAGATTTAACTTGCGCCTTATTTTGTTGAGTCTCTGGGTTGTTTCTGGCTTACTTTTCAAAGGAACCATTTTTTAACCCAGTAAGAGACAACAAACGAAGAGGCATCTTTAATATAATTTGATAAAAAGGTCTTGGAGGTCATTTCCGCGTCTTTCTTTTCTCCATAAATGCATCCTTTCCGTCCAATAAAAAGAATATTTTGTTGCTGTTCTTAAAAGTCAACTTCTGCTTTAGACTGTACTTTTGTTTTCACATGAATACATTTCCAAGTTCCAAGTGACTTCCATTTTGTCTTCCACACTTTCTGCCATTTAAAATTTTGAACTCAGCATATTCATCTTCGCCATTAATATCATCCCCCCGGGTTTGCACCAATGGATAATCATCCTATCCCTTTGCTTACATCCATACTCACCGTCACCTTCTTCTTCTCAGTAGCTTTGCCTCAATCCTACTCTCAGCAAAATGAAACATACTCTGTGTGCAGCCAACCATACAGTTGTGGATCTCTCACAAACATTTCCTACCCTTTCTGGGGACACAGTAGACCCAGTTTTTGTGGCAGAAATGGCTTCCAGCTCGCGTGCCTGAATGATCTGAACACTACAATTCAAGCTGGCTCACAAACCTTCAATGTACTGAAGATTAACCAGAGTGGTTTCACCATGCGACTTGTGCCACCAGAGCCAGCATATAATCTTTGTCCTCCCAATATTTCCAATATTTCTCTGAGTAGCAGTCCCTTCAGTTTCCTCTCTACAGTTCAGAACATCACTGTGTTATACGATTGTCCCTCCCAGATTTCTGGTGCAAACAACTTAACGTGCCAGAATAATCCTGGTAAACAAGCATTCTATGTGAATGAAACCCAGTTGCAGCGACTTTCAGGATTTGACAGATGCGGGTATCGTATTCAAGTGCCAGTTTCAGTGGATATTCCCCTGCGTTCTCTGAAGAATGCTCTGGATGAAGGGTTTGATGTGAAGTATGATGCATCGGAGTGTGAAGCATGCAAGACTTCTGGAGGAACATGTGGAGCGAATCAGAGTAATAGCTCTATGTTCTCATGTTACTGTCGTGATGGAACAGCCCACAATACAGCCTGTTCTACTAGCAGCAGTACGTTCTCTTTAATTTTTCTCCCCACAAATCTCTCTCTCTGTGTAGAGTGTGTTATATATTCGTCTTCAATTTTCATAGCGTCTAAGTGTTCTGTGTTTTGGTGGCAGGTAAAAGAAACAAAGCATTGAAGCTAGTTTTAGGTATGGCATCTCACTTCCAAGATTGTTTTGAGCATTTTAAACTGGAACTTCTACCTCAATGGCAGATAGATTTATTTTTTTTCTTTTTTCTGTTTTGGTGATGGTACCAGAACGGTCAAAGCTCGATTCTACAGCAGCATCATGAAATTTTTTGTTTATTTTTCGTAGGTTTTGTAGCTACTGGAGTTGGATTGCCTCTCATAGCTGTCACCATATGCAAAAATAAAGCTAAAATATGGCGGTTCATAACAAGCCGAGTTGGCAACAAGAAGAAGGATCGAGAAATTGAAGCCTTCCTTCGAAGTCAGGGGCCTCTGGCTCTGGAAAGATACAGCTTCTCGGGTTTGAAGAAAATGACGGACTCGTTCAAAGTCAAACTTGGAGAAGGAGGCTACGGTGCTGTTTACAAAGGCAAGCTACTTGATGGCTGTGCCGTAGCAGTAAAACTCCTGCACGAAGCCAATGAGGACAGCGAAGAATTCATCAACGAAGTCGCTAGCATCGGCAAAACCTCCCATGTTAATGTCGTCACCCTCCTGGGTTTTTGCTTAGAAGGACGTAGAAGAGCTCTGGTCTACGAGTTCATGTCCAATGGTTCTCTGGAAAAGTTCATTTCCAAGAAGAAACCAGATGATCAAGCTGTTCCATCACTGAGTTGGGAGACTTTATGTGAGATTGCCAAAGGAATAGCTCGAGGACTAGACTACCTTCACAAGGGATGCAACACCCGAATATTACATTTTGATATAAAGCCACATAATATCCTTCTGGATGAAAAATATCACCCAAAGATCTCAGACTTCGGGCTGGCCAAGCTGAACACCAAAGAAGAGAGCATTATCTCCATATCAAACGCGAGAGGGACGATCGGGTATGTGGCTCCAGAAGTGTGGAACAAAAGCATAGGAGGAGTTTCACATAAGTCCGACGTATACAGCTACGGAATGATGCTGCTGGAGATGGTTGGAGGACGGAAGAACACTAACGTTGTTGAATCCGAAGGAAGCAGCGGGTCGGGGAGCGAGTTGTATTCCCTCCATTGACGATGTACAAGAAGCTTGAAGCGGGAAGTGACGTGGGCGGTGTTAAAGGGATGACCAGCGATGAAGAGAATGAGATAGCGAAGAAGATGACAATGGTGGGACTGTGGTGCATTCAGACAATTCCTGCTCAAAGACCAACCATGAGCAGAGTCATTGAAATGTTGGAAGCTAGTACGGAATCTTTGGAAATGCCGCCGAAGCCTTTTATGTCTTCTCCTTCGACATCAACCTCTGAATGTTCCTTTACATTAGCTTCACTGCAGAGTGCTTGATGTTTATTTTAATCTTGTAAACTTATTAAATGCGAAAATAATGTAAATTAAAGTGCATGAAAGCATGTAAGAACATGTTTCTGTTGCGTGTCTCTTGTTCTGCCCTCTATATGCGTTTGCCATGTCGATGGCTCGATGCTTGGTCAGCCATTTGTTCTAAAAGTTTCATTAGCTAGCCAACTCAGCAATCAGACTCTTGTTAAGGGTTTGAAACTTGGAGGCCTAATTAACAGAGTAAAGGTGTTGAAGTGTAAATTTCACTTTTAAAAATCTGTTTGCTGCCAATCTACTTCCGGATCTATAGCATTATCACCTTCGTGTCCTCAGATGAAAATGAAATCCGTTTCATTGACATCGATCACGAGACTCTTGATATTACATGCACGGATTGACGGTGTCTATTTCAAGAGGCGATCCAAATGTGACCAATCGATACTTTAACAAATACAGTTATCAGCGCTTCTTTTACCTCCTTGCACTCGACATTAGAGTAAATTAAAAATTTAATTTAATTTTAAATATAAGATTTTGATACATTTTGTCTTTCATATTAATTTATGTTTTCCCAAAGTAGTTCTATAATGATTGCACATATTAAATACTACCTTCAGTCCTTAATATGAGAATTTATTTAACTTTTATTTTAGTCTTAGATATAAAACCTCAATCATTTTGTTTCTTATATTTATCCATTTTATCTCAAGATAGTTCTTGTAATAATAGTAGTTATAACTAATACACTTGATTAATAAGAATATTTTTGAAAAAAACAGCATCTATTTATTACAAATAACTAACTTAACTATTTTTTTTTGATCTACTCAAGTTAGTCGATTAGCTCTTATATTAAGGACCAGACGTGGTAGTTTCATTTATAATTTATATTACTAATAATGGTATTTTAGAACAGAAAATACTCATTTATTATAAATAACTAACTCAACTAATTTTTTAATATTTATAAATTAATTATGTATAGCTTTTATATTAAAGGCTGAAAATAATGTTTTATTAATTTTTTTACTCTAGTATCAATAATCACCATAATAAGATCTACAATCTGAGAACATCAGATTTCAAGCCATATATTGAGCCTGTTGTGATCCGTATTGGCAGCATAGCACCTATACATTAAAGTAACCAAGGAAAAAAAAAAAAAATCTCCGATGAATGCTGGCAATTCGTCATTAAACCAATTTCTGGATGAATAAATTCTAAGTACAGTAATATCAAATCAGGTTCTAAAGGCAATAGGCTATAAGGCTAGCTATAGGAGGAAATAAACCTTTAAATTAATTCTAAAAAAAACTTATAAGCCAGCAAATGAATGATAATTTCAAATACATTTGTATATACGTACTACATACACGCACAATATTTATGATTTCTCCTTCGACAGCAATTTTTGAATCTTCCTTCGTAGCGTTTGATGTTTACTTGTATAAATTTGTTGGATGTGAATAATGTTTCACATCCCGCACAGGCCTCACCTACCGCTGCATCTCTTGTATCCCCTTTTCTTTGATGGATGAATATTATTTTCAACATATAATTTTTTATTCTTAAAATTCATGTCTGTTTTGGTTTTAATCCATCAAATTTTAAACTCACAGTTTTAATTTATAAAATTTAATCTGTCTTAAAATATTAGTTTTCATAGATGTAACGATGTTAAATTCTAATAACATCATAAACAGTATTAAATTGGTTATGTTGACTCATTATATTCTCAAAACGCATTTGTTTGGCTCCAAGCTTTTCTTTCTTACTATTCGTCTCAAGAGTTCTTTACTACACTGTATTCTGTTATCCACACAAAATCTAGTTAAGTATTATTCAATAAGTTTATATCACTACTTTTAGTATTATGATGACACTTCAGTAAATTTTAATATTATTACACTTTCAGTTATTAATGTTTTAAAATAAACTAAATTTCAAGAACTAAAATTAGGTTTGAAATTTGAAAAACCAAAACTAAAATGGATTTAAATTTTAGGTATAAAAAGTTATATTAACCCTAATAACGTGATACAAATTTTGTTCTAGAATGGCAAGTACGTTTATGAATCACAGCTGTTCTTTTGTATTTTTTTCAAAGGACATAACCGCTTGAAGTGACAGTATAAGCATTATTTATGTTTTCCCGTCCCATTCCTCCTAAAATCGGGTTGTCATTACGTTTTGCATCATGCAAGCAAATCTAATCAAATCTAATCTAAGGGGCTAGTGGGGGCTCACCAATTTTTCTGGTACGAAAGGGGCTCACCAATTTTTTTCCCCTAAATTATAAACATTCTTCTATTAAAAATAATTCTATTTGAGACATTGTTTAATTTTAAATGTGGATACTTTTTTTAATAGGGATTTAAATTTTAATTTGTCACGTTATGAAATACTAATCTTTTCTGCTAGACCTAATCCCTGTTCATAGGACTCACCGATTTGATTTGAGGAGATACATGATAGCATCATGGGCTTTGTTATTTGGGCCTCGACCTTAATTAATAGATAGCCACTGACGGATCCAAAATGAATGGGAGTGAGAGTCAATCTGAACTCAAAACTCAGAAGTGCAGTAACAAGTCACAGGTTATCTTCCATATAACAACTAATAGCGGCATATTTTTTGTCCTAAACATAACATCTAATATACTTTGCATTGACTTCATTGCAGGGTGCTTGATGTTTAATAATCTTGTAAACTTTTTGCATGCAAAAATAAGTAAATTAAGGGTATGTGTGGTACGAGAAAAAATGAGAGGAGAGGAGTGAAGGAAAAATTTTAATAAGTTTGATTTAAAAAATTAAAAGAATAGGGTTAAAAGCTTTTTATTAATCATTATTATTTTAATTAAAATTTCAAAACCCTGCTTCTCTAATTTTTTAAGTAAAGCTTATTAATATTTTTTTCCTCTTTCCTTTCTCTCTATTTCACTAATACCAAACAGTATTTACAGCGCATGAAAGCATGTGAAAACATCTTTCTTTTTTAGTTTGCCTTGTAAACTTGTTTGTTTTTAGTTTCTGAATGTAGTCCTCAGTTTTTCATTAAAAAAAAAAAAATTTCTTTCCTTTGCTTCTCTGTCTGAAGGTGTCGTTTTACAGTGTGGAGCCATGCGTTTTATGGGTTCCGTCCTATGTGTTTGCCACGTGGATCGTTCGATACTTGGTCTGCGGTGTATTCTGACTTTCGTTAGCTAGCGAACTCAGAATCGTATTAACGGCTTTGAAGTACAGGATTGCATGCCTTAAATTTTAAAACACACGGACTGATTTCAAGATTAGTGAAAACCATAGGGATTAGAATAATAAGGCTTGTTTGATTTCTTATTTTGAAAACAATTTTTTATTTTAAATTTGTTTGGTATTTTGTTTTTAGTTGGTGCTTTTAAAAAATAAAAAAACAGCAATATGTTTTTAAAAATTAAAAAACCAAAACAAATGTCAGATTTTTTTTTTGTTTTTTATTTTGTAGTTTTTATTTTAAAAAATTAGAAAAATCTTCTCTTTTTGTTTCACTGATTATCCATCACGTATTATTGTCATGCCACAGCCCACAATTGTCATGTGATTTGCTATATTTTTTTTGTTTTAAATATGTTTTTTTAAAATAATTATCCAAACAGATTTTTTTATTTTTTTATTCTTAACATTAAAAAAATAATTTTATAGTATTGTTTCTGGAATAAGGGGGGGAAAAAGAACAAACAACCACGTAATTTCCCCTTTCAAAAATCTATCCGCTCCCAATCTACTCCCCGAATGTTTAAGGGCTTGTTTGAAGTTTTATTCAAAATGGATTTTTAAGTAAATTTATGTAATTCGAGATAAAACTCTCATCACATACTTATATCATATTCCATAAATCACGTTTGAAAAATTATTTATAAATCAATTCAAATAATCCTTAAAGCTATATGGCTTGTTGCTCGCCTTCTCTTTCATTTTGCTTTCCTTCTTTAGTTTCATACCAACAATGTCAGGACCACTTTTCCACTTTCAATTGCATCATCGAATGGTTGGAGCTCAGATGAAAATGATCGATCACGCGAGACTCTTGATATTACATGGATTTGAAAGTAGAGCAAACTTTTCACTCCATCATCACCAACAAGGTGTTTGAATTGAAACAAAATTATGATTTTAAAAGTGATTTTACGGTATACAAAATAACTATATGAAAGAATTTGTCTTAATTTATAAAAAAATATTTTTAAAAAGTACTTTTACAGCTTTCCAAACACCTCCCAAGTCTTAAGCTCTTTTTTTGCACAGTTACCCTTAAATCAACCGGGCACAGATCAAAATACTTTGAAGTAGCCCTTAAATCCGCAACTCCATTGTTTTCCTGAGGGTTTGAGGAAACACATGATTAGCATCATTGGCTTTGTTATCTGAGCTTGGATCTGAATTGAGAGATAGAAACTGACCCCACTAATAATCGGTACGGAACCTCTCTTATTCTTTTCCATCCTCTTAATTATTCTCTTCTTCAATCGTAATTTCATCTAAAGCTTAAAACCGACTCACTTATCATAGCCACGTCGTTTTGCGAAGTTTTTTTAAGACTTGGAAGCACCCGTGATTCAGATCTTCGCCTGTATTATGTATCAGTATTACAGCAAACACAGCCATGGCTTCCACCGTGATTAGACACTGGGCTTTCTAGCTTTGATTTTACAAGCTCACACAATCCTAGAGCAGTAGTGTCCATCTTTGATAAATTTTTCACAACGATTAAATAGAAACTGACCCTATTAATAATAGCTTGGTGTGTGAGGGGTGGTTATTGGGTGCTGCCGAATAGTATTTTAAAGAGAGAATTATAAAAAGATACCAAATAAAGAAAATAATTAAAAAACAAGTCATAAAAGTTGTCATTCTTACCGTCAGTTTATTATTATAGACTGTTGAGATTGTTATTGAAATTTTTTTGTAATTATTTTTTTCTGTCAAATTTAATTATAATTCCCTTTATTTTAAGTAGGGTTGTTTCCGATGAAAGAATGTGCCTGCTAAGAAGAAGCCTGGTGTTGTCATTTTGACGTCCTGGGTCGGTGTGCCCTCTCCGAGAAGGGGGTTTTGCTGTCTCTTGCCAAGTTTCATTCTTCTCTTTGCTGAAGGACGTCAATACTCTCCATCAATAGTCCTAACTCCTAGCCATAAATGCATGCCTCTTCTTCAAAGTTGGATTTGGATGAACTGACATGCTCTGTCAAGAAAAAAAAAAACTGAAAAATTAGGAAACATATTCCAAATCATTTATTTTTAAATCGCACACATCTGACAGTAGAAAAACTAAAAATAATACAATGTTTTATTCCATATTTAAAATATTTCTTATAAAAACTAACGCAAGCTAACATACCTCTTAAAGAAACAATAAAATACTATCTTCGATTTTAATTATAATATTTTTTTTTATAAACCGTAAAATCTTATAATAAAACAGGAGGCGGTAGTATTAAATTAATTTCTAGTATTGCTTAGTCAACGATTCCCTGCTGACTCAGTCTTCAAGGCGGCCACCCTTTTTGTGGAAGAGAGAAAAAAGAAAAGCAGCGCCGTGGCCCATTTTATAGCAGTCGTACAGGCGCATTTAATAGCCAACGGCCCTATTGCCGCCAGTCGAAGTCTCACAGAAATGTCTGGACTGCAGGCACATCCCAGTCATCCCAGCCACCGGCTCGGATGCTTTTGCAAAAACTCCCAAGGAGTAATCCATTACAACCTCTGCAGACAAGGTCAATTCTAGCAAAGTCCGATCCTTTGTTAAAGGCTCCATCAAAATTACTAGTAATTTTCAAAGGGACAGAGGGCTCTTTGACTGGTGTTATTTCCTCTTCTTCCTCCTCTCTTTTTAATGGTCACTAGCTAAGACTAAGCAGTTATTATTCCATTAGACGAGTGGATAATTTAATTCCTTCCTTTGAAAAAAATAGTGAGCGGCCACTTTTTTTGGGTTTCAGGCGGAAATGTCACGTGAGATATTTTATTATTATTATAACTAATTAGATATTTAATTAGAAAATTAATAAAATATTTTGAGTGTGACTCATAAATTGAGACCCACATCTAATTTTGGCCAATATGTTGCATTTTCTCGTGAGAAACACAATTAAATTTCTGATGAGTAAAAATTTTGAACGATACATTTAAGAGTAAAATATTCTGACTACCGTTCTAATTTACATCAATTACACATACTTTCTTTTTATTTTAAAAATATACAGTTTAATCTAATAAGTTAACACCGTTAGAATTATTCTAAAAAGGTTCTAAAAAGATTATTTTTAACTGAAATTTATATTAAAATAAATTTTACTTACTATTTTACTCTTCATTCTAATAAATTTAAATTATATTTTTACAGTTACATAACTCTTTAAGGCAAACACAAAGACTTGATTAAAGATTTAACTACTTTTCAATAAATATATATATACTTTGACTAAACATGTTTATAAATTTTCGTAACAAAGATGTCTTTAAAAATTTTGAATTATAAATTTAATAATTTATACAATATTTTAAACTTACATTATTTAAATTCTATGATAAACAAAAACTATATATTTGAAATATGTTTTTATAATTTAAAACAAATCAATATAAATAATTTCTATGAATGTAATAAAATATTAAAATTATAAAATTTTATGATTTAGATCAAAATTGATAAATTTTATAACATATTAGAAATTTTAAAAATATGCATATTAGAATTATTTTTGATTTTATAAAAAAATATTTTTTGAAAAATATAAATGTTTAAATAATTATTAAGTTAAAAAGGGCTATTTGATTAAAAAATAATTTAAAATAAAACTTAACGGTCAACTAATGGTTTGGGTGGATAGAAATTGAATATTAATTATGGAAGGGAGGTTTGTGTAATATACATTTTAATCATAAGAGAGGTTTATATATGTTTTCAAAATAGATGGGAGGTTTCTATAATTGAGATAACATAGAAGGGTGGTTGGTATATTTTACTCTACATTTAAAGAAAGGGTTTTATCTACTCTTTTATATTTTGTTTGGTACAAAGCATTGAAAATGAAGTATATAGAATAAGATTACAATTGAGAAAAATTATTAAAAAAAATATTAATATGAGTAATTACTTGTTATCCAGGATTGAGCAAACCTGTGGATGTAAGGTTAAGGAATAACAATTTCTTATGGTTTTTCTTAATCTTACATATATGAGCTTGTCTAATCTTATATAATGAATTATAATCTCATGAAACAAATAATCTCCCATATTGAATATCTTTTTAATAGATTTGTATAATTCTCTAATCGGTGACAACTATTCCCCGGCTGCCCTCGTTATACCCTTTTCCAGAAAGAGAAGAGATCTAAAGAATTATTTTTCTTCAGACTCTTTCTAATTGCGCTTCTCTTTTCTCATCTCAGATCCCGAGGTCCATTGAAAGTCAAAGTTATCATAATAGGTATTTATGAAGTCTCCCAGAGATCCATACTTGAGCCATCTGGTTTATTCACTTGTTTATACGAATATGTCTTGCCCGTAAAAAAAGAAACAATGAATGCGTAGGTGTTTTCTTCCTCCTTCTTCGATGTCTTTCCTCCCCATAATCATCCAAAACAACCTCTATTCAATCTTCTTCTTATCCTATTTGTTCACCAGAATCACCTTGTGTTCATCTCTCAACTCAAAACTTGAAGCTTGTCGCCCCACAATCTGCGGTAACCAAACAATAACCTACCCATTTTACATCGAAGGCCGACAACAATCCTTCTGTGGGTACCCTGGTTTCGGTCTTTCTTGCTCCGATAATGGCCTCCCAATCCTCAATATCTCCCACACTCAGTACATTATTCGTGAAATTTCCTACGTACTCCACTCAATTCGAGTGTCGGAGGCTGCCATCTCGTCGTCAAACGGCACATCGTGTGGGATTCCTCGTACTCACAACATCACCGTAGATGGAACCAGATTCACTTTCGCCCCAGAGCAGATTAACCTATTCTTGATGTTCGGATGCAACTTGAGGTCGCTGCCAAGTGATTTCATGAAGTACAGAGTTGGGTGTTCTCCAGAAAACGAGACGATGTCTGTTTTGGCAATGACAGAGGCAGGTGAAGATTTGAGATCTGCGTCTGAGAAATGTAACGGCGGGGTGGTGAAAACGAAAGTGGAAAATAATACTAAAGTTAATGGAGACGTCGTGAGAAGAGGGTTTGTGTTGAAGTGGACAGTGGCTCTCTGCAGTTTATGTCAGGAGAGCGGAGGGAAGTGTGGCTTCGACTTCAGCAAAAGTGTTTATAGTTTCAGATGCTATTGCCCAGATAGAGATCATGCTGTGAGATGTGATCCCGGAGCCGGTTAGTCGTTTCCTATTTCATGCCTCTTGATAGATGATAAGTTTTTTACAGTTCATATCCAATGATGATTTTTTCTTTTATTCCTCCATCTGCCCTAAATATAAAACTTTATTTATAATGAAATTTTGTATTTAGAATCAAATCATTGACGACGAAGCCTTCGTTTTACTATTAATTACTACTTTTGAACTTTAAGCTGCCATTTATTTCTTATAAAAAGACTTGAAGCTAGGAAGTAGTATTTGATTAAATTCTTCGTCTAGAAAATAATGAACCACATATGATTTTTTTGGTAGAAAACCTCATGTGATTTAAGCTGTCATTCGCCTTCTCCTTCTCCCTTTCCACTTTCCTTCAAAGAGGTCAACAAACTCTTCAAAAGAGGACACTAACCAAGGAGATAGCTTTATTTTAGTTTTCAAATGCTTGTACTCAAGTTCTATGATGCTCTTACACACATCTGTATGATATTTTATTGAAAGGAAAATTAATCTTGTGTTCCTTATAATTTTGACACATTTATAACTCAGTTCTTATATTTTGAATCGGTATAACTCAATTCTTATATTTTGACTTGATTGTAACTCAGTCTTTGAAGTTTAACTCGTTATCCATTTTATAATTTAGTCCTTGTATTTTTGAAAAATGAAATTATATAGAAGGGCTACACTATAAAATGGTTAAAAGTATACAGATCGAGTTGCAGCGAGTCAAATTTCAACGAATGAGCTACAATTGAGTCAAAACTATAGGGATTGAGTTGCGCCAAGTTAAAATATAAGGATTGAATTACAAATGAGTAAAAACTATAGAGACCAAGAGATTAATTTTCAGTTTATTGAATAATTTGGTAACAAACAATAAAAAAGAAGGGGAAATAAAAAGTTGCACAGTTTTATCTTAAAACCAACTGAGAATGTTTAGAATTCTTGAAAAGTGTATTATCAAGAAAAGAAAGCCAAATCGTCATAGTGACAGAGTTACATGATTGAGTTTATCACTTTTAGACAAGTGCTATGTCTAACTTAATTTCTCTTTGCTCATCCTAATTGCAGGCCGGAAAACAAACCTTATCATAGGTAATGAACCAAACTTCTTTTTGTTTCATATTGTTTCCTTATAATATTTACATATCTTTTGCACACTATCGGTTTTGATGCTGCTTCACCTGCGTGCTCCTCCCTGTATTTATATCCAAGCTAGAATAAGAGGAATCGTTTTGGTTCATATCAGAATGGATCTTAGTTGAAGCTTGTAAACGTACATATATAACTGAATAGCATCACCTATATATTCATTAGCATACATATAGATTAAAATATAGCCTGACAATAAAATCCGTTATTATAACACTATTTTTTCTCGTTTATTTCACAAGACTTAGCTTTAAAGCATCCCCTAACCATATTTTATCCTAGAAAATGAAGAATCTTTCATATTTTCTACTCAATAACTTGCATACTATATGTGACAGGTATAACGATTGCAGCCGTTGGAGCATTGCTAATACCTGTTATCTGTTTTTATTGTAAAATCAAGAAAACAGAGTTTTGGAAGACATCAAGGATTAACCAAAATATTGAAGTCTTCATTAAAAACCATGGACCATTGGCTCTAACAAGATATAAGTACGCAGAAGTCAAGAAAATGACCAATTCTTTTGAAGTAAAATTGGGACAAGGCGGTTATGGTGCAGTATACAAAGGAAAATTACTAGATGAACAGCTTGTTGCTGTAAAGTTATTGAAGTTATCCAAAGGGAATGGAGAATAATTCATTAATGAGGTTGCTAGCATCAGTAGAACTTCCCATGTCAATGTTGTTGCACTCCTTGGGTTTTGTTTGGAAGGCCATAAAAAGGCTCTCATATATGAGTTTATGTCCAATGGGTCTCTTGACAAGTTCATTCACAACAAGACAGATGAAGCTGATCCATCATTGACTTGGGAAAATTTGTACGAAATTGCAATTGGTACAGCCCGAGGTCTAGAATACTTGCATAAAGGATGTAACACTCGAATTCTACATTTTGACATAAAGCCTCATAATATCCTTTTGGATGAAAATTTTTGTCCCAAGATCTCAGATTTTGGACTCGCTAAGCTCTGTCCAAGGAAAGAAAGCATCATTTCAATTTCGGAAGCAAGAGGGACTGTAGGATATCTTGCTCCAGAAGTTTGGAATAGAAATATTGGTGGGGTTTCACATAAGTCAGACGTCTACAGTTATGGAATGATGCTATTGGACATGGTTGGAGGGCGAAAGAACATCAATGCTGACATTAACTGCACAACCGAGAACTATTTTCCAGATTGGATATATGATAAACTTGAGCAAGGCAGCAATTCGGGAAGTGATAGAGCGAACAACATGGAGGAAAATGATCTTGCAAAAAGAATGACCATTGTAGGTCTGTGGTGCATTCAGACATTTCCAACTCAAAGACCAACAATTAGGAGAGTGATTGAAATGTTAGAAGGAAGTTTAGATTCACTAGAAATGCCTCCAAAACCTGTCATATCTTCGCCTCCAAGAGTAGAATTAGAGTCCTCCTCCACTACCAATACCACCGCATAGATTATGGATTCTGAAAGGTCTTCCCGGATGCTGAAGAGAACAAGTGTTGGAGGGGCTGCGCAAGTATGGCATATGACCAAGAAAAAGATTGAAGCCGAAGCCCCTAAAACAAGTGGCTCTTCTGTGCTCTGCGTTCGGATATTTGTTTTCCACTTTGTTATTTCTTGATTCCGCACAATGACAATGTAGTGAATGGGCTTGTTATATTTACGTGTGTCATCAAATTATAAATCAATTTATAAGAGTAACAAATTAGTTTAAAGAAAAATAATAAATATAAATACTTTAAGGTAATTTATTAATTTACTTAATCTTCAAAATAAATCAACCAAATCTTATACGGAATTACTACTACCTCCGGTCCTAATTGTAAGAGCCAGTTGACTAATTTGAGGAGATTAAGGAAGTAAGTTGAGTTAGTTATTTGTCCTAAATAGGTGTTGTCTTTACTAAAATATTCTTGCTAATCAAGTGTATTACCTAGAACTATAATTATTAGAATGATTATCTTAGAAAAAATTAAATAAATATAAGAGACAAAGTGGATTGGGGTCTTATATTTAGGATCAAAATAAAAGTCAAACGGAATCTTATATTAAGGACCGGAGGTAGTATTATAAACCAAAGCAATAAATTATGAATAAATATTTCTGTCAATTCAATAGCGAATTCAATTTCACTCAAACAACAAATAACGAATTCAATGCTCTTTTTACCAACTGAGAGAAGCTAAGAGGCAGAAGAAACCACAATGTCCATGTACAGTTGTATATATGGACACACATTCCCGACATTTTTGTTATTTAATAATAATTCCAATAGACTCAGGGATTTTTTTTTATGGTGTTCGATTTATTTTGTCCTTTCAAACAAACAAAAAAAAACAGAGCGCACACAATTCATAATTATACGATGCACAGCCCTCATTTAAGCCATGCTGATTAATTTAATTTCGTGCCTTTTTACTCCCCCTAAAAATTGCAAGGTTGATTATAAATATTTATTTATAATAAAAGAAATAAATATTTGAATCTGAAGAAAAAAATGTATAGTAAAAAGGTAATGATTATCAATATCCCGTCAATTTCCTTCAAAATGTCTATATTTATTTTATATTTTGTAATTTATTTATTATACATGCATGCATATTTTTTCTTACTTATTTGTTCGTTTTCTTCTTTTTCCTATAATTACTTGATGTAAATATATTCAAATTGTACTCTATATGTATATGGATTAAAATAAAAAAAAACTAAAGAATGTATTTTGTGGGCCACAATGAGGTAAATTTACAAATTAAAGAGACAAATTATATTTTCTTTTCCCCTCTTCACATTATAGACTTTTCTTATCCCCAAATAGTTATCACATTTTTAAATACAGTACATATTATATTTAGATAAAAAAATAATAAAAGATACATTGAAAGTTGTCAAACTGAGGGAAACGGCTAGGTGTCAAATTTCATATGTTATACTGAAGATCAGTAACCTTTCAAATTTTCAAAACAATTACAAAGTTCAAAGCAGTTTGCTATTGATATATTTTAACTTTTAAGAAACTTTACAACATGCATGCTATAGCTAGTCCGACCAATTAACATTGCATGCTCGGAAGTCGAAAGCATGCAAAATGCTCAGAAATAATCGTTAAAGGCTCCGAAAAGAAGAAAGCAATGGGCGAAAATTAAGGCTCTTTTAAATGTGAAACGCTCCTTTTTGGCCAAACACGTGAAACGCTGTTTAAAAGAAATTGTAACTACTATCATACAACAGTTGCAATTCAGCACTAATCGAAACCCAAATTAATAATTCATTCCCAAAAAAAAAAAAAAAATCACAACACGCACAAACACACCTGATGATTCAAGGGAAAACAAAGAAAGTATATGAGTAGGAATACTAGATTAATTCTCAAAGACTATTGTTAGGAAGAGATGGAAGCAACTCAGATTCATGGGGGTTGGGATTATTTTGCTTCTTTTTCTGGAGCTGTTTATTATACTCTCCATAAAAGTAGGACACAAAGCCCCAAAGAGAGAGTACCAAACTAACTCCTTTCTCTGCCGTGAACTTCTCTCTGAAGAAAATCACGGCCAACACTTGAGTTACCGGCAGCAACACCGCAATCAGAATTCCTAACAGAAACGAAGAGGCACAAAAGATAACCCCTGCGGATCCCAGAAAGAATATCTGCCATGTGATCGCAGTGCACACCGCCACAACGTAGTACTTTGTCTCCCCCACCCCAAATTCTCTCGCTTCCCTTCCCATCACCTGCAAAATTATAATCAACACTTACTTTCTTAATATATATATATATATATATAGTTTGATCTTTAGAATGGAGAGATGACCTTGAAGTCGTTGTTGACGAGCATGCCGACGGTACAGAACAGAGTAGCAGTGAAGCTTATGACGAGCTGAACCTGGACGACCAGCGAGTAGGTCACAGGCTGCTTGCTCTTGCCGTACATGAGCTCCAATAATGGCATCAAAAAACTGTACAAGGCCGCCGCCGCTAGTGTCATCACGAATCCCAATACATATTGTTTGGGTGACACGCCAGCAGGACGATCTCCAGATGAATGAAGAGCCAAGACGCCGGCTCCGACGGTGAGCAAGACGATGGCGTTTATGGAGAAAGGGGTGAACTTTTGCCTGACAAGAAGGAAGGCGAAGACGGCTGTGAATGCCAGCTGGGTGGAGACGATGAGAGAGGAAGTGGAGGCCGGCAGGCGAGCTAAGCCGTAAGCGTAGAGGTAATCATCGACGCCCATGAATACACCGATGACGGCTGATGAAAGAAACAAGCGGGAGTCGAGGGAGAAGAAGGGCTTGCGGGTGCGGACGTAAGAGATAATTTGAGGAAGCAAGAGGACGGGGAAGCCGGCGGTTTGGAGCCAGCTGTAGAGCCAGACGCGGTGGCCGCCGTGGACGAAGTAGAGGCGAGTTATGAGAGGGCCGCCAGTGAGGCCTATGCAGACTAAGAGGCAGTTTATTAGCAAAAGGACTCTTTTGCTTCCCTTTTGTTTATCTGAGTCTTCTTGCATATTCTTGCCTGTTTCCATGACACACAATACAGGCTAATTGAAACTAATGACCATTGATTCAGCTCTTCGGTTAGCTCAATGATTCATATGCGCCCGCGCGCACGCATATATAAGCGGAATTTGGAAGCCATTTTCTAAAGTTCCTAAAACGACGCCGTCTCATAACCTGGTTATGCTCCTCCTAATTTACATGTTTTATTATAGGGTCTTAAAAAGTAGCCGAGGTCATAATACAATAGAATTTCTTAATTCTTAATCCGTGGTTAATATGTGAATTTACTGCGTCAAAAAAAGTGTGAATTTAGCATCTCCATCTTAGACATCATTTCCTCATCCAAAATGTTTTTTTTTTTAGAATATATAAGTATTCTCTTATTAGAGATAATCCTGATCGAGACCCTGTTAAACACTAAATGTGAATAATTTCTTCAGTAAAAATTTAAATTTTAATTCATCATATTGTGAAGCACTAGTTTCACACTTTCACTGGTACTTACCCATTGCTTCCTCATCCAAGTTACCTTTCCGGATACACATGGTAGTCCACTTAGATCCAAGCCCGGCAAACTTGAAGTTCCCTAGGCCATGTTTGTTGGGCTCACAAATTGATTCATCGAACCCGTTATATTGGTCTCGGGGCTCCTTCGTCAGGGTCCAACGCGTTTTCTTTTTCTTTTTCTATTTTTGAAGTAATAAGGTCAAATTCTGGGGCCTAGGCTAGAAAATGAGAATAATAAGAAAAAGCAGAACAAAGAGAAGTATGATATGGTAAGCCCATAATGAAAATAGAAATGGAAATAAGCTCACAAGAAGTTAATTTCTCACAACATGGTAAACCCCAAGTTTAAATCCTTAATGGAAGAGGTGTTTATATTTAGTGACTGAAATTATTTCAAACAGAATTGCTTCTAATAAGATAATACCTACGCCTTAGTTAAAAAAATAAAAATAAAAATAAACGTTTGCATGTTTGTATTATAGTATCCAACTCTCTGTTTATGGGTCTTATTATTATATTCCTTGTAATGATAATAATAATTATTTTAGGAAAAATTCATAGGTTCCAAAGTAAGAAAATTAAATACATATAGGCATGCTAAATTTCATTTAATACTAATAGATAGTAAGAAATTTAATATTTATAATTTTAATTAACTTGTAAATAATGCAAATCAACCTATAAATATGAACATTTAACTTATAAACATTAAATTTTGAAACTTGATTTGACAATGACTTATAAACATTAAATCCGCTGCGACCGATTAGTATTAAACAAAATTTGAAAAACCGTCATTCCTTCTTTATTCTTTTCTACTTGGCATAACTCTAGCGTTGGATATTTGTACAGCAACATATAATTTGCCCCAAGTTCTCGAGCTTTGGGCTTATTAAACTTTCAGAAACCGAGATCACTCCCATTAGCCACAGAGACTATAAGATTTTTTTTTCCTACTAAAAATGTTTTTTGGAATAGAAATATAGAAGTTTCGCATGAACGAGACGTTTGTAAAATGATGTCAGGCACGGTTGAAGCCTAGAGGAATATGACTACCGAATCCAAGCGTATAACTAGTCAGATTTATTTTTTCAAACTGAATTTATGATGACGACATATAAATTAAAACAAGGCAACGTTTTGGTGCTTAATGGGGAAAATTAAGCACATGGAGGAAATTGATATTTCAAAGAGAAGGACCAATGTGGGTTTTGTGGTATATTCAAACATTCTTATCTCATATGAGGTAATGAGGATATTTGATAAGCCTATTAGGCCTTGTTTGGTATAGGAAAATGGCATGGAAAAAAATAAGGAAAACAAAAAAAGTCAAAAAGCGCTGCGCTCCTTGGTTTGGCTCAATTGATAAAGGGCAGCAAAAGCACTACTACTAAAAAAAAAAAAACTACATCTGGTCCTTAGTATAAAAGTTAGATAACAAATTTTAAAATATTAAAAAAATTAATTAAGTTAGTTATTTTTTACTAATGTATATTAACCTCCATAAACTATCTTCTTTAACTCTGTATATTAGGTCATTTGAATTATCTCATAGTAAAAACTTCTTAGAATGAATAGGAATATTTAAAATGGATTACGATTTTATATTTAGGACCAAATTCAACCCAACTAGCTTTATTAAGTATGGGAGGTAGTATTAATGACCCCAACTTATCATTTACTCCGTAGCCCACTCATTTAATCAAAGCCATCCCAACTGCTTCACTACTTCTTCATCTTGCAATGATATTGTGCTTACTATTTCAAGAGGGCCTTTTCATCCGCTAAGACATTTGTTATCATTGCTACGTATATATATTGTGCATACTTTTTCTTACCCACCCTATTCCATTGAAAATCTCTAGTCTTTTCATTTGAATTATTCTTCGAATGATTGATATCTACATATACCTAACCCAAGGCATCATTTCTTTTCTTAAGTCCCTCAATCGGGGGTTTCAATATGTGGTACTGGTTATTACGTGACATGTGCAGATATTTTGTTTTTTGTTTTTTTAATTGTCCCCCATAATTTTAGCATTTATAACATATCCTTTGAAAAATATAGAAGATTCATTAGCTTTATTGTTAACGAACGATATCAAGCGGAACAAAATTATCAATTTGTTTCATATTTTCTTATAATTAGTCGACAATATAAGTTATGATGCTTTGACATAACTATATGTAAGTAAACATTGTTACCCAGAGACCTATTAGCAGTTACATACATGCGTACCTACGCGTATGTTTACGTATATCATTATTTGTTACGAGTCTGAAGCACGTTAGTGTGAATATAGATATTTGTGCCGTTCGTCTTCTTGGTCATAAAGCCGAGTGCCGTATCGATCAAGGCCTTGGACTTGTGTTACGTATTTGAACAATCACAGAGAAAAAAACCTTCAAGCAAGTCATTACTCGAAAATTAATTTGTGCTCCATGAGTGAGGATTTCAGAAGAATGGTTCCACCCTTTTTTGTTTTGATCATCATCTTCTTCTTGTTTTCTGATCAAGAGCTTTCCTTGTGTTCTGCTTCTGATCAGGAGGACTGCCCATCTACCTTTGACTGTGGAAGCCTCGGCAAGCTCGGCTTCCCTCTCACCACTAGGACACGCCTGGACTGTGGAATGTTGGCTATTCACGGTTGTGAAAACCCTAATCCCAACGCAACTAAAACTGTGCAATTCAACGGAGGAAAAGAGCTTCTAGTGACAGGTACAGACTACTCGATGATGGAAGTTTATCTTAGAGATGCAGATTTGCAAAAGAGTTTGGCAAATCGGAGCTGTGAAGTCTTCAACGCCAATATTTCTCTTCCTTCGCATAACTCAGCCTTGGGTTATTTTGTGTTGGATAATACTACTCCACTTATAACGCTGTATAAATGCAATCGTACGCTCAACAACATTAACTCTTCAACGGGATTTTTCAGCTATACAGGCTGTGTTGAGAGTAAAGGTGAGACGATCTACTTTGGAAATATGAATCTAGATGAACAAGACGCTCCAGCTTCTTTAGCAGCATGTCCAAGGACTAAGCTTCCGGCGAGTGACGATACTTTTGCGGCTGGAAGCCCGTTTGAATCCCTGGATTCTGCATATTCCATTCAAGCTCGACTTTCTAATGACTGTTCTCGATGTGTTTCTGATCGAGGCTTCTGCAGACTCGACGCCAAAGCACAGTTTTATTGTTCCAAATCCAAAGGTATATGCATTATATAATACTATGATCTATAAATATATGGAAATTTGTCAGGGATGACGAGTTTATTACTTCTTCCAATCCTAAACTAATAATTCATGAGGATAAAGTAGTTTTACTGATGAACATTCTTGAAGTGTGTATTATCCATTTATGAACACAGGAAACCCACATGATGCTGATGATCGATCGCAGTCTTCTCATAGTTGCACGATAGAGTTTAGAACTTTCAACGGCTATAAATGTAAATATATATATCCTAATATTGTTTTTCTTTATTTGCTTGCAGTTGCAGAAAATCCACCGCCGGTGGGAGGTAAGATAGGTAATGGATCAACCTCCCTAACTTTCTCGTATCAATAATATGTGGTGGGGCCATATGCAAATAAGTTGGACTATCTATTCATGATCATTTAATTTCTCTTTGCTTATAATTGCAGAAAATTCACGGTCTGGCAAGATGAGACTTATAATAGGTAATGTATCAACCTCTTTTTCAATTAGAATATGAATCAAAGTTAATTTGTATTGTTTATAACTTTTGAAGAATTTTTAGTTATGATATTTTATATTCATATACTGATTATATATATATATATATATATATATATAAATATGAAGATAGGAATGAAAGAAGAATAAGGATAACGTAATAAAGAGAGGGGAACAAAATTCAATGCAAATCACACCCTTTGTGACTCATGTCCATTGTAATTTATTAACCTTTTTATGTTTTAATTGATGATTATTTTTTCTTATAATGCTCATATCCGAGTTTGATGCTATTTCACCTGCATGCTACTCATTTTACGTACATTCGGGCAGGAAGATTGAATATGTGTGTGTGTGCGTGTAGCAGAAAATGAGTAGTATAATCTGAATCAGCATTACATGTAGATTTAAATATAGCCAGGCAAATTGATTCAAAGATCACAATTTTTTCTCACTTATTTTAGAATACTTTGTTGTCAAGCATCCTGACCACATTTAATGGTCGAAATTGGTTAACATGTCATATTCTCTGCTCAGTTACTTACCCACTGTTATATGTGACAACAGGTTTAACAAGTGGAGCAATTGGGACAGTGCTAATATGTATGATTATTTTTTGTTGTATAATCAAATCACTGAGGCAGAAAATAGAGTTCTTGAAGACATCTAGGGCTGACCAAAATATCGAGGCCTTCATTAGAAACCACGGACCTCTAGCTCTCACAAGATATAAATATGCGGAGGTGAAAAAAATGACCAAATCTTTCCAAGTTAAACTGGGACAAGGTGGTTATGGCGCTGTATACAAAGGAGAACTACTCAATGGTTGCCCTGTTGCCATCAAGTTACTGAAGTCATCCAAAGGGAATGGGGAAGAATTTATCAATGAGGTTGCTAGCATTAGTAAAACTTCTCATGTAAATGTTGTTACCCTCCTAGGGTTCTGCTTGGAAGGTCGAAAAAAGGCTCTTATATATGAGTTTATGCCAAATGGATCTCTTGATAAATTCATTCGTAATACTGCAGATAGAACTAGTCCATCCTTAACTTGGGAGTATTTGTACGAAATTGCAATTGGGACAGCTCGAGGACTTGAATACTTGTACAAGGGATGCAACACTCGAATTCTACATTTTGATATAAAGCCACATAACATCCTTTTGGATGAAAGCTTTTGTCCCAAGATCTCAGATTTTGGGCTTGCAAAGTTGTGTCCAAGGAAAGAAAGCATAGTTTCAATTTCAGAAGCTCGAGGAACTATAGGATATCTTGCTCCAGAAGTTTGGAATAGAAATATAGGAAGAGTTTCGCATAAGTCTGACATTTTTAGTTATGGAATGCTGTTGTTAGATATGGTTGGTGAGAGAAAGAATTTGAATCCTGAAGACTGTACAACCGAGACTTATTTTCCAGATTGGATTTATGATAAACTTGAGAAAGGAAGCAAGTTGGGACAGGATGATGGGGCGAACCCCATGGAGGAAAATGACATTGCAAAGAAATTGACCATTGTGGGTTTATGGTGTATTCAAACATTTCCGACTCAAAGACCAACAATTAGTAGAGTTATTGAAATGTTAGAGGGAAGTTTAGACTCTCTGGAAATGCCACCGAAGCCAGTCATGCTCTCCCCTCCAAGATTAGAACTAGAATCTTCTGCAACTTGCAATACCAAGTCAGAACAAGTTGATTCTGCAGAAAGCTCTTCCCAAAGGTTGGAGACCCACTAGATGATAAGTCTGGAATATTTTAGTTGCAAAACGAACCGATATAACGAATCTGTAAGTCTATAATTATAAATATATGATTATTTAGGCATTATTTGTGATTAGTGGAAGGTGTGACGTCTGCAAGAGTCTGAAAGTTGTGAATGGTACATGGTACTTTCGGTCTTTAGAGAAAGCTAGTCTTCAAATTTTAAAGCATGATCTCTGGTTTCTTTAATTCACAAATCACTGCTTATCAAAACTAATTTTTGAGATGTCATACAGTTTACACTCATAATGTAACATTACAGTACAATCTCCTACAATGACTTCACTCAATTTCCCCTCTCGTTCTGCTTCATTCGAGTGTGACACCACCTCGCACCTATGCTACGTTATATGTTCATCCACGTGTACCATAATGTGATTCGAATATGCTATTCATTTATTGTCTTTATTAGTAGCAAAACCCAGTATCGCTGTGAGTTGGTTGTCGCCAAGGGAAATGTCAAGACAAAATTTCATCTTTATATTTGTAGTCTATGAATAAAAATATAGTTATCCGTTTAATTATCGTTTAGACTATATAAATAATGACTAAACATCTTGACAACATAAAATCCTGAATAAAAATCCAAGGCGTCTCTCACTTTTATCGCCCAAAGTGCGCCCACGACCACGAGGAATGCTGATCTGTGGCCAAAGCCGGCATGCAATCACAAACCTTTGACTTACCTAGGAATGTCATTTTTGCAACCGGGCAGTGATTCCGCGGGTAGTACTGCCATTACAGAGAAACCCAAAAAACAGAAAGAAGAAAACTACATTGAAGCATGCTGAAATTACAGAGCATTGGTAATATTAAATTGTGGCAATCTATTGCTCTGTTTTCTTGCGTGGCGCATAAAGTGGTGGCCATGGAAACCCAAACAGTGCTCGGCACTCTAATTCTCTGACACAATGCATACCCGCTGTGGCGTACTTCTTTCACACACTCTCAGCAACTTCTTGTTGTTCTTCTTCTTCTATCTCTGCACCTTGCCACAATACCAGAGTCAAAAAGATGATCACAGATACATAACATGCAGCTGCACCTTCAATTGTGGAAACTTGGACCTGCCCTACCCTTTCTGGGGAGGAAACCGACCCGGATACTGTGGCAGGGATGGTTTCCAGGTCACGTGCCTGTCTACGACATGGCTTTAATTCACATCGGCTCTCAAACTTTCACCTCAATGAATATCAATCCAGTCACTTGGAAAGTAAACATGGTGCGAACAGACATCCCAAGCTACGATAACTGTTCTTTCCATTTCACCAGCACTTCTTTGGACCCCGCTCTGTTCTCCTTCGACCCAACTGTTATGAACATGACCCTGTTCTATGATTGTGTCCCTGGCTTCTCCATTGGCCATAACAACATCACTTGCAGGGATGACAGCCAAAAGCAGGCTTTCTTTGTAAATCAAACTGAGTTAGAACAATTTCCGGAGCTTTCTCGAAACTGCACAATTCAAATTCAGGTGCCGATGACATGGGGTGTCACAGTGGACCCTTTGGGTGGAATTGAATCGCTGAGGGCTGCTTTGGATAAGGGGTTTGATGTGCAGTATAACGCAGACTGGCGTCACCGCTCAAAATGCATGGAATCTGGAGGAACTTGTGGGAGCACCGATGATGGGTCTCTGTTTGATTGCTATTGCCGAGAAGGATCTTATGACCATGAGTGCCCTGTTCTCGCAAGTATGGCTTCTGTCTCTGTTCCTTCGATTTGGCGCTTCAGATGCTCTGCATTATGCGTATCAGTGTTCTGTTCTTGTCATACTTTTTTTAATTCTTTACATCGTATCTCACATGTTAGAAAACTTCTATGCAGACTCGATTTACTGCCAAAAATGCGTGGAATCTGGAGGAATCTGTGGGGGCGTTGACCATGGGCCTGCATTTTCTTGTTATTGCCGAGACGGATCTTATGAGTTGGAGTGTACAAGTATGGCTTCTTCCTCACTTCCTTCTATTAGGCCCTTCAGTTGCTCTACATTATCCATATCAGTTTCCCTGTTCTTGTCTTACTACTCCTTCGGTCCTTAATATATGACCTAATTCTTGAGTTGATTTTAGTCCTAAATACAAGATCTATTTCTCATATTTATCAATTTTCTCTAAATTACCTTTATAGATACTCCTTCAACCATAATCAAGTAGAAGAGGGAGATGAGGTATTAAGAAAAATGATTATGGTGTTTTAGGAAAAATATGTCACTTTTTTTTTTAATTAACTAACTTATCTAACTTTCTTAATCTAATCAAATTAGTTAAATGGGTCTTATATAAAAGGCCGAAAGAGTATTTTATTCGTTCAATAGTATATCATATTGCAGAAAACTTATCAGTAGTTTGGTTTGTCTAGTAGGATGAAGATAAAACTCGTTGCCTTGCTTGTTTCCTATTTAGGTTAACGCTTTGAGCAACTCTCTGTGCGTGTGTGTATATATGTACCTATGTGTATAACTCTCGTTTCTCTTTGCTCATGGTTACAGAAAATTCCAGCAATTTGAAGACGGAACTTATAATAGGTAATATGGGTCGATTGATCTTCTATGTCCATATGTTTCTTTTATTTACTTTACATACTATTTCTACTACTTCTTGTATTTGCTATAAGACTAGCTGATTAATTTGAAAAAATTGATGAAGTTACAAAATTATTTTAAACTATTTATGTTTATTATTTTTTTAAACTAATTTGTCTCAGTTGTAAATTAATATATAATTAAATGATCTATAAAAGTATTTTAAAGAGATTATATAACATATGCTATAATTAAGTAATTTGATAACTTTCTTAATCTCTTAAAATTAGTCAAAAAAAATCTTTTATTAAAAACCAATTGTAGTACAGTATAATTCAATATTTCATATCAGATGATATTTCTTACCATTTTCACACCTCCTTGTTAATTATGACTATTTTAGCTGGGTGGTTTTAATGAGCTTCTCATTTATTTCAGAAGACTAGTGTTGAATCTGTCATGTTTTCTATTTAGAGATTTATCTACTATGTGTCATAGGTTTTACAAGTGGAGCAACTGGAACACTTTTAATCTGTATTGCTATTTTCTGTTGCAAAATGAAATCATTGAGACAGAAGATAAGATTCTGGGAGACATCTATAGTTGACCAGCAAATTGAGGTTTTATTAAAAACCAAGAACCTTTGGCTCTCACAAGATATAGATTTGAAGATATAAAGAAATTCACCAAATCTTTTCGAGTTAGACTGGGAGAAGGTGGTTATGGCACTGTATACAAAGGTAAGCTACTCAATGGCAATCTTGTTGCTGTAAAGATTCTAAATCCCTTCAAAGGAAATGGGGAAGAATTTATTAATGAAGTTGCCAGTATCAGTAGAACTTCTCATGCTAACGTTGTTACCCTTCTTGGATTTTGTTTGGAAGGTAAGAAGAAGGCTCTTATATATGAATATATGTGCAATGGATCTCATGACAAACTAATTGACAACAAGGCAAATGAAATGAACTTGTTCTTGACTTGGAAAAAATTGTTTCAAATTGTAATTGGGACAGCTTGAGGACTTGAATACTTGCATATAGGATGCAACACTCGAATTCTACATTTTGATATAAAGCCACATAATATCCTTTTGGATGAAAGCTTTTGCTCTAAGATCACAGATTTTGGACTTGCTAAACTTTGTCCTAGGAAAAAAAGCATTATTTTGCTTTCAGAAGCTAGAGGGACTCTTGGATATCTTGCATCAGAAGTCTGGAATAGAAATATAGGTGGGGTTTCATATAAATCTGATGTTTATATTATGGAGCGATGTTATTAGACATAGTTGGAGTGTACTATGGAATCCTATTTCCTAACTGAGAATTATGTTCTTGACTCTATTTATGATAAACTGGAGCAAGGCAAAGATTTGGGACAAACTGGGGCAAACACCACTGAGGAAAACGATATTGTTAGAAAAATAACCATAGTAGGTTTGTGGTGCATCCAAACATTTCCAACACAAAGACCTACAATAAGTAGAGTGATTGAGATGTTAGAAGGAAGACTAAACTCATTGCAAATGCCACCAAAACTAGTTATGCCTTCCATTCAACAGGAGAAGTAGATTGGAAGAACGAGAAGTAAAGGCCTTATAAGAAAATTAGTACAAAATGAAGACTTATATAAAAGTTTGAGTAAATTAGTACAAAATGAAGACTTATATAAAAGTTTGAGTAATAAAATTTGAAGTTCAAGCATTATACATGTTCTCATTTTATATTAATTTTGTTAGATGGTATTTAATTATCATTCTCTTCAGATTTCCACAAGATCCGAGCTCTTATTAGAGTAATGTTGTGTCTATATTATCAAATCTTATATTTTAGACCTCAGAAATTCTTTCCTAGATTAGACTGTGATTCCTAAAGTTACTTGCTTAGCATCCCTTTTTCTTTCCTTCCAATATCAATAAAGTGAACCTTTAGCCAAGTTTTAAGTGACATATTTTAACTGCTTTTAGCATCATGTCATTAGAAGGTGGCATCAAACATATCTTAGCTTGGGCATCAACATATGAATATCATCTTGTCAAAATTTATTGATGAAAACAATATGGTAGCAGAATATTTATAACCAGTGAACTTCTTAAACAGTAAATCTATAGCATTCAATGAGATATATATGGAGAGATGTAATTTAAGAGTGCCTAATATCCTTTTAGCCAGATGAAAAGTATCAAAAGAAAAATATCAGACTCTGAGTTTCCCAAAGCCAAATGCGATATATGAACAATTAGACAGCTCTAGAAGTGTGTGAACTAGTAGTACTCCTAAGGAAACTTCCCATAAGTCTGATGCGCAGCTATATACATAGACATGGAATAATGTTACGGCGCTGGAAATTAAATGGCTCCAGAGCAAAAGAACTCCAATTTTGAAGCTGGCAGTGTGTTGACGACTGAGATAAACGCAACTTTTAGACAGGTCAATCTTTTATACTAGCCCCGATCGTTAACATAAGATCCTGTTTGACTTTTATTTTGATCTTAAATATAAGATCCCAATCCACTTTGTCTCTCATATTTATGCATTTTTTTTCCAAGATAGTCCTTCCAATAATGATGGTTTTAGCCAATATAATTGATTAGTAATGATATTTTAGGAAAGACAACACCTATTTATTACAAATAAGTAACTTATTTATTTTCTTAATCTCATCAAATTAGTCAATTAGGTCTTATAATTAGGACCGGGGGTAGTATATAATAATATGGAATCCATAAGAAATGAACAATTCATAAGCTATATATAAACCGTATGCTTGTTTCATATTTTGTGCAAAGCATGGACTTGTAATCTACTTCAAATTCATACATATTAACTCAGAAAAATTGGTTAGCAGGAACTTTACAATAAAAGAGCAGTTTATGTGAATGTGTTACCCAAATGGGTTCTTAAATTTCAAACTTTTGAAAGTTGAAATCGTGAGATTTGGATCCCATCCGTGGAGTAGGCCTGGCCACCAGTGCAAGGAGGCCAGACGACAAGCGTTTACAAGATCAAAACGCGTTTTGGAGCCAAAAGGCGAAGGCTGGCGTCGCAATCAGGCGGTCGTACGGTAATAATCAATTAATCATCCCCAATGTATAGTCTCTTTTGCCCCCCGGGGGGGTTTTCCCCCCAAATCCCCTCTATTGTCTACCCACATGAAATGTGACAAAATTTGGGTTCCTTAAATAATTAGGAAAAAGCTAGCTTTTTAATTTTGTTATATTTATTCTATAGTCATATATTTATTTTAAATATTTTTACATTTTTTAATTTAATTAAAAATACATTGGTTTGTAAATATTAAAACTATAATTTAAACTATAGTTATTATTAGAATTATACATGCGGTAAAATATAAAACCAATGCTTATATTTTATATTATTTGTGAATGATTACAGAAGCAATTAGCACATAGAAACCCAAGATTAACACATACTACTTCAACTTTTAATATAAGAGTTAGTTGACTAATTTGAGTAGATTAAAAAATTAACTAAGTTAGTTATATGTAATAAATAGGCATTATTTTTCTTTAAATACCCTTTTTAATCATATGTATTGGCCAAAATTATTATTTGATGAAATATTTAACATGTACAACTCCTATAAGAACTATCTTAAAAAATAAATAAATAAATATGAGAAACAAGATAAATTAGTATTTTATATTTAGAATTAAATTGAATGTCAAATTAACTTTTATATTAACAAACAGAGGTAGTATTTAAGATTACAGACTAAACAATCTATACATGTAAATAAGCTATTGGCCAAAACACTTTGCTGGGGGTTTTTTGTTGTGGAAAACATGATCACAAGGAAAGCAATGTAAACAAATATGGATCTAAGTTGAAACACATCTATTAATTTTATGCATAAATAAGCTAATTCTATAGTTAAATTGTCGCATGTTATGGTTTAGTAGATTTTTGTATATTTGCTCAAATATAATAATATATTCTTATAGTTTCATTGCTGTAAGAGAATTCTCTTCATCAATATAGTGTGAAGCAGAATAAAAATATCAGATTATTTTATGTTTTTATAACTTTCGGCAATATCATTTATTCCTAAGTATTTGTTTGATGCTTCAAATAAATTAATTTTATTTATTTAACGTTATTGATAATTACTAAAGGACCTAACTCATATCAATTTGATATAAACTACAGCCAAAAATTAAATTTGTGACAAAAGTTTTTAAAAAATTATTGCAAATTGATTTGGTAAATGGTAATGAGGGCATCAAATGTTATGCTTTTGCACACAAATAAAAAACATTGGGAAACTCCATTTCCAATTAGACGTTTTTATTTGGGGCCGTCTGGAATACGTATTTGGGAAGCGGGGAAGAAGAGAGGATTTTTAGGATTGAGGCGTTTTGTTCCTGAAAAATCAGAAAAATGAATGTGATAGAGGATGGTAGCCTCCAGCCTCCCATTGTGAAGTCAAAGTCTGCCTTGACCCAAAAGCTGTGACTGATAAATGCTGAGCTAGCCCAGCCTGCGTGCTGTCATAAATCAACCAGGGAGTTAACAATGGAGGCCTATGTGGATCCAGATCCTCTCAGTAGCGATTTTCTCAGCATCTCTCAGTATCTTAACATCCTGTCCGTTCAGATCATCCAAGGGCTCACAGTGCACCACATCATCAGGCCCATTCTCCTAACTGGTCCAAGCCATTCAACGACGAAAACGCGAGAAGCTCCATGGTCATTCCTCCCGAAACACACAGATTAGCTGAGTGCGACTAACATTGCGTCTTCAACCTTCACCTGCTCCCTCTTCCGACTCCCAACCATTGAGGCGAACTAAACATCTCCGACTGTGAAAAGATTATTCGCAATTTAAGATATAAAAGGGTCAGCTGACCTTAATGATGAATGAAGCCAAAATTATATATACCAATACATTAAATTAATCAAAGAAAAGGGTGAAACTCTATAACGAAAACGGAGCTCTCTGGGGTGGATATGCAAATGAGGAGAAACTTTGGTAGCTGACTTATTTATTTCTTGTCGTGGAAAGAATATGGCTAAGATAAATTGAAGAATGACGAGAGGATGAAAAAGGAAGGGAAAGAAATTGGAGGAAGAAGAGTCATTTGGATACCTGGACGGTGAAGCTATTCTTGACTTTGAGCCCGACAGTGCTCAATACTGGAATGACCATGCAGCTCTGTGCATGACGTCGTCGAATTAATGGCTTGGACCAAGAAGGAAGAATGGGCCTGGTGATGTGGTGCATTGTGAGCCTTTGGATGATCTGAATGGACAGGATGTTAAGATACTGAGAGACGCTGAGAAAAACGCTACTGAGAGGATCTGAACCCGGCCTATGTGCAGTTCCTCACCTTCTCCTTCTTCCTTTCCTCTTTCCCACTTTCCCTTTCTCAACCGGACAAGGAATACTGGGAGTGCGGACCATCCCCTTGTGGAAAACTTGGACATATCGATTACCCCTTCTGGTCAGACAAAAGTTATTGTGGCAGATCTGAGTTCCACCTAGATTGTCCCCAAGGTGAAGATAACTTCCCTTCCATTCACATCGATTCACAGACTTTCAATGTCACACAGGTCGAGCCATCTACTTATTCACAGACTTTCAATGTCACACAGGTCGAGCCATCCACTTACAGGATGACACTGGTGCGAACAGACTTTGTCTATGATGATTGTTCTTCTTTTCCGACAAACACTTCTGTGAGCACCCCTTTCAATCCCTTCCATTATGATCAGACATATGTGGAGAACGTGACCCTATTCTACAACTGCTCAAGCGACTTGCCTGGGGAAATCCAATTTCCATGCCACCCTCGGACAAGCTCTGATTCTCTTTCTCGCAACTATGCTTTCTTGTCGGAAGATGTCTATCCTGACATGCTCTCACCCCGGTACAGTCTTAACACTTGTAAGCACCGTATTCAGGTGCCGCTTTCAATAGAATCTGATGAGTATCATCAAGTTAAAATCGAAGCCCTTCGAGCACGTTTGGGTGGAGGGTTTCGTGTGCAGTATAATGTCGATGGGTCTTGTGGAAAATGCCGGGAGTCTCATGGAAGATGTGGTTTGAATCATACGTCTCCGTTTATCTGCTACTGCCTCGATGGGCATCATCCTCTTAACTGTCCTGTTTCTTCCGGTCCTTCAGATCGTTCCAGTTCTTCCGGTAAGCGCCTCTCCACTTCTCCCCTTTTTTATCCTCTCAGAGTTTTCGCTCATTACTTGCCACGCCAAATTTATGCTTAGCTATATGCTGCGCTTGCGCTGCGATTATTGCATTTTATTAGTTTCGACTTTAGAGACGCCTTTATTCAATTTGACTGCCTTCAGTAAGATAAAAGGGATAAACGCCCCAACGGCTTGTTTCCACTTCGAGTGAAACTCAATTAATTGGTAAGTAGACAGCTGAATCACAGCTGGAACCTATCTTCTGACCTGGTACGATGAACCCATCTTCTCTTGCGAGGGTGTGATTATTGCATATTATGAGTATAGAGGTGCCTTTATTCTATTTGATTGCCTTCAGCAGGATAAAGGGGATAGACGCCTAAACGGCTTGTCTCCGGTAAAACTCAATTAATTGGTAATTAGACAACCAGAGCCCGTCTTCCTACTTGGGACGATGAACCCATCTTCTCTTCTGATTGGCGCTTTTACTTTTCTTGGCATCATGAAGTTTGATATTTACGGCATCCTTTGATCTCGTTGAGGTCCTCCAGTAATCCTCCATTGCTCCTTTTCTTTCCTCCGAATTGGATTGCACCTGAGCTTGGTTTTCACTACTGTGTTAAAAGCTGCGGACGCTGTGGTTTTGATAAACATAAACTCTGCTGCTTCTGTAGCTAGGGATAAAACTGATCTCAAAGTTAGTGGTCATGTTAATGCATTTATCTGCATTTCATAATTTCCCATTGCTAAGTTGGATAACTTTTCATACCCGTATCCTTTGTTTTGTTCTTTCTTCATATACAGGTTCTAATACGTCTCTAACCCCACTTTGTTTTCTCTGCGTATAGTGACTAGCACAGGTGGACGTGCATTAATAAATAAACTTATTATAGGTGATAGATCTTCTTTTAGTTCTTTTCTTAGCTTTATAGTAGTTTCTTTTGACAAGTATATTAACTGAAACCCATCACCACTCTGCATTTCAGCTGGTGTTACCGCTGTAGTCGTTAGTGGAGCAATAGGACTGCTGCTTTCTTGTAAAATCAAATCACGGAGGCGAATAATTGGATTGCATAAGACATCTAAGGATGACCAAAATATTGAGGCCTTCATTAGAAATCATGGTCCTCTAGCTCTCACAAGATATAAGTTCGCTGAGGTCAAGAAAATGACCAACTCTTTTAAAGATAAATTGGGACAAGGTGGTTATGGTTCTGTATATAAAACTACTCAATGGCCACCCTGTTGCTGTAAAGTTATTGAAGGCATCAAAAGAGAATGGGGAAGACTTTATCAACGAGGTTGCCAGCATCAGTAGGACATCCCATGTAAATGTTGTTACACTTCTTGGGTTTTGTTTTGAAGGCAAACAAAAGGCTCTCATATATGAATTTATGTCCAATGGATTTCTCGACAAATTCATTTACAACAATGCAGATGAGAATAGTCTATGCTTGACTCAGGAAAATTTGTACCAAATTGCAATTGGGATAGCTTGAGGACTTGAGTATTTGCATAGGGGATGCAACACTCGAATTCTACATTTTGATATAAAGCCACATAACATGCTTTTAGATGAAAACTTTTGTCCCAAGATCTCAGATTTTGGCCTTGCTAAGCTTTGTCCTAAAAAAAAAAGCATCATTTCAATTTCAGAAGCCAGAGGAACAATAGGATATCTTGCTCCGGAAGTTTGGAATAGAAACATAGGTGGAGTTTCACATAAGTCTGATGTTTATAGCTATGGGATGATGCTATTAGATATGGCTGGAGGAAGAAAGAACATGAATGTTGAAACCAATTGTTTGACTGAGGAATACTTCCCAGATTATATTTATGTTCAACTTGAGCAAGACAGCAGTTTGGGATGTAATAGGGCCAATAACACGGGAGAAAATGATATTGCAAAGAGAATGACCATTGTGGGTTTGTGGTGCATCCAAACACTTCCAAGTCAAAGACCTACAATGAGTAGAGTGATTGAAATGTTAGAAAGAAGACCTGACTTGTTGGAAATGCCACCAAAACATGTCATGCCTTCCCTTCCTAGATTAGAACCAGAATCTTCCACCACTGCTACTACCACAACAGAAATTTTGGGTTTTCAACGCCCTTCCCACATGTTACTAGAGGAACACTAGGGTTCAGAAATGTGGAAGAAGTGAAGGTGGGACCTCATAGTACGGTAGGTACAGTTATCAAATGTTGGTACTAATTTGTTTCCTTTTCCGTTTGGTTTTCTTCTTTTTTTTTTTTGGGGGGGGGGGGGGGAAGCAAGGGCTATGAAGCTGTGAGGGTTCTAAGACCAGTGAGTTATTCTTAGCATGTTATATTTTTAGGTTTGCCGATGAGTCTGAGTTAATCATGATTTGAGCTTATCCCTTTCTCAGATTTCCACCAGATCTGAGCTCTTATTAGAGTAATGTTGTGTCTAGATTATCAGATCCCATGTTTTAGGCCTCAGAAGTTCTTTCCTAGATTATTATGACTGTGATTCCTAAAGTTAGTTGCTTAGCATCTTTGTTTTTTTTCCTTCCAATATCAATAAAGTTAGCCTTTAGCCAAGTTTCAAGTGACATATTTTAACTGCTTTTAGCGTCATGTCATCAGAAGCTGGCGTCAAACATCTCTTAGCCTGGGCATCAACATGTTATACTTATGAATATCATCTTGTCCAAAGTTATTGATGAAAACGATATGGTATCAAAATATTTATGACTACTGAACTTCTTAAATCGTAAATCTATAGTATTCAATGAGGTATGTATGGAGAGATGTAATGTAAAGCTACTTAATATCCTTTTAGCTAGATGAAAAGTATCGAAAGAAAAATATCAAACTTTGAGTTTTTCAACGCCAAATGCGATATATGAACAATTAGACAGCTCTAGAAGCGTGTGAACTAGTAGTACTCCTCAGGAAACTTCCCAGAAGTCAGATGCCTAGCTATATACGTAGTCATGGAATAATGTTACTACTGCGCTGGAAATTAACTGGCTCCAGAGCAAAAGAACTCCGATTTTGAAGCTGGCAGTGTGCTGACGACTGAGATAAACGCAACTTTTAGACAGATCAATCTTTTACATAGAATAATATAGAATCTATAAGAAATGAACAACTCATAAGCTATATATAAGCAGTATGCGTGCTTCATATTTTGTGCAAAGCATGGACTTGTAATCTACTTCAAATTCATACATATTAACTCAGAAAAATTGGTTAGCAGGAACTTTACAATAAAAGAGCAGTTTATGTGAATGTGTTTCCTTTCGTTCCCCGAAGATTAAAACCCGTAAACATAATGGTTCTTAAATTTCAAACTTTTGAAAGTTGAAATCGTGAGATTTGGATACCATGTACGGAGTAGGCCCGCCCACCAGTGCAAGGAGGCCAGACGACAAGCTTTTACAAGATCAAAACGCGTTTTGGATCCAAAAGGCGAAAGCTGGGTTCGCAATTAGTCGGTCGGATGGGATACGGTACTAGTCAATTAATCATCACCCATCTACGGTCTCCCCCCCCCCCCCCCCAATATCCCCTCTATTGTCCATCCACATGAAATGTGACAAAATTTGGGTTCCTTAAATAATTAGGAAAAACTAGCTTTTTTAATGTTGTTATATCTATTCTATAGTCACATATTTGTTTTAAATATTTTTACATTTTTGAATTTTAATAAAAATATATTGGTTTGTAAATATTAAAACTATAATTTAAACTACAGTTATTAGTAGAATTATACATGTGGTAAAATACAAAACCAATGCTTATATCTTATATTATTGGTGAATGATTATAGCAGCAATTAGCGTGTAGAAACCCAAGGTTGACACATATAATTCCAATCTTGATATAAAAATTAGTTGATTAATTTGAATAGATTAAAAAAAAGAGTTAATATAATTTTTGGTTCTTCAAGCTTGTTCTCAGTTTAGTTTTAGTCCCTCAAGTTTTAAATCATAGGTTTTCGTCCCTCAAGGGATAAAATGATCCAATTTTTTATCGTATTATAAGGACCAATATTATAAATGAAAAAAAACTTGAGGAACTAAAACTTATGGTTTGAAACTTGAGAGACCAAAACCAAAATGAAGATAAATTTGAGGAATCAAAATTTGTATTAACCCCTTAACAAATAGTTAAGTTAGTTATTTATAATAAATAGATATTATTTTTTCTAAAATACTCTTATTAATTATCTGTAATAACCAGAACTATCGTTTAATGAAACCTTTAACATGTGCAACTACTACAAAGACTATTTTTAAAAAAAATTGAATAAATAGGAGAGACAAGGTAAATTAGAATCCTATATTTAGAACGAAATTGAATATTAAAGTGGCTCTTATATTAAGAATTAGAAGTAATATTTAAGATTCCAGATCTAAACAATCTGTACATGTAAGCAAGCTCAGCCTTAGCCAAATCACTTTGTTGGGGTTTTTTGTTGTGGAAAACATGATCACAAGGAAATCAGCGTAAACAAATATGGATATAAATTGAGACATATCTATTAATTTTATGCACAAGTAAGCTAATTCTACAGTTAATTGTCGCGTGATATGGTTTAGAAGATTTTTGTATATTTGCTCAAATGTACTAATGTATTCTTATAGTTTCCTTGCTATAAGAGAATTCTCTTCATCAAGATAGTGTTAAGCAGAACAAAAATATCATATTATTTTTTGTTTTTATGACTTTCGGCCATATCATTTATTCCTAAGTATTTGTTTGATGCTTGAAATAAATTAATTTGATTTATTTAACGTTATTGATACCTACAAAAGGACCTAACTCATTTCAATTAGATATAAACTACAGCCAAAAATAAAATTTGTGACAAAAGTTTTTTAAAAAAAGTTATTGCAAATTGATTTGGTGAATGGTAACGAGGGCATCAAATGCTATGCTTTTGCAGGGATAAAAAAAATTAGGAGACCCCATTAGGTCCTGCCTCTTCTCCTCTTCCTCTGTTTTTGGACCCAGTCACAGTAAGTGGTCACGGAAAAACACCACTTGACACTCTCATTCTCCAGCACAATGAATCTCCATAGTCCCATGCTTCCATACACACCCTGCAACTCCTTCTTCTTCTACCTCTTGTTGTTAACAACGACTCTGGCACAATCCCGAGTCAAAAAGATGGTCATAAGTACGTAACATGCAGCCGCGCTTTTAAGTCATATCCTATCCTTTCTGGGGAGGAAACCGACTACATTACGGTGGCAGAGATGGTTTCGAAGTATCGTGCCTGTCTCCTGACATGGCTTCCATTCAAATCGCCCTCAAAACTTCACCTTGATCGATTTCGATCCCTCTCGTTTTAATTGTCAGCAAACAGACATCCAAGTTACGACAATTGTTCTTTCCGTTTCACCAACACTTCTTTGGACCGCACTCTGTTTTCTTTCGACCCAACCGTTGTGAACATGACCATATTCCATGACTGTGTCCCTGGGTTTTTGATCGGCCGGAACAACATCACGTGCAGGGATGACAGAGAAAAGCAAGCTTTCTTTTTGGATCAATTTCTTGCTTCAATTCCCAGAACTAGTTCAACTTCAGGTGCCAGTTACGTGGGTTGTCACTGTGAATTCTTTTGGTGGAATTGAAATCGCTGATGGTTACTTTGGATAAAGGATTTAATATGCAGTATATTGCAGACGAGGGTCACTGTGAAAAATGCTTGGAATCTGGAGGAGCCTGTGGGATGAAAGATGATAGGTCTCAATTTTCATGTTATTGTACAGATGGACCTCGTGACTTGGCGTGTCCTACTTTTGCAAGTATGGTTTCTTTCCCTGTTCCTTCTATTTGGCCCTTCAATTGCTCTGCGACTTGCAAATCAGTGTTCTGTTATTGTCATAGGCTTTTTTGATTCGCTACATCTTTAGAGATCACTTGGAAAAACTTCTTGCTAATCAAATCAATACCCCATCCAACATGATGGTACGGGGTAAGTAAACCAAGCGCTTGGCAACCCTGTTTGCTCCTATGATTGGGCTACTGAAGTACCCAACTTAGTTGTCAGAGGGGTTTTGATTTACCAGTAATCCAATTCTTCTCGGTTATAGTGCGGTCAAATTAGATTTTGATGACGTCGATTTTTAATTACCAATTACCAATTAGACGCTTTTATTTGGGGCCGTCTGGAATACGCATTGAATAGTCAACACCCACTTTATATTTGTGGAATGGGGAAGAAGAGAGGACTTGAAGTCGTAGTCTGCCTTGACCCAAAACCAAAAAGACTGATAAATGCTGAGGCAGCATGCTGTCATAAAGCAGGGAGTTAACAATGGAGGCCTATATGCTGTTCCTCACCTTCTCCTTCTTCCTTTCCTCTTTCCCGCTTTCCTGCTCCCAACCAAACAAGGAGTGCCGCCCAACACCTTGTGGAGCAGTAGGAAAAATCGATTACCCCTTCTGGTCAGACATAATTCGACCCGACTATTGTGGCAAAGATGGGTTCAAGCTCAATTGTCCCCAAGATGAAGGTGACTACCCTTCCATTCAAATCGGTTCACAGACTTTCAATGTCACATGGATTAATCTAGACTCTCACAAGATGAAGCTGGTGCAAACGGACTTTGTCTATGATAATTGTTCCTCACCGTCCAACACTTCTGTGAGTACCCCGCTCAATTCCTTCCATTACGACGAGCCATCTATGAAGAACGTGACCCTATTGTACGACTGCCAAGTCTCTTCGTCTGATGTACTCAAATTCGCATGCCAGCCTGGGACAAGCTCCAATCCCCGTTCTATCAATTATGCTTTCTTAACGGAAGATGTCGCGATTGACCCCTACCTTGTTAACTATTGTAAGCATCATATTCAGGTGCCGGTTTCAATAGAAATCTATTACCACGACCCTCTACAAGCTTTAGGTCAAGGGTTTCTTGTGCAGTACAACCTAAATGATTCTCCCGGTATGCGCCTCTTCACCTCCTTCTCTCCTTTTTTATGATCTCAGTGTGCATTCGTTACTTGCCAAATCCATACTACTTAGCTACGCTGTACTTGAGGCTGTGATTATTGCGTATTAATCATTAGTATAGAGATGCCTTTATTCAAATTGATTGCCTTCAATTGGATACAAGGGGATAGATGCCTAAACGGCTTGTTTCTAGTCAAACTCAATAAATTGGTAATTAGACAACCAGAACCGTCTTCTCACTTGGGACGATGGAGCCATCTTCTCTTGTGATTGACGCTTTTACTTTCCTTGGCACCATGAAGTTTGAATTTTACGGCATCCTTTGTTCTCGTTGAGGTCTTCAAGTAATCCACAATCGCTCCTTTTCTTTCCTCCAGAGCATGGCCGTACTTTTAAAATGATCAAAGATAAAAGAGAATATATGAGGGACAAAATCGAAAAGAAAAATTCATTAAATGCTCAGACAAAAGTAAATGTTATTTTATAAAACAAAACCCATCTAACAAAATTTATCCTATATTTTGAATTGGATGGAGTATAACTTTTTGGAAGAAGTGAAAATTAATAATTTTTTAGATATAATAAAAGTACTGAATACTTTTAATTTTTAAAAAATGCATAATAATTTCTAAAGATGTTCATTAAAATTTTATAATTTGTCAACATTAAATTTATTTTTAATAAAATTATAACTTTAAAAATATTTTTTAAATAATTATCTTTCCATATAAATCCTAAAACTCATAATTATCGAAAGTTTATTTCATAAAGAGTGTTATTTTGCATTTCCATTGATAAATCATGGGACGCCACATATTAATTTGCATGGCGAAGCTCGAGTCTGAAAAGGCTTTGTGTTTGCAGACCGATAAGCACCCAAATTTAATTTGGGTGATTCAAATTTAAAATTTTCAATTAATTATTTTAAAATAAAAAATCATTTTTTTTTGGGGGAAAAAAGTAGCATGAAAGCGTCAACGACAAGAAAATGACTTTACCAGGCAAGATTACTGAATGAGGGCAATTATTGGTCTGGAAGTGGAAACTACTTAATCTTGAGGGTATTTTGGAGATTTTAGATGTCAACGAAGTAGTTGCATTGACTCGCAAGTCGCAAGTCATCCATTTTCATGTTTCCAGTCTAGCGCCTCTTCCTCATAGCCAACTTGTTAACTTAACTGGGAGGTTGGGGCCATCAAAAGAAACAATACAGAGGATGATGGTGGTGTCACTTCTACTGTTTCTTTTCTGTATAATCTAAATACAACCGCATCAGATGGAGCCTTACAACTGAAATTTTAAAGATGGGCGTTTCCTTTGAATTGGATTGCACCTGAACTTGGTTTTCATTACTGTGTAAAAAGTGGCGGATACTGCGGTTTTGATAAATATAAACTCTGCTGCTTCTATAAGGACAAAACTCATCTCAAAAGTTAGTGGTAATGTTAATCCAATCATCTGCATTTCATAATTTCCCATTGCTGAGTTGGATAACTTTTTATATCCGTTTCTTTTGTTTTGTTCTTTCTTCATATACGGGTTCTAATACGTCTGTAACCCCCCCTTTGTCTTCTCTGCGTATAATAGCCAGAACAGGGGGACGTGCATTAAGAAATAAAACAGGCGGACGTGCATTGAGAAATAAACTCATTATAGGTGATAGATCTTCTCTTAGTTCTTTTCTTAACTTACTTTATACTTTATAGTAGTTTCTTTTGACAAGTATATTAACTGAAAGCCATTACCACTCTGCATTTCAGTTGGTGTTACTGCTGTAGTCATTAGCGGAGCAATAGGACTGCTGCTTTCTCGTAAAATCAAATCACGGAGGCGAATAATTGGATTATGCAAGACATCTAAGGATGACCAAAATATTGAGGCCTTCATTAGAAATCATGGTTCTCCGGCTCTCACAAGATATAAATTTGCAGATGTCAAGAAAATGACCAACTCTTTCAAAGATAAATTGGGACAGGGTGGTTATGGTTTTGTATACAAAGGAAAACTCCTCAACGGCCGCCCTGTTGCTGTAAAGTTATTGAAGGCATCAAAAGAGAATGGAGAAGACTTTATCAATGAGGTTGCCAGCATCAGTAGGACTTCCCATGTAAATGTTGTTACCCTTCTTGGGTTTTGTTTTGAAGGCAAACAAAAGGTTCTCATATATGAATTTATGTCCAATGGATCTCTTGACAAGTTCATTCACAACAATGCAAATAAGAATAGTCTATGCTTGACTTGGGAAAATTTGTATCAAATTGCAATTGGGATAGCTCGAGGACTTGAGTATTTGCATAGAGGATGCAACACTCGAATTCTACATTTGGATATAAAGCCACATAACATCCTTTTAGATGAAATTTTTTGTCCCAAGATCTCAGATTTTGGTCTTGCTAAGCTTTGTCCTAAAAAAGAAAGCATCATTTCAATTTCAGAAGCCAGAGGAACAATAGGATATCTTGCTCCAGAAGTTTGGAATAGAAACATAGGCGGAGTTTCACATAAGTCTGATGTTTATAGCTACGGGATGATGCTATTAGATATGGTTGGAGGGAGAAAGAACATGAATTTTGAGATCAATTGTTCAACTGAGAAATATTTCCCAGATTATATTTATGTTCAACTTGAACAAGATAGTAGTTTGGGATGTAATAGGGCTGATAACATAGGGGAAAATAATATTGCAAAGAGAATGACCATTGTGGCTTTGTGGTGCATCCAAACATTTCCAAGTCAAAGACCTACAATGAGTAGGGTGATTGAAATGTTAGAAAGAAGATCTGACCTGTTGGAAATGCCACCAAAACCTGTCATGCCTTCACCTCCCAGAGTAGAACTAGAATCTTCCACCACTGCTACTATCACAACAGAAATTTTAGGTTTTCAAAGCCCTTCCCACATGTTGCCAGAGGAACACTAGGGTTGAGAAATGTGGAAGAAGTGCAGGTAGGGTCTCATAGTACGGTATGTATGGTTATCAAATGTTGTTGCTAAATTGTTTCTTTTTCGGTTTGGCTTTTTTTTTTGGGTTGGGGGGGGGGGACAAGGGCTGTGAAGCTAAGGGCTCTAAGACCAGTGAGCTATTCTTAGCATGTTATATTTTTAGACTTGCTGATAAGTCTGAGTTAATCATGACTTGAGCTTATCCTTTTGTCAAAGGATATTTTGATTGTTCATTAATTTCTCAAAGCTATGCAACTTCTTTGCCATCATAGAAGTTAGACAAATAGATAGGCCAGGCTGTGTAAGGAGTCAAAGTGGACTTGTTACTTTAAAAAATTGACAAGTAGCGCCCGAAATTGTTTGATTATTGAAATCCTATCCTTGTTTAACCACTGAAATCTCATCCTAGCAAGACTTCTCTAAATTTTAACCCCACACATGTGTAAGTTTAATTTGTTAAACACATTGGATGAACGTACCACCCTTACTTTCTGCATTGGCCGTACTTGATCAATCCATACAAGCATAGTGCCGTCAGCAACCTCATACTCCACGTGGTCCTTAAAAAATTGCTCATCAAGCAGGCCCCAGGAACATTGTCATCGATTTCATTTTAAAAAGAAAAAGATTTAGGGAGAGATAGAGATATGAGTTCACAAAAAGTGAGTGTCGGGCAAAGGAAAAAAACAGAAATAGAAAAGGTAATATTTGGAGCATGAATGTGAGACCCAAGATATCATCAGATTAGCCAATTAGCCCATCGGATAAGCCGGCATTATTCATCAAGTCGGCACAATGGTCGATGCAACTATTTTTTTGAGAGGAGCCGTGTAGAAGCTTATGACATCATCAGCTGAAATGGGAAGAATTATTATAGGAGCTGATGTGATCATCAACTTAAGTGGGAAGATTCATTATAATGTTATTAATTATGTCATAATTTTAGTGTTCTTCATGTTTTATATTTCCAACATTAAAAAAAAAAAGAATAGGGTGGCTGCTATTTGTTAAGAAAGAATTTAAATGAGCATAATAATACTTTTTTAAATTAAAAATATAATTAAATCAATTTACTGACATGGTAAAGCACAATTGAGGCATTTATTAAAAACCAATAACCTTTGGCTCTCATAAGATATAGATTTGCAGATATCAAAAAAATCACCAAATATTTTTGAGTTAAATTGGGAGAAGATGGTTATGGTATTGTACATAAAAGTAAGCTACTCAATGGCTGTCCTGTTGCTATAAAGATTTTAATTCCGTCCAAAGGAAATGGGGAAGAATTTATCAATAAAGTTACTGGTATTAGTAGAACTTCTCATGTTAATGTTGTTACCCTTCTTGGATTTTGTTTGGAAGGTGAAAAGAAGGCTCCCATATATGAATACATGTGCAATGGATCTCTTGATAAATTGATTTAGAATAAGGCAAATAAAACTAACTTGCCCTTGACTTGGAAAAATTTGTTTCAAATGGTAATTGGAACAGCTTGAGGGCTTGAATACTTGCATAGAGGATGCAATACTCGAATTCTACATTTTGACGTAAAGCCACATAATATCCTTTTGGATGAAAGCTTTTGCCCTAAGGTCACAGATTTTGGACTTGCTAAACCTTGTCCTAGGAAAAAAAGCATTATTTCGCTTTTAGAAGTTAGCAGGACTCTTGGGTATCTTGCACCAGAAGTTTGGAATAGAAATATAGGTGGGGTTTCATATAAATCTGATGTTTATTTATGAAGTGATGTTATTAGACATAGCATGTTGAAAGATGTGACTATGTAATCTTATTTCCTAACTGAGAATTATGTTCTTGATTCTATTTATGATAAACTAGAGCAAGGCAAAGATTTGGGACAAAGTAGGGCACACAACATTGACAAAAACGATATTGTTAGAAAAATAACCATCATGGGTCTGTGGTATATGCAAACATTTCTAACTCAGAGACCTACAATGAATAGAGTGATTGAAATGTTAGAAGGAAGCCTAGACTCACTGCAAATGCCACCAAAGCTAGTTAGCCTTCTATTCAAAAGGAGAAGTAGAAGTTTGGAAGAATGACAAATAAAGACCTTATAAGAAAATTAGTGTAAAATGAAACTTGTAAATTATAAATAAAAGTTTAGCCATGTTCTCATTTCACGTTAATTTTGTTGGATGATCTTTAACTGTCATCCTCTTTAGAATTTCCACGACGGCTCTTATTAGAGCAATGTATGTGTCTATTATCAAATCCCATATATCGAGGCGTTGGAAGCTCTCCCCTAAATTCTGACTGTGATTCCTAAAAGTGAATTGCTTAGCATCCTTTTTCTTCTTCCAATATTAGTAAAATAATCTTTAGCCAGATTCCAAGTGACATATAATGTCTTTAGAAAGCTAGGATCAACATCTCTCGGGCAAGCATCATTATACCAGTGATGGATATCATCTTGGCAAAAGTTGTTAATGAGAAATGGGTCAAAACATTTATAACTGAACTTCTTAAAGCATAAATTTATTGTTATACTTTTCTGGTCTTTAAAATAAAACCTATTTTATAGCGCAACTTACATTACAAAATAAGTCTTATATTTAAAACCGAATAAGTATTCATATATACAAATTAGCCATGGAAATGGAATAATATGACTAAATTAAAGGGCTCCTGAGAAAAAGAAGATCTTTGTACATTTGATTTTGGTTAAATGTAATAATGCATTTATATTTATTATTTTGAATATTCTTACTTTCAAAAGTAATTCAGATATTGAAGTGGTATATTCTGTTACTTTATGGAATTTTTTTTTTTGGGGGCCCGATGCAAGTCAAGTCTGTGAGGGAGGACTATTTTGTGGCCGTGTGGAACGCGCAATTAACAGTCAACAATACACCTCCTGCATCAACTTAGACAAACCAATGAATTAATTCCTTTTTAACATTTAGTATACTTTTTTCCCCCTTAAAATTGGGGGAAATACCCATTAAAATTTTATTGATGAAAAAAATCTGATAAGTTTTTATACATAAAAAGTATTGTTATGAATATTGCATGAGTGGATGTCCATAACCCCTAACCCTTAGAATTCTCATAGGATTCCTTACCTTCAAGTGTCATAAACTACATAACCTCCATAATGAATGTTTTTGGGAGGAGTTTCTTATTGTTAATGCTATTATGATGTTCTTTATTCCTTTGTAACCTTAGTATAGGACTTCAATGCTTGGAGGCCTATAAATAGAGGGCATACATGAGGCATTTGTACCTTGAACCAAAGTGAATGAGAAAAGGCCATTGTCTTCTCTATCTCTTGCTTTCTTTTCTATTCTTCATTCTCCTTATTTCTTGTAGTTTTACATCACGTTATCAGCACGGCCTTGCTCTGAAAATTTGAGGTATAAACCCTTCGTAAGATGATGCACTCTTCTCATCGTCTAATTATCTCCTTACTCAATCATCACAATATATATCTATGTATTGACTACATATTAACTTTATATTATCTCCTTTCTTAATTATCATGTTTTATATTATATAATGTTACTCTATTGTTCTTTTCTTTACATTTTAATTTTTTTTCATTATGTTATATATATTTATTTTATGTTAACATTCTGTTTTATTTTAAGTCATTTTATTTTTGTTGTCACATTGTAAAATATTATGTTTGTTTCAAATAATTGATGTAATTTATGTATCATCTCCATTTGGTATCTATGGTATTTTACATTATTTTATCTGTGTTGTACTAACTCTCATATACATATAATTTACAGTGTCCCATGTTGTTTTATCTATATTGTACTAACCCTTATATACATATATACATATATATATAATTTACTGTTGTTTTATCTATATTGTACTAACTCTCATATATATATAATTTACACTGTTTATATTTTTTTTTCCTATCATTCTATTTGTTTGTATTTATTTATGTTGTTTATATATGTTGTTTATATAATTTATTTATAATAAGGCCTAATAATTTATATGTTGTTTATTCATTATTTATCAATTTATATTTATTTCGTTTATCTCACTGTAGCATTATTTTTATTTTTATTTTTGGTTTAATTTTTATTATATATTAGTTAGTCTATTGTAATATTTATATATTTATTTATATTACCGCATTTACATTACCGCTTTCCCCTATATATATTTATATATACATTGTCTCTATATTATTATTGTAACTAATTATTTGTGTTGTTTATTATTTTTTTCCTCATATATGTTTATTTGTCATTGTTTATTTATTCATTTATTTTGTTTATAATTTTAAAGAATAATTTATTTATGGGTGACTTTTGAATCCTAATATTTTATTTATTGTGTTTCAGTGTGCATCAATTTTATTATAATTCTAATTTTTGTTATTATCATTTTAGTTTGATCCATGGCCAATCTTACCAAACTCGAGTTTACGGCTCTTGATATCACTGGAAAAAACTATTTGTCTTGGGTCTTAGATGCTGAAATCCACCTAGATGCCAAAGGTCTAGGAAGTACTATTTTACCTGGAAATGAAGCAACTAGCCAAGACAAGGCTAAGGCTATGATTTTCCTACGCCACCATTTGCATGAAGGGTTGAAAGCTGAATACCTGACGGTAAAAGACCCGTTAGAATTGTGGAATAATTTAAAAGAAAGGTATGATCATCAAAAAACGGTAATTTTGCCTAAAGCTCGTTATGAATGGATGCATTTGAGGCTCCAAGATTTTAAATCTGTGACTGAATATAATTCAGCAGTTTTCAAAATAAGTTCTCAATTGAAATTATGTGGTGAGAAAATAACAGATGAGGACTTATTAGAAAAAACATTTTCAACTTTTCATGCTTCAAATGTGCTCCTGCAGCAGCAATATCGTGAAAAGGGTTTTAAGAAATATTCTGAATTGATCTCATGTCTTCTTGTGGCTGAACAAAATAACGAGCTATTAATGAAAAATCATGAGATCCGTCCCACTGGATCAGCTCCATTCCCTGAAGCGAATGTGACTGTACGCAATAATCATCATACACGTGGACGCGGTCGTGGTCGTGGTCGTGGCCGAGACCGTGGTCGTGGTAGGGGACGCACAAATTACCGTCATTATGGTGGGGGAAGCAACAATTATAACCCAAATACCCACCAAAAGAAGAAACTTGGGGATGGGCAGAAAAAAGATAAGAATGGCCCTTCAAGAGTTGTTGAAAATCAATGTTACCGGTGTGGCATGAAAGGACATTGGTCACGTACCTGTCGTACGCCTGAGCATCTAGCAAAACTTTATCAGGCCTCTATAAAAAGAAGTTCAAATAATGTGGAAGCAAATTTGACTTTTCAAAGTGATGATGTGGAGGCAAATTTTGCATACAAAAATGATAATATCAATGAGCTAGATGATGTTAATGGCCTTGATGCTATGGCACATTTGGATGTGGCTGATTTCTTTGAGAATCATGATTAGAAGAATTTGGATAATTTTAGTTTGCTTTATTTATGCTTTTTAATTTAGTTTATGTTTATTTATTTCTCTTTTTTTTAAGAGTATTATTAATCATGATGTACTTCGAATTTATATTAATGAATGTTTTTTTTTCGGTGAAGAATATGGATGTTTCTCTTCCTTTTGTTGGGCACAAGAATGAAGATATATGCCTGATAGATAGTGCTACAACACACACCATACTCAAAGATAGAAAATATTTTTCTCATCTTACGATAAATAGTGCAAGCGTCAATACTATAGCGGGTAATACAAAACTAATTGAAGGCTCCGGAAGAGCAATTATAATATTACCCAGAGGAACAAAATTTGTTATTAATGATGCTTTATATTCCTCGAAGTCTCAAAGAAATTTATTAAGTTTTAAAGATATTCGCCAAAATGGATATCATGTTGAGACTATAAATGAGAAGAACATTGAATATTTGCATGTTACAATGGTAAGAAATGGAGAAAAATATGTCATGGAAGAATTACCGACATTATCTTCTGGTTTGTACTATACAAATATTAGTACAATTGAAACAAATGCTACGGTAAACCAGAAGTTTACTGATAAAGATACGTTTATTGTTTGGCATGATCGGTTAGGCCATCCCGGATCAACTATGATGCGAAGAATTATTGAAAATTCACATGGACACCCATTGAAGAGCCAGAAGATTCTTCAATTTAAAGAATTTTCATGTGCTGCTTGTTCTCAAGGCAAATTAATTATAAGGCCTTCATTGACAAAAATAGGAGTTGAATCTCCTGCATTTCTAGAGCGTATCCAAGGAGATATATGTGGACCTATCCATCCACCATGTGGACCATTCAAATATTTTATGGTTTTAATAGATGCATCTACAAGATGGTCCCATGTGTGTTTGTTATCAACACGTAATTTAGCATTTGCTAGATTACTTGCTCAAATAATTCGATTAAGAGCACAATTTCCAGACCATGCAATTAAGACAATTCGTCTTGATAACGCTAGTGAGTTTTCATCTCAAGTTTTTAATGATTATTGCATGGCAACTGGAATAACAGTAGAAAAATCTGTTGCTTATGTCCACACTCAAAATGGCCTAGCAGAGTCATTTATTAAACGCCTCCAATTGATTGCTAGACCAATGCTCTTGAGAACAAAACTTCCTATTTCAGCTTGGGGACATGCAATTCTGCATGCAGCAGCAATTATACTCATCAGGCCAACAAGTTATCATGAATTCTCCCCGTTACAATTGACTTTTGGTCGAGAGCCAAATATTTCCCATCTTAGAATTTTTGGATGTGCGGTATTTGTCCCTATTGCTCCACCACAACGCACAAAGATGGGACCTCAAAGAAGGTTAGGGATATATGTTGGCTATGAATCTCCTTCTATAATTAAGTATTTAGAACCATTAACAGGAGATTTGTTTACAGCACGTTTTGACGATTGTCATTTTGATGAGACAATTTTTCCAATATTAGGGGGAGATAATAAGCAGCTGGATAAAGAAATCATATGGAAAGCATTATCATTATCTCATCTAGATCCTCGTACACAACAATGTGAACTTGAAGTTCAAAGAATAATTCATTTGCAAAATATTGCAAATCAACTGCCAAATGCATTCACTGATCCTAAGAGAATTACTAAATCTCACATTCCAGCTGAAAATGCTCCAATTAGAATTGATGTCCCAGCAGGACAACTAGAAAGCGCAAGTGAAACCAAACCACGCCTGAAGCGGGGTAGACCAATCGGTTCCAAAGATAAAACTCCTAGAAAGAAAAAAGGAGCAAATAATCATGATGGTCATGATAGTCAAATTGAGGAGGCAAGTCCTATAGGAGAGGACCGAAACATAACTAATCAAAAGACCTCAGAGGAGGCTCAGGTACCTGAAAATAATGAAGAGATCTCAATAAGTTATGTTACTACAGGAAAAAGATGGAACCGAGAGAACACAGTTGTTGACAATATTTTTTCATATAATGTTGCTGTTGAAATAATTAATCAACATGAGGATCTTGAACCTACATCAGTTGAAGAATGTAGACATAGAGATGATTGGCCAAAATGGAAAGATGCAATTCAAGCAGAGTTAAATTCACTTTCAAAGCGTGAAGTTTTTGGACCTGTAGTCCATATACCAAATGGTGTGAAACCAGTTGGATACAGATGGGTCTTCGTGCGCAAACGAAATGAGAAAAATGAGATTGTTAGATATAAAGCACGGCTTGTAGCACAAGGATTTTCACAAAGACCTGGTATTGATTATGAAGAGACATATTCTCCTGTGGTGGATGCAATCACTTTAAGATATATAATTAGTTTGGCAGTCCATAGAAAACTTGAAATGCGTTTAATGGATGTTGTTACGGCATATTTATATGGTTCTTTAGATACTGAGATTTATATGAAAATCCCTGAAGGATTTAAATTGCCAGAGGCATGTAAGAATTCTCGAGAAAATTATGCAATTCGTTTGCATAAATCCTTATATGGATTAAAACAATCTGGAAGAATGTGGTATAACCGACTTAGTGAATATTTGTTGAGAGAAGGTTATAAAAATGATCCAATTTGCCCATGTGTTTTTATAAAAAGAAATGGATCAGAGTTTGTTATAATTGCTGTCTATGTGGATGATTTAAATATAATTGGAACTCCTGAAGAGCTTCAAAAAGCAGTTGATTGTTTAAAGAAAGAATTTGAAATGAAAGATCTTGGAAGAACAAAGTTTTGCCTTGGCTTGCAAATTGAGCACTTGGCAAATGGAATTTTCCTCCATCAATCAACTTATATTGAAAAAGTATTAAAGCGATTTTACATGGATAAGGCACATCCGTTATCTACTCCTATGGTTGTAAGATCACTGGATAAGGATAAAGATCCTTTTCGTCCTCAAGAAGATGAGGAAGAACTTCTTGGTCCTGAAGTACCATATCTCAGTGCCATAGGTGCATTAATGTATCTTGCTAATTCAACACGACCTGATATTGCATTTGCTGTTAGTTTATTGGCAAGATTTAGTTCTTTCCCAACAAGAAGGCATTGGAATGGAATTAAGCATATATTTCGATATCTTCGAGGGACAATTGATATGGGATTATTTTACTCTAATGAATCAGAATCACAATTAATTGGCTATGCAGATGCAGGATTTCTATCAGATCCACATAAAGGCAAGTCTCAAACAGGATATTTATTTATTTGTGGAGGTACAGCGATCTCATGGCGTTCAACAAAACAAACTTTATCAGCTACCTCATCAAATCATGCGGAAATAATTGCAATTCATGAGGCAAGTCGAGAATGCGTTTGGCTGAGGTCAGTGACTCAACATATTCAAAAAATGTGTGGTTTTTCCCTTGAACAGAAGATTCCAACAGTATTATATGAAGACAATACAGCATGCATAGCTCAATTAAATGGAGGATATATCAAAGGAGACAGAACAAAACATATTTCTCCAAAGTTCTTTTTCACTCATGATCTTTTGAAAAGTGGTGATATAGATGTTCAACAAATTCGCTCATGTGACAACCTTGCTGATTTGTTTACCAAGACACTGCCGACTAGAACATTTGAGAAGTTAGTGTATGGTATTGGAATGCGCAGACTTAAAGACTTAAAATGATGTTATCATTAGGGGGAGTAAATATTGTGTACTCTTTTTCCTTCACTGGGTTTTTGTCCCAATGGGTTTTTCCTAGTAAGGTTTTAATGAGGCACAATACTCATTATGGACATCCAAGGGGGAGTGTTATGAATATTGCATGAGTGGATGTCCATAACCCCTAACCCTTAGAATTCTCATAGGATTCCTTACCTTCAAGTGTCATAAACTACATAACCTCCATAATGAATGTTTTTGGGAGGAGTTTCTTATTGTTAATGCTATTATGATGTTCTTTATTCCTTTGTAACCTTAGTATAGGACTTCAATGCTTGGAGGCCTATAAATAGAGGGCATACATGAGGCATTTGTACCTTGAACCAAAGTGAATGAGAAAAGGCCATTGTCTTCTCTATCTCTTGCTTTCTTTTCTACTCTTCATTCTCCTTATTTCTTGTAGTTTTACATCACGTTATCAGCACGGCCTTGCTCTGAAAATTTGAGGTATAAACCCTTCGTAAGATGATGCACTCTTCTCATCGTCTAATTATCTCCTTACTCAATCATCACAATATATATCTATGTATTGACTACATATTAACTTTATATTATCTCCTTTCTTAATTATCATGTTTTATATTATATAATGTTACTCTATTGTTCTTTTCTTTACATTTTAATTTTTTTTCATTATGTTATATATATTTATTTTATGTTAACATTCTGTTTTATTTTAAGTCATTTTATTTTTGTACATACAGATAGATGTACTTTGATTTATATCTTTTTTACTAGAAATTTTTTTAATTTTCTCAATTTTTCTTTGTTTTTCTGCTTGTTTTAGGCCTCTCGTTCCCACTATCCCTTTAAGTAAACTTTGGGAGACTACTTATAGCCCGTAGTTTTCTGTAGTCTGCTGAAGTGCTATTATAGCAATTCCATGGGGAGTTTGGATTTGAATCATCAATCAGTTCTTGGTTGTGGCACGCAACATGAATTAAGGCTCTGTTTGGATAGCACCCCAAACCATGGTTTGGGGACCCAAACCATGGTTTGGGGAAAATGCTACCCAAACAGCCTCTCCAAAAACCAAAACCATGGTTTTGGAAAAAGCAAAATTTTTTTGCTTTTGGAGAAAAAAGGGAGAGTGTGAAAGCCTATATGATATGTATCTTGTTATTTTTTTATAAACATATTTTTTTATAAATATATTTAATCTTATATTTTATAAATATATATAGAGATTAATTATTTATTAATTATATTATCTTATGTATTATTAATTATGTTGGTAAAAAACATATTATTAACAATTTTATTTCTTCAAATTAAAATATATCATAAAATCTATTTTTTCTGTAATTATCATATTAACTTATGTCTTTTTTTTAGTAATTTGTATATATAAAAAGTGCTTCTGATAACAACTATCCAAACACTCTCACTTCTCAGAATCACTTTTTTACAAAATCTATTCTTTACAGAATCTATTTTTTCCAGAATCTATTCCCAGAATCACTTTTCCAAACCACGATTTGGTTTCATCCAAACACACCCTAAATCTGCCATTTGTATTTACATGGAATGAAAGGTAAATCATTAATTAGGACATTTATTCTGACATGGTTTGGTCTGTAAAGAATCTGGTAATTGAACATGTCTTCAAGGACATTTTTGTGATAATAATATCCTTACCTTTAATATTTTATAATAGGATATTTCTTATTTGCATGCTAGCATGAACTAGAAACACTAGCCTGCATGGTTTCTTTCTCTGTTCCTTCTATTTGACCCTTCCATTGCTCTGCTACATGCAAATAAGTGTTCTGTTCTTGTCATAGACTTTTTTGGTTTGTTACAACAATGTAGCAGTTCAGACTTTAGAGATCACTTAGAAAAACTCCTTGCTAATCAAATAAATGCCCAATCCACGATGGTACGAGGAAAGTAAACCAAAACGCTTGGTAACCCTATTTGGTCCTATATGATTGGTCTGCTGAAGTACCCAACTTTAGTTGTGGGCTTTTTTCCCCCCTACCGCATAGGTATCTTTTTATTGGAGGCAATCCTATTTGAGGTACTATTAAGCACTAAATGTGGGTACCTCTTCCAGTGAGGATTCAAACCAGGAGGGTTTTGATTTACCAGTAATCCATCTTTTCTCAGTTATATAGTCCGGCCCAATTACATTTTAATGATGTCGATTTTTAATTACCAATTACCAATTTGAATTGTTATCATATTTAATACTAAAATAGAATGTATAGTCAATCTTATAAATCCGTGAACAGGTAAAATGAATGAGTAAGCATGCAATAGCAAAAATGAAAATATAAAAAGCACAGATTTAGAAAGTCAATAGTTAATGCTCAATTATATTGGGGAATTTTCCTGATGTGATTTACTTAAATAGTGACTCCTTAAATTATAAAATAGTTAATAATATATAGTGTTTGTATGCATAATTTATAAGACATAATGGTGTCAATTAAGTAGTGAGATTGATGTTAACATGAATTATTAAGGTTAACAAGTGGGGCCATTTTTACTAAATACAGATATTTTTTATTGAAAACAATCTTATTCGAAGTACCATGGAGAGTTTGAATCTTATTTCGTGGGGAGTTCGAATCTTATATCATTAGTCCATTGCGATAAATCTAACCTTGTGCTTAGAAGGAATGTCTTTATTTGTTGTGCCATTCGGAATACGCAATGAATATGGTCAACACCAACTTTCATTTATTGTGAAATGTGAAAGAAGGGAGGATTTTCATTTTAGGACAGAGGTTTTTGAAGGGAATTGAAAGACGACGCGCAGCGGAAAAACAACTCGAAATTTTAAAACTTTCATTCCCTTTCCCGGATCTACCGATCGCGTTTAAGTCAGGTAGTAAGAAGCATTACCTTTAGGCGTTTGATTTCCTGGTGACTCGCTGATTCAGCTGTTCAGGATGCTTCTGCTCGCCTCCTTTATCGTTCGAAGTCGACAACTCCGATCGGCTTCCTCTACTGGTATCCACACGAGTAGCCCTTGTAAAGCCCTCTTGTAAAACCCTTTTTGCTTAAACATCAATACTGTTCATAAGACCACTACTATGGTAGAAAAGGAAATTTGTTAATACGAGCTACCATAGTAGAAGAAAATTTCATATTTTTAGAAATTGACTTTCAAACTCGGGTCAACCCGATAGACGTTGCATGCAACTAAAATAATCCATTCATATTCACTGGGCCTCCGAGCCTCCGGCCCGGGTAACACATACATCAAAATCAGCCCATCAAAATAGTTTTTCCACCAAGTAAAACATATTCCATAAAGCAATAGCAATGGCCTCCGGCCAACCAAAATAGGGAGATACATTCTATTCAGTTTACAACAAGGCCGGGAAATCAAAGATACCAAAAAGCGGTCCTAAATGTGGCAATATAACTACTACTCATACATATACAAATGCTAGAGGCCTAAAGCTAACCCAGCTCAAGCCTCTGCGTCTCTTCCCGAAGGTGCTCGCCTAGAACCTTCTCCTGAAAACATTGTAAACCACGGGGTGAGACAAAGTCCCAGTAACCAACCTTTCCAATACTAGGTACTACTAAATAGGTGCTCGTGAGGTGTCAAGTGGGGCAGTTCACAAATAATACATAATGATAGCCACAACAATTTATGCAAGTGAAATGATGCAATCCCATCAACCAAATCCCTCACTTTGGGGGATTTTCAGGAGCCGAACCCGGCCTATCCCTCACTATGGGGGACGTAAGGAGCCATAAAGGCCTATCGCTCACTCTGGGGGACATAATGAGCCCGAAGGCCTATCCCTCACTATGGGGGACGTAAAGAGCCAACCATCATGCATTAATGGAGGCCTTACCACGTGGTAGTATCAGACAAAACTCTCACCAATTTCCCAATTAATGCATCATGCTCAAATCATAATCAAGAGCAATAATCATTTCACAATTAACTTCATTCAGTGGCATATCTTTCACAATTCCACAAATTCATTCATCATAAATCCAAACCCCACAAGACGGTTTTCCATTTTTATATACAACATATAGTTCGAACACAATTACTATTTGGAGCACAAAACACAAATCTACTCACAATACCACAGAAGCAAGTACTAAGGATTGGAAAGTGGTTACCTCTCGCCTGAGCAAGGAATAACAATCAACAAAGTGGCCCCGCGCACCACCAAGACTCACAACCGGTCTACACAAGCACACAAACATACAACCAACATATATTAGCTTTCAAACTAATAATGTGGCCAAAACAACACTTGGGGACACAAAATTCCTATCTCCCATCAAAACTCTACCCAACTCAAAGGGTATAACTATCAAAACAACACTCCAAAGTCCTCAAAGTCTATTAAAACATCAAGTCTCCTTCCAAGCATCAACTAGAGTTCAAACCTCAAGGACCCACTATAGGAATTCAACCTCCAACAACCCATTTGAGCAATTAAGGTTCCAACAACAAATCTAAACCGATTAAACATCCAATTTAACCCTCCTTAACATAACCCAATTCACAAAACTCAAAATCAATCTCTACATTATCATCCTCAATCCCAAATCATCCAATTCCATAAACCCTAACTCCAAAATTCAAGATTCTTTAAATCCAAGGAAACTACACCGATTAAATACTTAAACTAACCCAATGCAATCAATTAAACTCAAAACAATCGGTCAAAAACCTCAATTCCATCACAACCTAGAAAAACCTAGAGTTCCACCAAAAATCCTCATAAATTCCATGGAATTTCTAGAAAGAAAGAAGATTAGAGGTTAAAATCACTTACTTGAGGTAATGGATCCTTAGAAATGCCTTTCTCAAGCCTCCTCCACGAAACCCTAGCAGAGCTTCTCTCTCCTCCTTCAGATTTTCCAATTTTCGCACATCTGAACCCTCCAGCGATTATATAGAATCGCGACCTTTCGCCGCGGCGAACTAATCCCGAGAGGGATTACTCGCCTGAAAAACCGACTTCGCCGCGGCGAAAGCTTCCCGAGAGGAAACTCTCACTCGCCCAGAAGAACTTCGCCGCGGCGTGCCCTTACCTTCGCCGCGGTGAAACCTTCCCGAAAGGGAAGCCTCGCTCACCAGAACAACTTTGCCGCGGCGTCCCCAAGACTTCGCCGCGGCCAAACCTGCCCGAAAGACATAGCCTACTAGGAACTCCCGGTTCGCCGCGGCGAAGTAAACTTCGCCGCGGCGAACATACCCTGAGAGGGGTACGTTCACCTATGCCTCCAACCAACCTCAAATCCAACCCCAAACACCAAGATCAAGATTAAATCACTAATCTATCCTCAAAATCAACCCAAAAGAGGCTATTAAAACCCGATAAAACTTAGGATGTTACAGCCCTCAACCTCGAACGGCGTGCTAGCGCCTGTGTCCGTCTAGGGTTTTAGGAATCCGTCCTCTCTCCTCTCTTAGGCCGTCTCTTATCTGTCAGTTCACTCACACCTTAAACCCTAGCTCCTCATATCAAATATATAGGATGCTATATAGGTTTAATTAATAATATTTAATTTCGAAATTAACTCTAAATTAATTCCGAAATTAATACAATATCAAATATTGCCTAATCAGATAAGAGAACAATTAAATAAATATGGTTTAAATTAAATCCGTCTCACAGATTTAATTCACCTATTTATTTAATAAAGAGATGACGGAATTAATTTATATATATTTAATTTATCCTTATAAATTAAATCTAACAATTAATATCTCTTATATTTATATATATATACGAATTTATATATATATATACACGTCCACCCTATATTATTCATTGAATCTGGACATCATAACTCGTGTCGGGCTATTTTGTGTGCGACCCTATAGGCCCATATGAAGTTGGCAGTGGGCCATTAACTATAATGACTCACAAGTCGTAAGCGGTCTCTAGCAAGACATCACGACTACCCAAATCATATGAGGATCATTGAACGATGCAACCTTTCATACAACCATATCACGTCCCTTTTGTCTCACGACATTTTGGTCATGGATGAGGCATGGAGAACGTCATCCTCCTGTCCATGACCGTTACTTTCTCGATCCCTGAGTAGTCTGAGTACAGAAATGGAACTACCTTTCCATTATAGTATGGCCATACATTTCTCAGACTCACTCATCGAGGGGCCCAGTAATGTCTCTCTACGAATGTGAGGGACAAATTCCATCTTGACCATTCACATTCCTTCGCATGAAAAACCACTAAGCCTGAACATAGTCTTTATGATCACTCGGTCAAAAGTGACTTTTCACTAGGTCAAAGCTAAGCGTTTCTCATGTATGAATCCATGATGATCTCAGGTCAAAGGGCACAGTGACATGGTTTGTATATGAGAGAAGCTTATGACTTAACCCATGCAGCTCTCTCATAGCGGGTCGGTCCAACACCTTGTACTCTTACATGTGCCTATGACTTTAATTTATATCTCTATATATCTTTAAAGTCATACTGGTCTTATTTCATCTTTGCTCCCACATAGATGACCGACCAGGGACATTTAGGATAAACCATGAGTTATCCAAGGATAGTTATCACAGTAAACATGCAAATAATATGATAACGTAATTAATAAATTCATAAATTAACAATGTTCAAAACATAATGATTGGCCCCTAGGGCACAATTTCCAACAGTTTTTTGTCCCTGAAAAATCAAGAATCAAGAAATGAGTAACGAAGGATTCCGACCTCTCATTGTGAAGTCAAAAGTCTGCTCTGACCCAAAAGCTGTGACTGATAAATGTTGAGCTAGCTAGCCACTAGCTAGCATGCTGCCATAACAATGGAGGCCTACATGCAATTCCTCACCTTCTTCTTCCTTTCCTCTTTCCCACTTTCGCGCACTCAACCAAATAAGGAATACAGAGAGTGCCAACCATCCCTTTGCAGAAAACTTGGAAATATCGATTACCCCTTGTGGTCGGAGATCGGTCGACCCCATTATTGTGGCAGACCTGAGTTCCAGCTAAATTGTTCCCAAAATGAAGATAACTTCCCTTCCATTCAAATCGATTCACAGACTTTCAATATCACACAGATTGACCCATCCACTCACAAGATGAAACTGGTGCGAACTGACTTTGTATACGATAATTGTTCTTCACATTTGACCAACACTTCTGTGAGTACCCTGCTCAACCTCTTCCATTATGACGAGCCACATGGGAACGTGACCGTATTCTATGATTGCCCCAAAGACTCTTCAATTGGGGGAATCAAATTCGCATGCCAGCCTCGGACAAGCTCTAATCCGAATTCTAACAATCATGTTTTGTATTCGGAATATGTCGAGAAAGATCTGGGATTCCCCGAGCCTATTAAGAATTGCAAGCATCATGTTCAGGTGCCAGTTTCAAACGAAACTGATGGAGATAGTTCCCAAGCCCTTCTAGATGCTTTTGGTAAAGGGTTTCGTGTGCAGTATGTCGTAGATGAGTCTTGTGGAAAATGCTTGGATTCTCATGGAAGACGTGGGTCGAATGAGACGTCTCCGTTTATCTGCTATTGCCTCAATGGACATCATCCTCTTAACTGTTCTGTTTCTTCCGATTCTTCCGACCATTCCGATTCTTCCGATCGTTCCAATTCTTCCGATATGCACCTCTTCACTTCCTTCTTCTCCCATTTTTTATCCCCTCATAGTTTTCGTTCATCACTTGCCATGCCAAATTTATACTATGTCCTAATTTTAATATAAGAACCTGTTTAGTTTTTATTCTGATATTAAATATAAGATTTTAATTTATTTTATCTTTCATATTTATTCACTTTTTTTAAAATAGTCATTGTAATAATAATAGTTTTACCTAATATACTTGATTAATAAGAATATTTTTAGCAAGGATATTTTAGAAAAGATAATACCTATTTATTACAAATAACTAATTTAACTAATTTTTTTAATCTACTTAAATTAATAAACTAATTCTTATATTAAATATTCGATGCTCTACTAATGATAGCTCTTATTCTTGCATATTTGTTTAGAGATGGTTTTTTCAATGTGATTACGTAACTGGCTTGTTTACGGTAGAATTCAACATATTGGGAGTGCTAGCTAGCTATTCCCTTCCCCCCCTGGTAAAACTCCCAAATTTTGTTTGATTTGTATTTTTTATTTTAATCAATTCCATAGAATTTTTTTAGAATAAATTTTGAAAAAAATTATAAAAAATCTGTTTAAATTATTATTTTAAAAAAATATTTAAAATAGTAAAATGAATGTTGAAAAACTAGTTTGCTATTCCTTGACCAAACCCGGGCTAACCTAATCAAACATAAAAGTAAGCCGTAGAAGAAAATAGGAACAGGTTCAACCCAAGGATGGTGTAATATCGGATTTTAGACTTTTTAAGCCTTTAATGCCAATTTCTACAAATTTATTGAAAAAGAACAAAAATTAAGATAATAAAATTTAGTCTATTTCAGGCTTCACCCAACTTAGCTGGTCATATGCTAGGCTCCAAACCCAACTTCAAGTCGGTTAAACTCTTCATAGACTGAAGATCAACCAAGGAAAGAAAAGATTCTAGTATTTTAAATATTTATTAATAAGTTCTCTAACGTGCATGAAAAACCTAGTTATCATACTTTTACTGAATAATTTATCATAACGAACATTTACAATGAGGGGAAAAAATTGTCAGTTAATGAGAATACTATGGACTTCTGACTGAAAATGCTTGAGGCGTGCTTATCAAGAAAAGGACCTAAATGTAAATGCCCACAATCATATAGCTGTATGACTGAGTTCGGTGCTTTAGACGGCTGTATATGCAATTTTTTTTCCCTTGTTTATGTATGCATGCCTCAATTTGATTTGTCTTTGGCCATGGCCGCAGGACATTCTTCGAAGCCCAAATTTATAATAGGTAATGGATCAAACCTCCTTTTCTCCATATTTTTGTTTGCAATTTTGCCTATTATTTTTCATGTTTCAATTGAATATTCCATATTAAGTGGATATTTTTTACCGATCTCCATTCTATTCTGTTTCAATGCTGCATTACCAGTGTGCTTCTTTTTTTAAAGACGTCCGCGCTAAAAGGAGCTAGGTGATCATTAGACTCATGTCACAATTGAACTCAGTCGAATCTGTACACGTAAATATATTAATTGATAGCCTATAATGCTAAATTACTACACACAGATTTATACTACTAGACTTTTAGAAGATTTTTTATTCTAAGACCATAAACATCTTTTCTCATTCATTTTATAACACTTTGTTTTCAAGCATCATCTGTCACCACATATTGTACTGCAGAAACTGATGACTTTCATAATCATTACTACCCGGTGATTTACCTATTTACTCTATGTGAAAGGTGTTAGCGGAGCGATTGGACTGCTGCTTTTTGGTGTTACTATTTGTTGTTGTAAAAACAAATCATGGAGGCGAAGAATGGGATTATGCAAGGCATCTAAGGTTGACCAAAATATTGAGGCCTTCATTAGAAATCATGGTCCCTTAGCTCTCACAAGATATAAATTTGCAGGTGTCAAGAAAATGACCAACTCTTTCAAAGATAAATTGGGACAAGGTGGTTATGATTCTGTATACAAAGGAAAACTACCCAATGGCTATCCAGTTGCTGTAAAGTTATTGAAGGCATCAAAAGAGAATGGAGAAGACTTTATCAATGACGTTGCCAGCATCAGTAGGACTTCCCATGTAAATGTTGTTACCCTTCTTGGGTTTTGTTTTGAAGGCAAACAAAAGGTTCTCATATATGAATTTATGTCCAATGGATCTCTTGACAAGTTTATTCACAACAATGCAAATAAGAATAGTCTATGCTTGACTTGGGAAAATTTGTATCAAATTGCAATTGGGATAGCTCGAGGACTTGAGTATTTGCATAGAGGATGCAACACTCGAATTCTACATTTGGATATAAAGCCACATAACATCCTTTTAGATGAAATTTTTTGTCCCAAGATCTTAGATTTTGGTCTTGCTAAGCTTTGTCCAAAAAATGAAAGCATCGTTTCAATTTCAAAAGCGAGAGGAACTATAGGTTATCTTGCTTTGGAGGTTTGGAATAGAAACATAGGTGGAGTTTCGCATAAGTCTGATGTTTATAGTTATGGGATGATGCTCTTAGATATGGTTGGAGGGAAAAAGAACATGAATTTTGAGATCAATTGTTCAACTGATAAATATTTTCCAGATTATATTTATGTTCAATTTGAGCAAGGGAGCAGTTGGGGATGTAATGGAGACAATAATGTGGAGGAAAATGATATTGCAAAGATAATGACCATTGTGGGTTTGTGGTCTATACAAACATTTCCAAGTCAAAGACCTACAATGAGTAGAATGATCGAAATGTTAGAAAGAAGGCTTGAGCTGTTGGAAATGCCACCAAAACCTGTCATGCCTTCCCCACTAAGATTAGAACTAGAATCTTCCACCACTGCTACTTCGACAATAGAGATTTTGGGTTTTCAAAGCTCTCCCCACAAGCTGCTAGAGGAACACTAGGATTCAGAAATGTGGAAAAGAAGTTCAGGAGAGGTCTCACGACATGGTATCATTAGCATTTATGGTTATCAAATGTCGCTGCCAAGTTTTTTGTTTTGTTTTGTTTTTTTTTCCTTTTGGTTGGGGGAAAGGGGGGGTTATGAAGCTGAGGCCTCCAAGACCATTGAGATATACTTACCATATTGGATTTTAAAAGTTTCCGTAAGTCTGACTTAATGATGATTTGGGCTTATTCATTTGTTAAAGGATGTTTTGATTCCTCATAAATTTGTCAAAGCTATACAGCTTCTTCGTCATTATGGAGGTACACATTGACAGTATAAATTTATAGACTTCGCTAAGATTGCATGCATGGTCTGTGCTAATGCTTTCATTTAAGGTATTAGCTAAGTTACATAAACGAGGGGAGCAATGACAAAAGGAAAGAAAAGAAAAGAAGAGACACTTCACAATCACAAATGTTATGGCCTAAAAGAACAAGAGAATTAAAAAAAAAAAAAACTTCATAATTCATCCGTAGCTCTTCACAGCGGAGCATATTGACATTCTCATGTTTTCTCACCTTCCAAGGCCTTTGACCACTTTCTGAGCCCCTTATGTTCATCCTCAGCCAATAATTCCTCTTGCCCCTTTGCACTGAAGATTGATAAAGGGGTGCTCTCCCTCTAGTGGCTTGTAATCTGTTTCTGTTTTTAAAGGAAGTTTAGATTCATTGGAAATGCCATCACAACCTGTCATGTCTTTCCTTGAGATTAGAACCTGAATGACTAGATGACTGTATGAGATAATTCCATAAAACCAGATTTGTTGGCACTATTTCATCAAGCCAAAAACAGTGAAGAATGATATTGTAAAGAGAAAAGCTAAAGTAAATACGATGCATTCGCATAGCATCATGATGCAGGTTCTCCAGAGTACTGAAACCCAGATGCAGGTTTTGGACTTGTTTGTTTTTGTTCTTTGTTTTCTTATTCTCAAAACAATTTTATAAAATTGTTTTTAAGAACAAGTTTTGGAAACAAAAAACAAAAAAATTTGTTTGGAAAATAATTTATAAAAAATCACATTTAAAAAAATATATAAAAAATTACACTTTGACAAATGGTAATTATCACCAGTAGTGATAAGTAGTAAGTAATAGAAGAGAAGAGAAGAAGATTTCTTCAATTTTTCAAAGCAAAAAAATAAATAACACAAAAACAAAAACAAAAAAAATGTAAAAGTTGTTTTAATTTTTCAGTTTTTAAAAACATATTATTGTTTTTTTTAAAACAGTCTGTTAGGATTATGGTTTTGATGATAACAAAGTTAGATTAAATTGGTTAAGTGTGTTGATCGATCATCTGATCGATCAAATGATTATCGATAAGCTGTCAGATAACTCTTCAGTATAAATCAGTTTAATGTTAAGTATTTTAATTGATGAGCTGTTCGATAATTCAGTGATCGATAAAATGATCGATTATCGCTAACGTAAAAGTCATATAAGGTAACTGTCGATTATCGATAGATTGATCGATAATCCAAGATGATCGAACAGGTGGCAGATAAAAAGAAGTGAATCTGAACTGATTTTATCGATCAAGTGATCGATAAATAAGTTATCGATAACGAGATCGATAAATGGTAAGACACTCTACCTATTTTGTTTATTGATTCTGTCATTGTTTATCAATCACATTGTTGATCATTTGTTTATCGATAATATGATCGAACATTGAGCTCTAACCTTCTGAAATGCAGGTACTGATTATAGACTATTGATCGATAACTTTATCAATCACCAAGTTATCGATAATTTGATCGATAATTTATGTTCCAGTTGCTTCTACTTAGTTTTTCCTAGAACTAAATTATCGATAACTTTATCGATAATTAAGCTCACTTACATAACACTTTTTCAGATAACATGATCGATAAACAACTTTAGAACAAATTCTTCACTTCACTGTTTATCGATAATTTGATCGAACATGTATTGATCGATCACCTATTCGATAATTCTTGGTATCCTTTTTTCTCACTAAATGTTTTACACTTGACTTTTATCGATAACATTATCGATCATAATTTTATCGATAATGTGTTCGATCAACATGCATTAAAGCTTCATTTCTGTAACACTTGAATTATCGATAAATTGATCGATCAACCTTTACTCGATAAACTGATCAATCATTGACTTCTGTTAGTTTAATTTCAGCGAGCTATAACATCTCTCTTACTCACTTGTCTACTTACTTCCAAACTGTTTTAGCTTGCATAATCTTCATGACTTCTTTACTAAAAATTTTGTATTAAAAAGAACTCTGGTTTACATATTAGCTTAAGATTTCCTGTTGCATTTTATCGATCACCTGATCGATAAACCATTGTTCCATCATCTGATCGATAAACCTCTTCAACTGATCCAAAAATTCTCACTCTGTTTTTTCGATAAACTAATCTATTAACCAGTGATCGATCACCACTTCAATCAACCATGTCCAGAATTTCTTTCTGCACTTTTGACGGATAATTCATTTCATCTAGAATCATTGAGTAATCAATTAGTCATTCTTCCTGTGTCATGATTAAAGCTTACACTGCAAGACTCTTACTTGTTTAAGTTTAAAATATGGATGCAGATTACTAAGAGAAATCACAACAGCTCTTCAACAGGATTACGTAGCCTGTAACCTACAGTGTTAGAAGCTCAGACGCATTAATGGCAGAACCGTTGGAACTGGAGAAACACGCAAACAGAGTCACAATGGCTAGAAGCTCTTCCGTCTAACGGTTACTTAACGATCTCAACTATAAAAGGCACGAAGAAGCATTAATGAGAGAATTGAATACCGGAACTACCATCTGTGATTATTAAGTCTAGCATTCAATACTCTGTTCCTTCAATACTACTGAGCGTCAGTGTTCATCATTAAAATTCACTCTGTAAGAGAGTCGATATCTATCCTTTATTAATCACTACTGAGTGATACTCAAGAGTGTGGACTCTTGAGTGGGTTTGTATCCTTACGGGAGTAAGGGGGAGTGATTGAGTGATTCAATTACTGTACTGAGGCACCAAGAGCCCGATCAATCTTAGAAGATAATGAAATACTCAGAGGTGTTCTGAGGACTGGACGTAGGTCAAGTGGTTAAGATCGAACTAGTATAAATCCTGTGTCTTCCCCTCTGCGGTGAAATCCCTCTTAACTCTAACTCTCTGTTTCTGATATTGTCTGGTTTTAATTTCGCAAATTTTTTTTACTCACCCAATTCACCCCCCTCTTGGGTGAGATTGCTACTAACACAGTCAACTAAAAACAAAATTCCAAACAAAGTTTTTTGTTTTTCTGTTTTTAAAAACAAAAAATTGTTTTAAAACAAGAAACTAAACAAACCTTTTATTTTTGTTCTGCTTTTTCATTTTGTTTTTGCTTTTGGCTAATAGGTGTTTAATGTTTGGTGCTGGTAATAGATTTAGATGTTCGATAATTCAGTAGGAACATGAACATAGGGATCATTTTCATTTATATAATCATGCTTTTAAAAAGAAAGAGTTAATACAATCTTTGGTTTCTTAAATTTACCCTTATTTTGGTTTTAGTCCCTCAAATTTAAACCATAGATTTTAATCCATCAAAGGGCAAAATGGTCCAAGTTCTTATTGGATTATAGGGACCAATGTTTTAAATAAAAAAAAACTTAAGAGACCAATACTTATGGTTTGAAATTTAAGGGACTAAAACTAAAATAAGGGTAAACTTCAACGACCAAAGCTTGTATTAACCTAAAAAGAAAATTGACACTGTTTATTTAAAAAAAAAAAAGAAAGAGTAACACTGGAAATCAATTATGCATAAAGTTTATATATTATTTTCATCCATTTTCTTTATTTTTTTTTGTTATGTACATTGGTTTTTATAAATGTAAAGCATCAAACGTCCCCTGAGCATCAATATACAACTAGTGGATGTTATTTTTGCAAAGATTGTGGATAACATATAGCGTCAAAACATTAACAAGTTACAAGCGATATCCTCAATCTGTAATTTTTAAAAAAAAAAAAAATTCGAGGAACATATACTAATGTCCTAATGTTACAGGTAGGACTAAACTCCTAACTTCTCATTTATAAAAAAAATTGTGGTTACAAAGTTTTCCGTCACATAAGAGAGCTTACATTGATGTCCAATGCGAATTGAATAATTGGGTGCTCTCAAAATGAGTGGTATATATATGATTGGGTAATGTTTAGCCAGTCCAAAATCACGTTTGCAATGTGACTTTCTATGAAGCAAACAATGGAGTTGAAGAGTGATGTGTGTGTGTGTGTAATATATTCCCTGAACTGTTATAATTACAGGCGTAGATATTCACTGAATCATAATTACAATCTTCTATCAAATGAACCTTGAACCGGATATTCTGAAGTTTAATTTATTCTTCTGGTATTTAATGTATAATCTAATTTGAGAGTTGATGTTGGTCATATATATATAAGATTATTTCACAGGTTTATCATTTTTAAATTGACCCTATTAATATTTCTTCAATGGAAAATTTTAATTTAACTAACGTTCTTAATCTATTCAAATTAGTTAATTAAATTTTACGTTATGTGGAGGAGTAATTGCTTTTCTCTTCTGGGTGAAGTAGAACTTGCCAGCTTATCTCACAGTTTAAAATATTTGCTAGACACAATCCTTTTTATTGAGTATACAAGATGTGAAAATAATGAAAGAGATCTCAAATATTTTCTATTTTTAACATAGAAATTTTAAGAATATTATATTAGAAAAATTACTGAAAATCCCCTATTGCAAAGTTACTTTTTAAAAGTATCTAAAATTTGTTTACAAAATTATTGCAACTTATTTTTTTAAAAAAATGCCTTTTTTTTAAACGGTATGCAACATACACGCAGTGGATAAAAATTTGTAACTATGCTTTTGATTTGTCTAGAACTCTCTAATCCTTCTATATTTAATATTGCCTCCGTACTTAATATAAAAACTAATTAAAATTTTAATATAAAATTTTTAATTTATTTTGTTTTTTATATTTATTTATTTCATCTCTTAATTAATTGTCACGGTAATTGCAAGAATTATATAGTTTTCAATAAACATAATTAATAAAAATATATTTAAAAAATAATATTTGTTTATTATAATAATTGACTTAATTAATTTTTTAATATTAATAGACTAGTCATGCAAATATGGAGGAGTTGAGATAATTTAATTCTGATAACTACAAAAAGATTACTTTTAAAGTCCGCCCAGCATCTTGAAGTATTTTTTGGGATGCACCTAGTGTCCTAAAATTATTTGTGGCGCAATTTTACCCCTAAAGTATTTAAAATGGTGTGCCTGTATCCATTCCTAACAAACTATTTATTTGACCATTAAAATGCTGAATCAGTTCTATTTTGACCAAAACAATCCTATGTGGCATATGAGATAAGGAGCTGACGTGTTAATTTTCTTCTTTTCTCTACTGTTCCTTCTTCCTCAGGTCTTTCGTTTCTAAATCCTTCTCTCTCTTTTAGATCTCCCTCCTACTCTCTTTGATGGCCGCTCTTGGATTCACTCTGGGTTTTTTATTCTTCTGCTCCTCCTCCTCTCAGATCTCGGCTTCTTCGCCCTCCATCCATCACAACTGTCTCTAAGTTATTGTCATAGTTCTTAACCACTCACTTTGCCTCCTCCTGGCTTTGCCCTCAAGAACCGCTCATTGTAGTGGGCGTGCCATGCGCAAGGCTCACACTACTAGAAAAAAGACCTTTAACGTCGCAAACTAACGGCGGTTCAGCAGAAAAACGAAGTGGAAAAAAACGCGGTGGCATTTTTGTAAATAAGTTGAAAGGTTTATTATTTTCCACGGCGGTTTTGAATAAAACCGCCGTGGAAAGTATTTTCCACGGCGGTTCTTTAAAGAACCGCCGTGGAAAATATTTTTAACGGCGGTTCTTTAAAGAACCGCCGTTAAAAACACTTTCCACGGCGGTTTTATTCAAAACCGCCGTGGAAAGTGTGTTCTTCTATCGCCGAAACCCGCTCGACTCCTCCACTTTCTTTCTCATTTCTTCAGTGCGCCGTGGTCCCCCTCTGCCCCACCACCGTGAAACTGCCATTACCGGCCATTCCCGCCTCTAGCCCACCGTTTAAACTCCTCCATTGAGCCCTTGGAGCCTTGCCGCCGTGCGCCGCACTCCGCCGTGGTCGACCGCGCCTCCCAATTCCGTCCGCCGCCGTCCGCCACTGAAATCCGGTCATACCCTCCACTATCTAACCGAAGACCGGTCCGTTGCCGCCGTCCGCCGCCGTCCGCCGCCGCCTCACTTCGCGTTTGAAGCTTCTCTGCTCTGTGAGTATCCTCTTCTTTCATTCTTTTCAATTTTTCTTGGTTTGTTGAATGTTTTAGCCATGAAAATCTGTTATATATGAAATGGGTTGTTAGATTTACATTGTGGTTAGCTTCTATTGTTCATTTTGCATTTTTATGTGGTTGAACCGTTGATTGGTGTTAATTGGTAGGCATTAGATGTGAGAAAACCTTAATTCCTTTTTACATACTGTATTAGAAATATGTTAAAATGTTGGAGTTGATTAATTGTGAAGTTTTTAATTTTTTTTATAATTTTTTGATATTTATTTCGAATTTTTGATAATTTTTTGTAATAAATATAAGAATTTAGTGATAAATAATCTGTTAGTTATTTTGTGTTTTTTTCCTTCGTTATGAATTTTGATTGATAGTAAAGTATTGTTTAAATAATCTGTAGAACAATGGATCGTAGTTGGATGAAAGCTAGGAGAATTAGCAAGGAATATGAGGATGGGGTTGAAAAATTTCTTGAGTTTGCTCAGAGAAATGCCCCTAGTAAAGGAGATGGATTGTACTATTGTCCTTGTGTCAAATGTTTAAACAATAGTCGACGGAGTATTTCTGAGATAAAAGAGCATCTTATCTGTAATGGGATAAATTTGAGGTATACAAATTGGATATGGCATGGAGAAATTAGAAAGACTACACTGTCTGCAAATGAGAAGGTTGTTAATGAAGACTTTGGTGATAGAATTTCGGATATGTTTCGTGATATAAGGTCTGAATCCTCTACACAGTTTTCTTCCACCTTTGAAACTTTGTGTAGTGATGCAGAGACACCTTTATACCCGGGGTGCAAAGATGATTACACAAGATTGACAACCGTATTGAAACTGATGAATTTGAAGGCAAGAAATGGTTGGACCGATGCTAGTTTTACGGAATTGCTTGAATTGCTGAGTGATATTCTTCCCAAAGGGAATTCACTTCCGAAACGAATGTATGAGGCAAAAAAGATTTTGTGTCCGATGGGTTTGGAATATGAGAAGATACATGCGTGTCCTAATGACTGCATATTATTCAGAAATGATTATGAAGAGTTGAATAAGTGCCCTAAATGTGGGACTTCAAGATACAAAATGAAGAAAGATGATGGTGATTATAATGAGATGACCAAAGGTTCTCCTTTAAAGGTTCTGTGGTATCTTCCAATAATACCACGATTTAAGCGTCTATTTGCTAATGCCACAGATGCAAAGAACTTGAGATGGCATTTTGATGAGAAAATATGTGATGGAAAGCTTCGTCACCCAGCAGATTCTCTTCAATGGAAAACAATAGATCAAAAATTTCCTCAATTTGGTAGCGAGCCAAGAAACCTTCGGCTAGGGCTTTGTACGGATGGAATTAACCCATATGGTAATCTTAGTAGCACACACAGTGCTTGGCCAGTGCTCCTCGTAATTTACAACTTGCCTCCTTGGTTATGTATGAAAAGAAAGTATATCATGCTATCTTTGATGATCTCGGGGCCAAAACAACCGGGAAACGATATTGATGTGTATTTGGCACCTTTGATTGAGGATCTGAAGAAATTATGGGAGGAAGGTGTTGATGTGTTTGATGCATATAAACAAGAGACCTTCAATTTACGTGCCATGATCTTCACCACGATAAATGACTTTCCAGCATATGGAAATTTGTCTGGATACAGTGTTAAGGGGCATAAAGCATGCCCGATATGTGAAGAAGGCACCCACTATATGCAACTTAAACATGGCAGGAAGACAGTATATCTTGGTCACAGAAGGTTTCTTAGTCGGTATCACCCTTACCGTAGATTGAAAAAGGCATTTAATGGCTCACAAGAATATGAAATGGCTCCAAGACCATTAACTGGAGAAGAAGTTTATCAGCGGGTGGAGGGAATTAATGTGGTCTTCGGTAAGAAGAAGAAGAAGAAGACTGCCAGTGAGAGAAATATATGGAAAAAAAGATCTGTCTTTTTTGATCTTCCATATTGGCGAAGTCTTGATGTGAGGCATAGTCTAGACGTGATGCATGTGGAGAAGAATGTATGTGAGAGTCTTGTTGGTACACTTTTGCATATAAGTGGAAAGACTAAAGATGGAATCAATACAAGACGAGACTTAGTCGAAATTGGAATAAGAAATGTTCTTCACCCACAAGAAAGAGATGGTAAGAGGGCTTATTTACATCCAGCTGCGCACACATTATCAAAAGAAGAGAAAAGAAGTTTCTGTGGTTTTGTCAATACTATTAAGGTGCCACAAGGTTATTCTTCTAATTTAAGCAAACTTGTTTCAATGCAAGATTTGAAGATAACGGGAATGAAGTCTCATGATTGTCATGTGTTGATGCAACAATTACTTCCACTTGCTATTCGAGGCATTATGAAAACCGATGTGAGAAATACTATTACAAGACTTTGTATGTTTTTTAGTGCCATTTGCAGCAAAGTCATTGATCCTGCTGAGTTGGATGAATTAGAAAATGAAGGTTATGTGATCCTCTCTCAATTGGAAATGCATTTTCCTCCATCATTTTTTGATATTATGGTCCACTTGATAGCTCATCTTGTGCGAGAGATAAGACTTTGTGGCCCTGTGTGTTTAAGATGGATGTACCCTTTTGAGAGATACATGAAAATCCTAAAAGGGTACTCTAAGAATCCTTATCGGCCTGAGGCATCAATTGTTGAGAGATATGTAGCTGAGGAGGCAGTTGAGTTTTGTAACGCATATCTTGACAGGGTAAAGGCAGTTGGTCTTCCTCAATCTCGACATGATCAAGGGAGAAGAAGCAAGGGAACACGGGGTGTCATAGTGAGGTCTATGTCAAGAGAAGTTGTAATGCAGGCACATCTATACATTTTAAACAACACGGATGAAGTTTTGCCGTACTTAAATGCTCACAAGAATATGCTGAGGAACTTGAATCCAAGAAAGAGTGACATGCAACTAGCTAATGAACATAATAAGTCATTTGCAGAGTGGTTCAAGCGAGAAGTGTTAAAAGATGGCAATCCTTCTGAGACAATACAGAGGCTAGCTGCAGGGCCTTCTTTTGAGGTTTTGTGTTGGGGTGGATATGATATAAATGGTTATTCTTTTTACACAAAAACCCAAGACGATAAGAGTACTATGCAGAATAGTGGGGTGATGGTAGTAGCGGAAGCCATGCATTTTGCTAGTTCTAAAGACAGAAACCCAATGTTGGCGGCAATGTCCTATTATGGAATAATAGAAGAGATATGGGAGGTTAGTTATACCAAGTTTAAAGTTCCCGTCTTCAAATGTAAGTGGGTTAATAGTAATGCTGTGCAAGTGGATGAAGAATTTGGATTTGTTTCGGTCGATCTTGAGAGGTTTGGATACGGAGACGAGCCATTTATTTTGGCAAGTCAAGCAAAACAAGTGTTCTTCGTTCCCGATCTAGCAAAAAAGAAATTGTCTATCGTGCTTCAAGGTAAAAGGCAAGGAGTTGGTGGAGATGATGGTGACTTAGAGCTTAATCTTGATGAAACCCCGCCTTTCACAGCTACTCGACCTAAAGCAGTTGAATTAGATTTGGTAGATGATGACTATGCTGTTAGAGATGATCATTGTGAAGGAATTTGGGAGGATAATCGTTGTAAGCCTCAAATGAATTTTTTGATTTTTTTTTGCTAAATATACTTAATAATATAGTGTTTTATATTAACTTGATATTTTTTATTCTTACATTTATTAATTCCTTATTCTTTAAACAGGAAATGGACGGATCCGGTCAACAGGGTTCTGGTGATGACAACTCTTTTACTAGCCGGAGAAAGGGTAGAGGGCCAACCCATATGAGGCATTTAGCTTTACGTGATGAGAGCACACAGCCTACGAGGATTACAGTGGAATTTGATGATGATCTGAAGCCTATAGGAAAGGATGGGGCTCAATTTACTAGTTATGTGGGTTATCTCGCACGCAGTAAAATTAGCATTGACATTCCTAACTGGAAGAAAGTGGACAAAGATTTGAAGAAAAAACTTTGGGAGGATATATTGGTATATTGTGCATTGTTTTCTCTACTTGTTTCAATTATAGTTGTTTATTTACTTTATAACTCTATGCTATTATTGTATTGCATGCAGCTGACATTTGATATTCCTGCCACTAAACAAATGAGAGACCGTCTGTTGAAGCAAATTGCTGAACGGTGGAGGGATTTTAAGTCCATGCTTACAACACATATATTAATGGAAAAAGAAAGGGTGTGCATCCTAAGGAACGATACCAGTTTATTAGCGATGAGGCATGGGAGAATTTTGTGAAGCAACGTGAAGACCCCGCATTTCAGGTTTGGTTTCTTCAAACTTAATTTTTAATCAGGTCATATTTTATTTACCTAAACTAATTTTGTCGATTTGGTTTCATTGTCATAGGCATTGAGTCAGAAGAACAAACAAATATCTGAGCAGAATGTATACCCACATACCATGTCTCGTGCAGGGTATGGTGGGTTGGAAAGAAGTATGATGGAGGAACGACTGAAGAATGCACAGATGGCTGCTGTTTCAGATCCTACTGGCTACATGCCATCCATTGAGCGTCCTTCTCGCCAAGAAAAATGGAAGGCGGCGAGGATTAAAAAGGGTCAATACATTACTCCACAGTCTGCTACTGTTGCTGAGAGGATTGTAAGTAATATTTAAGAATTATGCTTCATTGATTGTTTTTTTCAATTATCTTAAATTGAATTTGTTGTTTTAATGATATAGGATACACTTGAGGAGCAACTATCTCAAGGTACATTCATCCCTCAAGGACGGATGGATATCTTGGCCACTGCTATTGGAAAGGCTGACCATCCCGGAAGAGTCCGAGGGGCCCCTAAAGGGATTGGTATTAAAGAATTTTTTGGCTCTGCTTCACGAAGAAGCACCAGATCATCCTCCGCTAACATGGTATCTAAAGAGGAGCTCGACCAACGACTACAAGAAGAAACAGAGAGAGTTCGAGCTGAACTAAGTCAACAACACATGGCAGAGATGCAAAAGATACGTGATGAATTCGATGCCAAGTTTCAACAGACTTTGATGATGATGGGTACGAGCGGATTCCAGATGCCTCGAGTATCTGAACCTTCCCAGGTAATAATCACACATCTTTTTAAATCTTCTAAAGATTCATTTGATCCATTTAAACTTATTTAATGTTTCTTAACTAATTTCATATTATGTTTCAGGGTTCACCTGTGATAAAAAAGCGGAAAGGGCAGTAATAATCAGACTGTGCCACTGACAGTGTCTGACCCTGACCCTAGCCCTGACCCTGTCGAAGACAATGGGATGCCGTGTTCTCTCTATGTAGATTATGAAAATTCACCTGTTCATGTTGCTAATGGTCGAGCATTCATGGGCACAACGATTCACGGCAACAAAATTCCGAGCAATCAAGCAAGGGTGACAGTGGAGAGGATTGTTCGTGGTCAGGGGGGTACACCAGTGCCTAATCCTACTGATGAGGTTCGACTCTTGGCCCAAGCTAAAGGACATTTCATTTTGTGGCCAAAGAGACTTATTACAAAGCCAATAGTGAAGAAGGCGGCAGCAAAGAAGGCCACAACGAGCGCATCATCTGATCCTGTACTCTTGCCTCTTCCTAGTGATGTTGCGCTTATGTATTCCAGTTTGGAGGTTCTTCATTCCATAGTGCCAAACATGGATAAGCCTGTGACTTTCAAGATGCCGTTGGGGGTTGTGGGTTCAGATATAACATACGACTTCACCATTGACAAGAGGGACCTCGTTCAGTTCCTCAACTTTGAGGAGCTTGATATAGCCTTCATGCAGCTTGCTATTTTGTAAGTTACAATATCATTTTCTTATTACATATTATACTTCATGCATGTCCTAATGTTTTTTACTTGAACAACAGGCATTTTAATCAAATCTGTCGAAACGGAGGACTTGAAAGAACATATGGCTTTATGTGTCCTCAAAGGGTGCAGAAAGAATTTAATACTGTGGAAGCAAGGTCAATCTACATTATGACCGTAATGAGTCAGACCAAAAAGCAAATATATTTTGCACCTTACGTGGAAGGTAAGTGTATTATTGTATTTGAGATATACAAGTTGTATGTGTCGGGTTATAATTAACATGGTTTGCCTTTTGCAGTTATCATTGGACTTAATTGTTTGTGCCCCTTTTGACAACAAAGTTTACTGGTTCGATTCACTCTGTGGAAGTCCATCCGAAGAAACCAAAGATGTCATCGACACGTTAGTTTTTATTTATATATTTATTACTTGTGAAGTTTATACAAGCATGCTCTAATATCATTTTCTCTTATAATGTTGATAGGGCTTTTCATAGTTTTAATGTCGTGGCGATTAAACAAAATAGACAAGCACCAACATGGATTCTTCCACAGGTATATGTTGTTTTGAACTAACTTTTAAACATTTTTTGATGAATTAAAGTTAATGTTTATAATCAATAATGTCTAATATTCAATTTTATATCTTATTTTTTAAGTATCGTTGTCAACAAGGACATGTTGAGTGTGGATATTATGTCATCCGCTACATGAATGACATAATTGAGACAGGAACGACTGAGAAATTAAACGAGGTAAAGATGAGTTACGTTGCATGATGTTCTTCAATTTATTTCTCATTTTTGACTAAGTTTACTATGTTATTTTTGATTAACAGATATTTCAAAATACTACGCCATATCTCATGGATGACATCAACTTGATGAGGGACACTTTGTCAACAACATTGGTAGAAAAAATTGAAATTTAGCTTTCTCTCGGTTCCCTCTTATATTGTTCATGATTTCCATTGTACAAAGAAGTAGTTACTTCTATTTCAGAATTGTTGGACCTAGCTAGCCAATACGTGTTCCTTGGTTACCACTTAGTTCTATTATGTTGGCCGGTTTCCCTATTTTGGAATTGTGTAAAAAAAAATTTCATTGCTGTATATTAACTAGCTAATTGATCTTGTTCTGCGTGATCTGCACTGCCTACATTTGTTTGGAGCTGTAAACTGCAGGGTGGTAAACACGAAAATTTCGCAGAATTTTAAAAAAAAAAAAAAATTTTAACGGCGGTTATACATATAACCGCCGTTAAAACGCTTTTCCACGGCGGTTCTATAGATAACCGCCGTGGAAAGTATACTTTCCACGGCGGTTCTATAATTAACCGCCGTGGAAAGTGGACTTTCCACGGCGGTCAACTATAGAACCGCCGTGGAAAGTGGACTTTCCACGGCGGTTATCTATAGAACCGCCGTGGAAAGTCCACTTTCCACGGCGGTTCAAAACCGCCGTGTTTTCCTTGCCTTTCAACGTCGCCTTCAACAACTACGCCTTCAAAACCGCCGTTAAAAGCCACTTTTAACCGCCGTTAAAAGCTTTTTTTCTGGTAGTGTCAAGACACCGCTTTTGGGTGTGTTTGGATTAGTGGTGGAGAAGTAACTTTTTTTTCAATTTGACTTTTACAGAAGTCAGATTGAGTAAAAGTCAGATAGGGTAATGCGATTTATGTTTGGATTGGGTTTTAGAAAAAAGCCAGTTTAAGAAGCTGAAACTTGTTTGGATGATAAATGTAAAAGTAAGTTTGGATGTAAAATGACTTAAAAGGATATGAATTCTATTAAATAGCACATATCTAATATTAGATATATATATATAAATATATATATAATGTGACTATTTTTTAAGAAGTAAGAAAAATAAAAATTATTAAAAGTAAAGAAATTTAATTTATTATTAGAAAGAAATTATATATATAATGTGACTATTTTAAATAAAATGACAATAAAATTATTAAAAATAAGGAAATTTAATTTATTGTTATAAAGAAATTATATATATAATGTGACCATTTTAAAAGAAGTATTGAAAATAAAATTATTAAAAATAAAAAAATTTAAGTTATTATTAGAAGGAAATTGAAAAATAATAAAATACTTAATTAAATATATGTAATGGATAAATATAACATTTAGAGGTCATACATATGTAGCATTTTAAAACTAAATACATCAAATAACTAATTGGATGCCATGCTCAATACAATTTGGTCTCTGATTGTGTCACGCACATGATTCATTTGTCTTGATCTAGGTAAATTTGAAGAGGATGTCTTACCAGCTTCATCATCATTGTTTTCGTCAATTGTACTTTCAGATTGAGCTTGTATGAAATCTCTATCAGTTTCAGAATTTCTTCGGAGGAAATTATGTATAGCCATTGTAGCACAAACTACTTGGACTTGAGTTTTATACTTGTAACTTGGTATCTTCTCTAAGATGCAAAACTTATACTTCCACACCCCAAAAGTCCTTTCTATAGTGCACCTCAAATTTGAATGGTAATAATTGAAGACTTCGTTATAATTTTCAAATCCTGGTTGTCGCCTGAAGTCTGGAAGGTGATAGTGCTCACATCTGTACGGACCAAGATATCCTGGTGGAGTTGGATAGCCAGCGTCGACCAAATAATACTTCCCTAATAAATCATGAAATTATGTTGACATTGTGAAATTAATGAAAATATAAAATGAATTTGATATAATTAAAATTGAAGCTAATGAAAATATACTTGGAGGTGGATGAGGGAAATCCAAGGCTGGAGTTGAGACAGTAGTGTTAAACACACGAGCATCATGTGCAGTACCTTCCCATCCCACCAACACAAAAGTGAAGCACATGTCCCAGTCACATACAGCCATGACATTATGTGTCGGATATCCCTTTCTCCTGATATATTTGTCTTGCTTCGAAAGGCTCACCACACATCGTACATGAGTGCCATCAATTGCTCCTATTGCATCATTGAAATATGACGAATATCGTTTATCGTTTTTTATTTTTGGGTGAGTTACAGAAAACGTAGGATTGAGTGGTTTAATATATTCCCTGGATAGACTAAGGCAAGCTTGTAATACTCTATGAAAATGCCTGCTTACAGTTTCTCCTGAATGTTGAAACCTTTCTTGAATCATCCTCTTACATTGTCCATGACCAACCGTGTTCAAAAACATACCAACAATTTCTTCCACTCCCAGATACTTAGAATTTTGTAAACCATGTTCGACCAATTTAGAGCATAATCGCATGAACATTTCTTTTTCCATTTGAAACATGTCATAACACCGAACTTCATGATCTCACAAAATTTCTTGCACCCATAAATTACCTGTTTGCTGACTAGTTCTTCGTGGCTCTTTGCACACATAAGGCATCACATATTGACTCACCAATACAGCTACCTCTTCATACTGTGTTATCTCTTCATCTAAAAAGGAAATCAATTGAGATTGTTCATCTTCCTCCGACTCCTCTTCAGACTGTTAATCTTCCTCCATCCACTCAAACGTAAATTGATTGTTCCAATTTGCCATAGATAATGTCACTTGTGAGCTTGGTTAAATTCAACTATAAGAATTTTTTTAAGCGACAAATAAATATTTTAGGTATGTGCAAATAAATATTTTTTTTGCTGTTAAACATGCAAACACATAAAAATTAGTCTAAAAACATTCATAAGCTGCAATTACCACTATAAATAACACATGTAACTTAGAAACATTCAAAACATTCATAATCAGTCAACAAGTTACATAATTTCATAGTTCCACAAACATTAACTTAAAAACATATAATAACAACTCTGGTCGAAGTTATACAAAATAAAGTCATAACATGCGTCCTAAAATATAGTTCAAGCAGGCGGGGGTTTCAGCCATGATGGTGGATTGTATGCCATATCCTATAGCCATGCAACCAAGTATTCCGGCTGTCCTTTTAGTGAAACAACCATTTCCCGAACACTCTTGTGCAACAGAAGTCTTAAGCACTGGTTTTGGAAATCAGAGTTACTTCTAATTTCCTCAAGGCAGAGCACTTCAGCTGTAACGTCAGAAATTGATACCTCTTTTATTTTGTTTAGAACTGCCGTTCTAGCCTTAGATGCAGTAGTTATTTCACTAACTGAATCTGCTATTTGTCTTAAGGCTGGAATTTTTTGCTTTTTTTGCCTGCTAGACCCTTCACCTCTCTTCCTCTTCCCATGGCTTCCTGAACCACTAGGTGCAGTATTTGCTGTCAAGTTTACACCTGCCATCTCATCTGTAACTCCTACACTAGCACCTCCAAGATCTTCTTCGCTATCCCCCGATCCTTCAAGGAGATTTGTATCAACTCTATACACATTCTCTTCGTCATCCTCTTGTGTCTGAGGTTGGGTTAAAGACGGTGCCAACATATCCTCTCCAGATGCTATCACACCCTTGAATATCGTATTTAATTCATGAGCAAACTTTAACCCCTGGTACCTAAACTTTTCATACTGGGGATTCTCCTGCAAGAATACAATCAACAAAAATAAAAAGCCTATAACAAGTAATAACACAGTTCATAACTCAAGATTAACAATTATATACCAGTTTTTTCTTTTCTCACCACTCATTTGTTGCCACCACTGTATTGTTTATAGGGTCCCAACCTACACCAGTCTCTTTGGTTAAATCAACCCATGTCCTCCAATCCTTCCTCAAGCTATCGAGCCCATTTTTCAATTGCTTCCTCTCATATGATTTTCCTGTTTTTGCATTGAATGCAGAGTGAATGTTGTTCCACCCAAGCTTTGAAAATGATGTTCCTTGACGATTTTTCTAGTAGATTTGCTCCGTGCATTCTTTAAGTAACACCTCTGTGGTGCTTGTATCCCATGTTGCCTTACCTTTTTCTTTGTTCATAATTCTATTAAAAAATGTCAATCAAGAATGCAAAAGGGAGTTACAGTGAACCAGAGCACTTTTCTTCCAACAATGCAGAAATATTATGTTTCTTTTATAAATAAATATGAGAGGAAATATCTAATATATATAATATTTATAAATTATAATCTCACAATCAGATATATTTAGGTTTGTAAAACATACTTATCAACAATACGCATCATTGATGAATATATACACCACTTTTTAGAAACACCGATCTTCAGATTTTCAAACTAAAAAACACACACTTTTCGAAGTTTGTGGCAAATAATTAACAGGAAAGGGGTAGTTAGTTCGCCAGAATCACAAATCATAAATAGAAACACAGATCTTCAAATTTTCAAACTAAAATGCGCCAACGAGTTTGAGCTTGTCGCAAATAAATAACAGGAAAGACAAACTAAACACACAGAGCTAAAAAACCCCATTAATCGATACTACCAAGTCAGTTCTTCCTACTACGCTACTACCAAGTTCGACAGCTAGGCCACATTAATCGAAAGAACATCAGATCAAGAGCAAGAACATCATATCAATACTCCTAAATCAATAACAGCTATGGGTTCGACGGCAACCAAGAACAAGAATCAAAGACAAGCAGATTTGGGACCAAAAACATGTATCTCTTACTAGGTGAACAAACGAGACTCTAACCAGTGTGGATCAGGAGCAGACGCGATCCGGCGGCGGTGAAAACAGACGACAACGCTTGCAACTGAACAGAGGAAGAAGATGAATGAAAATGATATTTGAAGGATTTGAATGAACGACCACAGTCCAACCACTCCCACACAACAACCAGAACTGATGAGACAGTGGAACACGGCCGAGACACGGTGGGAGACAGTGACGACAACGGATGGCGACGCTAGAAGAACTGAACGAACAGAGGAAAGAACTAATGAGACGGTGGAAGAACTGAACGAACGACCACGGTCCACCCACTCCCACACAAGAACCCGAACTGTTGAGACAGTGGAACGCGGCAGAGACACGGTGGGAGACGGCAGGCGCATGGCGGGGATATGGCAGCAGACGTCGCGAGGAGTTTAGCTTTAGAGCGTCTTCCAAAATGAGTGCATGTGTGTCCTTTTTTTGTCTTTGGGCTGAAGTGAGAGAAAAAGAATGCAGGAGGGTCAGTTAGGTAAAAAAATTAACACCCTAATAAAATACTCCAACGGTTTTCTCAACGCAGCTGCGCATCCGAAAAAAAGTGTAATATCCTAAGTTTTATTTAGGCCAAAAAAAATGAAAAAAAATTCAAAAAAAATTGAAATATAATATAATATAATATAATATAATAATATTTTATTATAATATTTTTAAAATAAAAAAGGAGAAATATATATATATATATATATATAAAAGTCAACTTTCCACCGAATTCAATGGAAAGTTAACGGTGGGGCTGGAATTTTGGAGGGGGTTGCGGTAGAATTCAACCCCCTCAATAAATATTTAGGGTTGTTAAATACCCCCTCCCCCAAATTCATTTCTCGCATCAGACGCAAGAAGGAAAGAGGGATAGAGTGGGTGAGGAACGAGAGACAGAGAGATAGAGTGGAAGGAGCAGACCGGTAAAGGAGAGGGCAAGTTTTGAAGATATTTTAGGTACATAAAATTACTTCTTTTTATCAAACTTTCTTTATAAATATTTTTTGTATATTTTAAGCTTCCTATTTACGTTAGTACTATAGTGATTAGAGAAAATTTTGAGACTTATATATGATATAAGTATTGAGTTTTGATAAAAGATGACAATTGAAATTTAGAAGTTAATGAGTTGTTAATTTTAATTGGTTTAGATTTGTCTATTTATTAGTGTTAGTATTTAAATTAATTTATTTAGTTGAAAATCTGTCATGTATGGGATATACCATATTTTTACCGATTAAATTTAAGTTAAATAATTTATTTGGATTGTTTGATATATTATTGAGATTTTAATCAGTTTACTTTTATTTATTGGGTGACTGGAGGTTTTAAAATAATTATTGTAGCTAAAAATTTTATTATTTATGGAAATATATACCATTAAAGTTTTGATTATATTATTTAGTTATAAATATTTAAAGTATTATTAAATTTTTAAGAGTTTGATTTTGAGGTTTAAACTGAAAATGAGAGTTTTTAGAATTTAGAATATAGTAATTTTTTATTTGGAAATTGTGGAAAATCCTTTTTATTAAGGTAAATAATTTGGAGGTGGTAAATAATTAATTTGGGTTGTTAGAAATTTTAATTGTTTCTAAAATACTTCATAATTTTTGGGTTATGAGAGTTGCGGGAATTTAGAATAAAAATTTACTTAAATTAGAAAATTTAACTAATATAGATAAGTTTAATTAATTAATTAATTAGTTTATATTAATATGTGGTTATATTAATTGTGTGGATTAATTATTGGTTGAGCAAAGGATTGACCTTGTGGTAATCCTTAATATTGCTTTGGCGAGAGGTAACCACTTTTCACTTGTTATATGTGCTAATATGTTGTTTGTGAGTATTTTGCTGTTTTAGAATAATATTTGTTATTTGGAACTCGAGACAATATGTTATATCTTTTGAGTTATGAAAATTGTCTTGTGGGATTTTTTGGAATTGTGATTGAGAAGTTTGGAAAAGATATATGATTTATATTTTATGGATTATACTGAGAAAAGATTGAGACATTTGTATTATATTGTGAATGATTGGTTGTTATTTGGAGTTTGGATTGAGTGTTATCCTACCACGTGGTAAGGCCGCCATTGGTGCACATTGGTTGGCTTCTTCTTTCGTCCCCCATAGTGAGGGATAGGCCTTTGTGGCTTCTTATTCGTCCCCCAGAGTGAGGGATAGGCCCATATGTTTGATTGATCCCTCAGAGTGAGAGATAGACTTATGTAGCTTGTGTGTTGACCCCCATAGTGAGGGTTTGGATGATTGAAATTATATTTTTGGATATATCTATGTTTCTCGAGAATTAATAACTGTCCCACTTGACACCTCACAAGCACATGTCAGTATGTATGATGAGTTGGAAAGTTGGTTACTGAGGCATTTGTCTCACCCCGTGGTTTAACATTTTCAGGTGATAGTTCAGGGGGTGGCCCACCAGGGAAGGCTCCGGAGGCATAGTATGTTGTTATAGCTTGTATAGCCTCTCTGCTTTTGTTCTATGTGTTGACTTGTTATAATTGTCACATAGGGCTCATCTACTATCATGATGTAAAATAATACTTTTAATTACTACTATTTGGTATGATAGGACCGCGAGGAGGCCCCGAAACATCTTAGACTCTGCATGTAATGCTCCTTTGAAAGTGTTGACTTTTGACTAATGAGCTCTATAGTTCATATTAAACTGATTTATCAGTTCGTATGGTTGAAAATATAAGTTTGGTTTGGGCTAATGGTTGAATGATATTTCTGGACTTTGGAAGTTCAACGCCCAAGGTAACGATCGATGTTACTCTTATTATAAGTTTATTTCTTTTAACCATGATAGCGATTTTAAAATTTTAAGGTTTCTTCTTTTCTATCATGGTTAATCATTCAAATAAATTGTTGGATTTAATCTAAAATGGTTCTGAAAGAGCGGTTGTCACAAAAAGCACCCAAAATAAGCTTCTCCCAGAAGCCCGTTTGAGCCTCACAAGTCAGATAGCCCCATCGCAGATCCAAATATGTAAAACCACAGTCACATTAAAAGCTAGATTGGGACGCACATTTGGGGGCCCAAACGTGGTCCCAAACAAACCCTTTAAAGGTCTGTTTTTACTTATTATATATAGATTCTGTTTTGATTAAGTAAAAGGTTCGAGCTTTTTTTTCGTGGGGTTGATTTTATTTATTGTAGCTTCTTTCAATCTGAAAGATGCCAATTGATAATCCACTCATCTTCAAGGAAATCACTCACCAAAATCTTGGATCCATTTTGCGCACTAAAAATAATTCACTGCTATTTTGTGTCACTAATTTTTTGAGGAAATTTTTTGGTCCAAAATAGTTTTTTTTAGGGAGTTTAAGGTTTACCTGTAACTTCACTCAACTCCTTGTTGCCTTTTTCTTTTTAGTTTAGGGCTCTAGACCGTAGAAGTTGGAAAGCACAATTTATTTATTTTGTTTTTAATTTTATATTATACCTTTTTCATATTAGACGAGACTCATGAGAGACAAAGCACAATGTTACCTATCTTCTTTATATTGATGCAAAGAAAAAAATATGCAGATCGAAAGTTGCTTCTCGTTGAGGAATTGGACACCCTACAATGTGATGAAAGAATCATGGCAAACTTGGAAAAGGGCAGATTTTGTCAATGGCAGGAGGTTGACAAAAGGGCGAGCCCAGCAAATGAGAGAGAGAAAGAGACCTGAGGAAAAGGAATTGTAAAAAGAAGAAGAAGAAACAAATTTACACGTCAGCTCCTTATCTCATATGCCACATAGGATTGTTTTGGTCAAAATAGAGCTAACTCAACATCTTAACGGTCAAACAAACTGTTTTGTTAAGAATGAATATAGACGCACCATTTTAAATGCTTCAAGGGTGAAATTGCACTCAAATAACTTTAGAACACTGGGTATATCCGAAAAAATACTTTGAGATGCTAAGCGTATCTTAACCCCCAGAAATACCCTTATTTTATAACATGGCGAAATTGATCCCTATCTTGGCCATCAGAGTATTTATCAAAACTACCATCATCATCGACAGAGACGACGGACGGTGAGAGTTTGGCCTTTGGCGACACCCAAACCGGTCTTCTCTTTACTCTGCCGCTACTGGTGGTGGAGATGATCGAAGTCGAATTTTAGTTTTTCCACTTTCATGTTTCTGATTCTATAGTTAAAAACCTCAACAAAAAAATATCCGGCTGTAAAAAATCCAAAAATATAGGCGCACGCTATTTTTGTCAATAATTGGAATGGCAGAGGATATTCCAAACTCGACAATTGAAAAAGTTGCACAGGAAAAAAGGTCTAAGAAAATGAGAGTGAGAGATGTTGAATGTGATTGAAGTGAAAATCTAGCCCACGGCGATGGGAATTATGATTTATTTTCCATATACAATAAATAAAAATTGTGACAACAAATTTTAGGCAACGGGTTTGCTGGGAAAAGGAAGACCTTCCTTTTTTTTTTGGCCCCTTGTCCCGCATTTCTACTTTTCTCAGCCATCGGAATAACCCCCCTCGCTATCTTCCAAATGCCAAAACCGTGACCCAACTCGATGGATGTTCGAAACTTTGAGATCAGGCACGCAGAAATTTCCTTGAAGTTTACCATGCATGATCCTGGAAAGTCATACCAGCAGACCGTACTTGAACATTCAACGACGCGGATTTTTGTTGAAATATTAATATCTTTAATCGTTAATTGTACCTCATAAAACTTAAGATAAATGATGTCGTCGTCATGAAATGCTTCATTCTGTGGGGTCTTTTGTTCCTGTCTATTATATAATGTTTTCATATTCACAAAAAGATCCACCGTTCGATACTTTCTATAGGAAGAAAACCATTAGGATGATACATAAATAAACCATTTAATTTTCGCATTTTTCAGACACTCGGAGCTCATCATGTCAAAACCCCTGAACTTCATTGCCGCTCTCTCCTTCTTCTGCCTCACGCACAGTATTGCGGAAGTATCTTCTTCAATATGTTCCCCTTCTGCCGGTTGTGGCAATGGAGTTCCCATTTGGTATCCTTTCTGGGTGAACAACAATTCCTCCCAAGAAAACTGCGGTTACCCTGATTTTGGTCTCAAATGCTCCGATCATGGCCGACCCATCATCAGTCTTCTAAGCGACCCATACTATGTCACAGATATAAACTACCATAATTATACAGTAACACTTGTGGACATGGATGTGGTGGACCAACCCTGCCCCAGAGCACGCCGCAATGTTAGCTTAGGAAACCTCCCACTGAGTGTTGATGATCAGCTGAATGTGAACCTGAGTTTCTACTTCAATTGCAGCGTATCTGATAAAGTCAATAATCTTCCTTTCAACCCCATAGGGTGCATGAAAAATGGGGGATCGAAGCAGTCATATATCGAGACGACACGGTGGGATACATATGGGCTGAATATAGAATGTGGGGAGAAGGTGGTAGTAGCGGTGAAGCGGGAAGAGATCAGTAGTGATAACTTGGTAACTGGGTTTGGTGGAGCTATGAACAAGGGCTTTGTGGTTGATTGGCGGAGAGCCATGGATTGCTCTGAGTGTGAGATATCTGGAGGATTTTGTGGCCACAATCCAACCAATCATTAGACGCTATGCTTTTGCAGGGATGGCAGTATCGCAACCAAAAGCTGCAGCAAAGGTACCTTCTCTTTCTTGTAATTGATCCCATCTGGATCTCATGTCTCTCTCTCTCTCTCTGTCGAATTTCTTGTTAGTCTCTTTGCACATAAATAAAGTGCGAGGCTTAAATTTCACATCTCGTAAGCAATTTATAGCAGTTTACTGCAGTCTGTTGTTGGAGTGCTATTACAGCAATTTCATAGAGAGCTTAGACTGTCATATCCTCAGTCTTTGATTTGAATAATCTCTCTCTCTCTCTCTCTCTCTCTCTCTCTCTCTCTCTCGTTGTTGTTGTTGCATGCATGAATGAAATCTGCCATTAATTTGTATGCACATGGAATGAAAGGTCAATTATTACTACATTTATTCTGACATGGTTTGCCCTGTGAAGACTGTGGTAGTAGTTATGTGTAGATGATGAAGCGGTTTTGATGAAACTCTGCCTTAACGTATAGGAAGCTCAAACTTCAAACTGACCGGTACTTTCGCAAGATTGAGCTTTCTAATTAGGACCGTTTTGTGGCTGAGTTGTGTAACTGTAGTTCTTGATCCGTCGCAGCAGATATATTCTTTGACATGTGGAGCCCAATTATCGACCTAATACATGTGAAAGCCCAAAATATCTGAGGCCTAAATAGAAATGACATAGCCCAATCCAGAGCCTTATTGGAAAGAAACCAAAAAAAAAAAAGCAAGAACTTGTTGGTGAGAAAAGAACCAGATTTTGATATTTTTAAAAAGACGACTAATAGAGAAATAGGCAATTAGATGCCTTGACTTTTGACCATATGACTAATAAATAAGGAATATATAATGGTCAGCTATAATTGGAAATACGGGCTAGTCCGTCACAACTCGCAGGTTATGCGGTGTGGGCTGGAAAAATCCCAACCCTAACCCGCCATAGCAGGTTGGCAGGCCAACCCGCCAATCCACCATCTTTTTTTTTTAAATCTTATTTTTATTTAATTTTTTAAATTAATAAATGGTGATCTAAAATTTTAAAAGCAATCACAAGTATAAATTATGTTTAATCACATTTAAAATAGTCAATACAAATATAAAACAATACATTACAAATATTTTACATGATTAACATTTAACATCAACTCATCAAGTGATAAGTTTTATAATTTTTTTCATACAAATGCCATGTTTGATACAAAATATTATCTCTTAATAAATTAGAAGTGTATTTATCTAATTTTTTTTTTTAAAGTTCATTCACCATGTTTTTCTAAAACACTTTTTTTCCATAATAAATTGTCTTATATTTGATTGTAGTTATTAAATTTTTGCTATAAATATAGTATGCCTATTTTTTAAAAAATATTTTTTGTTTACATATGTATTATGTAACATGAAAATTGAAATATAAATAAGAGAAGAAAATTTTCAAATATAATAACATTATTTATGTGAATTTTTTTTTAAAAAAAGGTGGCGGGTTAGGTGGGCCAACCCGCCAACTCGTGGACTAGCCCGGCACAGCCCCTGGGTTATGCGTGCGACCTAGAGCAGCTTGCACTTTGGCGGGTTGGCAAAATACCAACCGTAACCGGCTCTTTTATGGGAGGGTGGCGGGCTAGCTCGCAGGCCCCAACCCATATTCCCTACTCTATGGTTAGCCTTTTGAAATGACATTTGATGGACCGTTTGTATATAAAACTCGTTTTGTTTAATATCTACCTACAAATGATATAGTATTTTACATGGGAAATAATTGTTTCAAAATAATTAGCAACAGAGAGAAACCTTCATCTCTTCCATCAACCTTCGTTTTAAAATCACCCCTCATGCTCTTTTATTATTATTATTATTTGGTCATACTCCATAATGTTATATAAGAGTCCAGTCTTATATATGGAATGGTCTTAGGCTTCACATTTTCTGTGTCATTCATAATATTCGTATTAATCCAAGCCAGTAGGTGTGAAGCTAATGAATATATGAGCCCTCTCCAACTCGTGTGCCCTTCCAGGAGTCAAAGCGATCTCGATTTAGCCTCATTAGGCCAATTAAATAAAGGGTTTATAGTTGACTTCGATTTAGAAGTTAATACAATGTTTGGTCCTTCTAGTTTAGCATTATTTTGGTTTTGGTCCTTGAAATTTAGAACCCGTGATTTTGGTCCCTCAAATTTATTTCCATTTAAAATATTAGTTCTTGAAAAGACTTTGAGCAGCAATTAAAGACGTTAATTTGACATTTGTGGCACTAACTCCGTTGTGTTTGCTTACATGGTGTGCTGACTGGGCAATATGATGCGGAGAAAATGTTCTAAGGAGCTGTGGCATGGGTATCTTATTTTTTAAGAGAAAGAAAACAAAAACAGATCCTAACCTATCGGCTAGAATCTGGTCACCACTGTTCATCAGAGAGCTTTCATTTAGATTTGTCGTTCATTGCTAATCCCCAACTCTCGTCTCTACTTTTCATCTCTGAGATCAGCTTTGTTGTATTGATTCTTCATTCCTCATCTGTGTTTCTAGATGGCAAAGCTTCTCTCTCTCCTCTCTCTCTCTCTTCCAATGCCATTCATCATCGTTTTTTCTGGTTTGGAAAGCTTGTCCTCTATTTTTCTCAATCACCTTGCTTTTATCTCATCAACCACCATCCTCTGATAGTTTGGTCATAGTTCTCTAACATAAATTCTCATCCCTTCTCTTGTCCTGTCTTCTCCTCCACTCATCAATTTTTCAGCTACAGGCCCATATCATATACAGAATTTCCTGTATGGTAAACATAATGAAGTTATAAGTAGAAAGCATCCTACTTTTGTTAAATAAATTAGCATGAGTATCAATACAAATAAAACAATCTGTGCCTTGGAATGCTTGAATTTTTGCAAACCCTTTACGCAAATTTATGATGTTGTCTGAAAGAACAAATATTGATTTATCTAGTTCATATTGGTCACCCTGCCCCTCCTTCCTAAATTTCCAAGTTGAGAGACTCGCTACTTTATTCCTGTTTTAATTTGAATGTAAATTTTACTTTACTCCATTTTGGACCATAAAATTTTCGTTATTATTGTTTAATACACCGTTCTCAATGCATAAAAATGGGTATTGCCATTCTATGGCTTGGAATATTTATCTCTTGTGGCAGCAACAATTATTATGAATATTATTAACATTAATAATAACAACATTATATAAATTAAACAATGCATTTGGACTTGGAAAATAGCTGGGAGAGAAAAGCACGTGATGTGAATCCTACCAGCTTGCAGTACCTTCAATTTGATAGTTCTTTTGCTACTCCTCACCACTTGGTGGATAACTTCTATACCATTTTAATGCCATTTGTAAAGGACTCCAATATATTTATTGGCATTCAGTTCTAGCTTCGTGATTATTGGTAGCACGTTTTTCTGTGATATTACGATGGTTGTGGTCTTGTTGGGTTTAGTTGTTTTCTCTCACAAGAGTAGTAATAAACACATATCTCTTTGACTCATGTGAGAGAAATCTATGTAACTTCTTGGTTTCTATTCTTCTGTTTGTTTTAAATCGAGAACTGTGATTTCTACCTAGAAATAGAAAAATTTTATTCCTTGAAAGTCATCGCTGGCTTCCAAGCTTTCTCAACCAACTCGGGCTTCGAAGAGGATGACTCTACCTCCATCGGCAAAACTCAAGCGGCCAGTAGTAAGTTCTCGACTCACTTGATTGAGACGTTTGAAAATGAGCTGGCCATCTCAATTGTGGCACCACAAGAACTTTGTCCATCAGCATCAATCCACAATGATGAAGGGAATCGAAAGAAAGAGAGGGAAGAGAGAGAAGCTTTCTCAGCTAGAAACATGGATGACAAGATGAGGAATGAAGAATCAATCTGACAAAGCTAATCTCAGATAAAAAGTAGAGGTGAGAGTTGGGGATTGGCAATGAATGACGAGATCCAAACGAAAGCTCTCTGATAACCAGTGATGACCGGATTTTAGCCGATAAGTTAGAATCTGTTTTTGTTTTCTTTTTCTTGAAAAAGTAAAATATCCAACCACAGCTCATTCAAACATTTTCTCCGCATCATATTGCCCAGTTAGCGCACCACGTAAGCAAACAAAACGGAGTTAGTGCCACATATGTCAAATTAACGCCGTTAATTACTACTCTAAGTCCTCTTCAAACTGTAAAGATTAATGTTTCAAATGAAAATAAACTTGAGTGATCAAAACTACGGGTTCCACACTTCAAAAACCAAAACCAAAACCAAAACCAAAACCAAGCTAAACTAGAGGGACCAAATGATGTATTAACCCTTGATTTAATTATATTCCCGTCATCACTATTGGCGATTTCAAGCACAGAGCTTCGTTGCAATCATACTGTACATGGGTCGTCTTAATTGTGTTCTTCCCTCTCAACTTCTCCTCTTCAAGGCCTTCCTTTTCTTCATTCTCTTGCTCCCAGAATATTACGCCATTACTGATGAACGGTTCTCAGCTTGCGAGCCGTTTAACTATGGGAACTTCACCGATCTTAGTTATCCATTCTGGTTCGATTCACGGCCTGAGTATTGTGGGCATCCAAGCTTCAAGCTGGATTGTGAAGGAGACAATATTACCATGAACACCGGTCCCAAAATTTTCATGTCATCGATGTCAATTCAACCACCAGAACTCTTAAAATAACAAGAATGGATTTGTGGGGTACCGATTGTCCGAACGATTCAACAACATCACTTTGGGTTATGCTTTCGTCAACTACACTTCCAATAATGTAAACTCTACCATATTATATGACTCTGAATATTTAGACCATACGCCTCCTCCTGTGAATCTATCAACTAATATGACGTTTGATAGCCCTGTGGTAATCCTCGCAAAGCATAGTTTATGTTGATCAGCGACAGATGGTTCAACTGGAGCGCTCTGGGATGCAGAATTAGTATCACAGTTCCTGTTCTTGGGGAGGCAGCGAGAAGTTTCATGGAGGATCCTGTAGCTCCTAGGCATATTATAGGTCAAGGTTTTGAGGTTAAATGGGAACTGACAGAAGAAGGGCAGTGTGAAGATTGCAGAATTTCAGGTGGGAGATGTGGGTACAATGTAAGTTTTGGTAGATTCACATGTTTATGTCCTAATCAAAGTTATGAACAATGTGGGTTTTGTTTTCCTGATGACCTAGTAGGGGCACCAACACCAGAACCATTGTTGACTGCAACAGAGTATGTTTTCTTCTCAGCTTGACAAAATGATGATCCTAATTTTTTTTGGATGGTGGCGTTTGATTTTCTTAAACAAGTTAGGTAGCTTTCCCCTTTCATAGATTAATTGAATTGGTTGGTTTAGCATATTATAATATGCAGAATAGGACATTTAGGAAAAATAAATTAAGAAAGAAGAGGCAGCTATGTGTTAAATAATTATTGGGCATCACGTTCTAGGAAGCACCAAAATATGAACCTTGTATCTTCACCATGTTGTTGTTATTGTGTTTTTATTAGCAGAGTTGCTAATTCAAATTTGATCTCATGGCATAGCTCATTTAAGCTTGCTAAATTTTAGGAATAAGATTGAATAAATAAATATTTTGGAAAATGACAAATAAAGACCTTTGAATTACCAAAATTACAAGGAGGTCACCTAAATAAGCTAAATTACTAAGAAGGACCCAGTCTCAAATTGTAATTATGAAATCAGGCTAAAAAGACAAAAATGCCCTTCTTCTCTTTCTTCCATCACTCGATCTCTTTCTCTTTCCCTCTTCTCTTTCTCTTCGTCTCCGTCCTTCTCTCCCTCTTCATCTCCCTCTCTCTCTCTTCTTCCTTCTATTCCTCTCCCTCTCAAAAATATTCATCTCCTGCCTGTGCATTTATCAATATGATTAAGGTTGTTGCCATTCCCATCAATCTCTATTACAAAAAAGATGGTGACCCATCGTTAATGCTAGTTGGCAGAGGTAATCAGATTCAAGTTGATAGCAATAGTGTTCTGGAGATGGTATACAGAATCATTGTTAGAGAGGATGAGATTCAAGCTACCCAAGACACTACATGTATATATACTTCATGATTGGCATGGCATCATCTTGGTGGGTTGCAGTGTGGTCATTTGGTTATACGGTAGAAGAGAATGAAACGTGAAGTTAATGATGGAAAATGTTAGTTGAAGGATGTTGTAGTTAGTTTGAGATACACTTGTCACTGAATCTTGCAGAAACTGGTTGCTGTCCAAACACCTCTGGTTTTTAATTATTTGACTTACTATTGTTGTAATTTTACTTAGTAGTGTTGTAACTACAGATTGGTTAGTTTGATCACAGCAACATGTCATGACAATTTGAAAATGTTAGTATTTTGTTTATGGGCAGAGCAATGTTAACATTTAGTATTTATAGTTGTTAATGGTATCAATGTAGATCCATTTAATATTATGAATTCATGACAAATCTCCTCACAGACTTATAATTTCACTTACCACAGTTGTTATTTGGCTTTCCACTCTTGTCAATTGATTTTCATAACTTGTCATTCGTCTTAATCAACTTGTCATAAATTACTTTTCATTACTAGTCATCTACTAAAGAAATCTGAAAATTCTATCATTTGAAAAGAGAAAATTAAATTTTTATGAATTGCTTATCAGAAGTTGTTATTCGCTTTACTAAATTTGTCATTCGTCTTATTGAACTTGTCATTCGCCAAGAATGTTTAGCAAGGTGTATGATAACTTCTGATAAGCAACTCAGGAATTTAAGATTCTACGTTAAAATGACAATTTGCACAATTCCTTGGCGAATGACAATTTTAGTTTTATTTAGCAAATGACAAGTTTTGATAAGCGATTTATGATAAGTTTAGTTAGGCAAACAACAATTTTAGTAAAGCAAATGACAACTTCTGATAAGCATTTCATACAAATTTAATTTTCTCTGTTCAAATGACAGAATTTTCAGATTTTTTTAGTAGATGACAAGTTCAGTAAGGCAAATGATAGAATTTTTGTGTTTCTGTCGCTGCATTTCTATCACCATGTTTCTAATTAAGTGGACAATATTAAATAGCTCTACATCATTACAATATAAAACTAATTAACAAAAAATGTTAACATTCCTCTACACAATATAAAAAGACCATCATTATCATATTGTCATGTGTTTTTATCACTGCATTGTTGTCATAATGTTAAAAGTCTGCATTAACAATACTAGCAAGCAAAATTACTACAATGGTGATCATTACACTCCCTCCAATATATCTAACTCCTCCTTCATCACTTGCTTCAAAATGTCCACCAACATGGACGTAACGTAACAAATTCTGTGTTGCTATCACTGCATTTCTATCATCACAAGATGATTGTTTTTTACTTTAGAAAATCACAACTTAAGTATAATATATGACAAGTTAAGTATATCAAATTATAACTTCATTTATTTCCAGATTTTTTTAGCTAATGACAAGTTGAGTAAGACGAATGACAAGTTTAGTAAGGTGAATGACAACTTCTGATAAGCAATTCATAAAAATTTAATTTTCTCTTTTCAAATGACAGAATTTTCAGATTTCTTTAGCAGATAACAAGTTTTGATAAGTAATTTATGACAAGTTGAGGAAGGCGAATGACAAGTTATGAAAATCAATTGACAAGAGTAGAAAACCAAATAACAACTATGGCAAGTGAAATTATAAGTCTGTGAGGGGTTTGTCATGAATTTCAGAACATTGAATGGATCTACATCGAAATCATTTACAACTATAAATACTAAATGTTAACATTGCTCTACCATAAACAAAATACCAACATTTTTATATTGTCATGCCATGCTACTATGATCAAACTAACCAATCTGTAGTTACAACACTACTAAGTAAAATTACAATAATAGCAAGTCAAATAACAAAAAACCAGAGGTGTTTTGACAGCAACCAGTTTCTGAATCTTGTAGAAACTGGTGTATGACAACTTCTGATAAGCAACTCATAGGAATTTAAGATTCTGGATTAAAATGACAATTTGGACAATTCCTTGGCGAATGACAATTTTAGTTTTATTTAGCAGATGACAAGTTCTGATAAACAATTTATGACAAGTTCAGTAAGACGAATGATAAGTTTAGTAAGGTGAATGACAACTTCTGATAAGCAATTCATAAAAATTTAATTTTCTCTTTTCAAATGACAGAATTTTCAGATTTCTTTAGCAGATGACCAGTTCTAATAAGTAATATATGACAAGTTGATTAAGGCGAATGACAAGTTATGAAAATCAATTGACAAGAGTGGAAAGCCAAATAACAACTGTGGTAAGTGAAATTATAAGTCTGTGAGGAGATTTGTCATGAATTCAGAATATTAAATGGATCTACATTGATACCATTAACAACTATAAATACTAGATGTTAACATTGCTCTGCCCATAAACAAAATACTAACATTTTCAGATTGTCATGTCATGTTACTGTGATCAAACTAACCAATCTATAGTTACAACACTACTAAGTAAAATTACAACAATAGTAAGTCAAATAACAAAAAACCAGAGGTGTTTGGACAGCAACCAGTTTCTGCAAGATTCAGTGATAAGTGTATCTCAAACTAACTACAACATCCTCCAACTAACATTTTCCATCATTAACTTCATGTTTCATTCTCTTCCACTGTATAACCCAATGACCACACTGCAACCCACCAAGATGATGCCATGCTAATGATGAAGTATATATACATGTAGTGTCTTGGGTAGCTTGAATCTCATCCTCTCTAACAATGATTCTGTATACCATCTCCAAAACACTATTGCTATCAACTTGAATCTGATTACCTCTGCCAATTAGCATTAACAATGGGTCACTGTTTTTTTTTTGTAATAGAGATTGATGGGAATGGCCACAACCTTAATCGTATTGATAAATGCATAGGCAGGAGATGAATATTTTTGAGAGGGAGAGGAATAGAAGGAAGAACAGAGAGAGGGAGATGAAGAGGGAGAGAAGGATGGAGACAAAGAGAAAGAGATGGGGTGATGGAAGAAAGAGAAGAAGGGCACTTTTGTCTTTTTAGCCTAATTTCATAATTACAATTTGAGACCGGGTCCTTCTTGGTAATTTAGCTTATTCAAGTGACCTCCTTGTAATTTTAGTAATTCAAGAGTCTTTATTTGTCATTTTCCCTAAATATTTTAGTCTTATCGAGCTAGTTTTGTTATAGGAAGAGTAGTGTGTTCGTGTTATGATGAAAATGATGAAAGACATGAGATTCAATATGGTTTAATATTTTGGTATGGGTTTAGCATAATGTATTATGCAGAGTAGGACGTACATCTTGGAAAAAGCTAAATTAAGCAACCAAGTTACAAGGCATTGAAAATAGAAAAAAAAGAGAGTAGGAAATTCCATTAGATTTGGAAGAGTTTAGATGCTCATCTTAAAGAAGAGTATTTAAAGCTTATCTTAACTATTCGTCTAGATAAGATTTAGATGGTCCAGGTTTTTTTTTCCTTTTTATTTTAAAATTATTTATTTTAATTCCATTAGGTTCTGTCTCTTCTCCTCATCCTCTGTTTTCTTTTAACTGTCACAATAAGTGCTTATCGAAAGCACCACATGACACTCTTATTCTCTAACGTAAGGAATCCCCATAACTCCATGCACACTCTTCAACTCCTCCTTCTTCTACCTCTTGTTAACACCGACTCTGCCACAATCCTCGAGTTCAAAAGATGATCACAGATATCATACCATTACTGTAGGAGAGATGGTTTCGAAATCATGTGCGTGTCTCTTAACATCGCTTCCATTCATATTGGCTCTCAAGACTTCAGCTTGGTCGATTTCGATCCCTCTCGTTTTATCGTCAAATGGTGTGAATAGACACCCCAAACTATGACAATTGTTCTTTCCCTTTCAGCAACACTTCTTTGGACCCCACTTTGTTTCCTTTCGACCCAACCGTTGTGAACATGACCATATTCTATGACCGTGACCCTAGGTGCTCCATCGGCCGGAACACATCACATGCAGAGATGATAAAGAAAAGCAAGATTTCTTTTTGGATCAATTTCTGTTGCATCGATTTCCAGAACTAGTTCCACACTGTGGGGTTCACCTTCACGTGTTTCATTTTTATGGCTTCTTTGTCTGCTCCTTCTATTAGGCCCTTTGGTTGCTCTGCGACATGCAAATCAGTGTTCTATTCTTGTCATAGAATTTTGTTGGTTTGTTACATCTTTAGAGATCACTTAGAAAAACTCAGTACCCTCCATGAACAAGAGCTGATGATGTCACTAAGGAGACTCTGAGGCACTCATGATTCATTCTTGGGAAGTTAGATTTTTGTGTATTTTATATTTTTATTTCAGTTCATTCACTTTCACATTGTTAATAAGCCTTTAGCTTGTTCATTAGGAATATTTGATAGTTGAAGTCTTAACAAAATTGAAAGTTATTTGTCAAATAAAGTACCCAATCCCCGGTGAAGCTTGGTCACCCTGTTTGCTCCTATATGATTTATCTACTATAGTGCCCAGCTCGTTTTTAAAAAAATTATTTCTATTTAAATTTAACCGTACTTGAATTTCTTGGTCAAATAGCTATATTAAAAAAAGGGAAAATTACACTCAGGTCCCACAGAGCACAATTAATATCAAAAAGGTCCCTCGAAATCGCGAAATGATTCTGAAGTTCCAAGGGACCTGTGTGTAATTAATTCTAATTGTGAAATTACCTACTTACCCCTGTTAATTTTATTGCAACAATTCGTTTACAATCTCAACAGTGGCTGTTAACAACCCGAGAAGACGTGATTGACAACCTCGGCAGTGCTCATGACAACTCACTCTGTGGAATGCCAGGGGCATTGTTGAGGTTGTTAACCACCTTTTCTCGAGTTGTTAACAGCTACCGTTAAGGTTGTAAATAGGTTTTAATTTTATTGCAGCAATTCGTTTACAATCTCAACAGTGGCTGTTAACAACTCGAGAAGACGTGATTGACAACCTCGGCAGTGCTCATGACAACTCACTCTGTGGAATGCCAGGGGCGTTGTTGAGGTTGTTAACCACCTCTTCTCGGGTTGTTAACAGTCACTGTTGAGGTTGTAAATAGGTTCAAATTAACAGGGGGTAACTACGTAATTTCACAATTAGAATTAATTACACACAGGTCCCTGAGGACTTCAGAATCATTTCGCGATTTCAAGGGACCTTTTTTATATTAATTGTACTCTGTGGGACCTGAGTGTAATTTTCCCTTAAAAAAAGGGGTTTAAGCTGTAATTTTAACAACAAAATTTACCTCAAAGAGCATTATATATGATAAGGTTCATTTGAGTGTAAAAATATACATGAAGTTGTTAAAATGGGGCATTTGGCATCTCACCATTAACGTCTATTAGTTTACCATTAATAGGGCCTATGAAGTTAGTTTTAAGATACATTTTTAACAACGAAATTTACATCAAGGGGCATTGGGCACTATAAAGTTTACTTAGATAAAAAAAAATATACATGAATTTTCTTAAAAAAAAAAAATTATCAACTCTGATAAAACGTCCGTTAACTTTATATATTCTTTTGGGTCTCACCAAGTGCCATATTTTTCTCTATCAATTTCTACTTCCAAATCAATCCCTATTTTTCTCATCGTAGTTTTTTTTTTGGACCAGGTTTTCATCGTAGTTAGCACACACCTCCCTATCATATTATTTTCTCAGCCTCCAAACTTTTATATGTATTTACTCAAGATGTCATCTTTTCGTTCTAAAATACAAAGTTCATTGCTTGCACCCAAGTACTATTATTGGTTCTTCATATAGGATGTAGTTGGCTAATTTAAAGATATTAAAGAAATTAAATAAATTACTTTAAAGTATTATATTTATCATTTTTCTTTGAATTAATTTCCTTGGCTTATATATTACTACCTCTGGTCCTATTTATAAGAGCTAGTTGACTAATTTGAGGAGATTAAGGAAAGAAGTTAAGTTAGTTATTTGTAATAAATAAGTATTTTTTTCCTAAAATATTCTTACTAATCAAGTATATTAGCTAGAACTATTATTTTTAGAAGGACTATCTTGGAAAAAATATATAAATATGAAAGACAAAGTGGATTGGGGTCTTATATTAGGACTAAAGTAAAAGTCAAATAAGGTCTTATATAAGGACCGGAGGTAGTAATATATAATATAATAATACATACAAATATTTTAAAATGATCATATAATATATGCTATGATTAAATAATTATTTTATTTCTTTAATTTTTTCAAATTAGTCTATTATACTAAGAAAAGAAGGAAGTAGGAATGTATGGAGAGAAATTTGATATTTAGTGGAACTTAAAAGAATAAAGTCAACTATGATTATTATGGAAGTTAATGAATTTTGTTATTTTTTCCTATTTTAAAAAATTCATGTATATTGTGCACTCAGGTAAACTTTATAGTGCCTAGTGCCTCTTAATATAAATTTTGTTATTAAAAATGCACTTAAAATTGATTTAATTGGTCTCACTAGCTGTGTACTAATGGACATGAATGGCGTGGTACTAGATGCTTCCTTTTTTAACAACTTCATGTATATTTTTGTACACAGGTAAACTTTATGGTGTCTAATATTTCTTAAAATAAACTGTGTTGTTAAAATTGTACATTAACCTAAAAAAAGCTTGCGCAATACAAGTGCTGCGAACCTGGTATCATGATCTACTATTATGGTTTGTTATGCTTTCTGGATGATAATCCTCCGCTCTGCGCATGATCTCTAAGCATATATTTATATTGGTGTGGTTAAGGGTGGCTTGGTATGAAGGGGAGAAGGGAGGAAGAAAAGTTTTAGTGGGCTCAATTTCAAAAATTGAAGAAGTAAGGTAAAGTTTTTATTTTTAATTTTTATTATTATTTTATCTTACATTTTTTTATTAAAATTTTAATACCCCACTTCTCTAATTAACTCATTGAAATTTTTGCTCTACTCCATTTCTCTTATACCAAACACCAGGTAAGTGACTCCTCGAAGGCTTACTCTTTTGATTTTATTTATAAGGGCATTTTTAATAGACTAAGAAAAATCTTAAATACATTAATTTTTTAAAAAATATAATAACATGATAACTTTACCTCTATTTAATATATATAGTTTTGAAAAATAACTATTTACATTTATTTTTGTTAAAGTTTAATGAAGCGAACAATAAAAAATCTTGTCCTACTGCCATAAATAACACCAGAGGAATAAAACGTAAAGGATGGATAGGAAGTAACAAACCGCAATCGTTTGGAAATTTCAACTTCTACATAAATATATTATTTAGTGTTATCAATAAATGCATAACCAAAGCACGTATATAACTTAGGGAGAATTTCACTGAAGGACCGCAGAACACAATTAATGTCAAAGAGCCCCCAAAACTTTCTGAAACCTCACTGTAGGACCAAGGGGCCAATCTGATATTAATTTCACAAACGAAATGATGCCACTGCCCCTAGTAAAAACTTATTTCCCTCCGAAAATGAGACATATTATCAGCGGGTGTAAAAGACAGAAGAAAGACGGAAAGGGGGGGAGATGGCGTTATTTCCTGCCTCTCCCATGCAGTGCGCTGGTGCGAAAGGGAGATAGCTGACAACCATGAGCTGAGAAAACACAGTGGCGGAGCTTCACTTTTGAGGTCCGTCCCTCCGCCGTCTTTCGGACTCCAAGCTAGAGTTGGTGCAAGAGAGAGAAATCGCAAGTGTGCCCTACAGTGTTGCGTCTTCTCTGGAAGTAGCGTCAAGTTGGCATGGGAGGTAAGATTTTGTTGTGAAAATTTTGGTTTTGTTGGTGTGATTTGGTTAGCACAGGTGGGTTGTGATGGGTGAATGAGGAGAAGAAATGAGTATTTAAGTGCATGGTATGTAGGTTGGGAGTGAGTTGCAAATCTGACGGTTGTTATGGTTTAAGAAATTCATGCTCATGTTGTTTTAAGTTGTTAAAGATGTGGTGTTTGTGATGTTTTGAAAAGTGGGTGCATATTGAGTATAATGCGCTGCTGAAGGAACTTAGGTAGGCAAAATGAAAGGGAAATGGGTGTGTGTGGGTTGGAATGGGTTATATGACAGGTAGATACGCGCAGAGGAATGGTGAAAATATATAGTACGATGGTAAATTTGCTAATTCTAGTTGTGTGCGAGAAAAGCAATATAATGTTGCGAAAATACTAATTCTTGTTGTCAATTGTCAAATTGCTGATGTAAACGTACACTGTGTCATACTTGAATGATGTGTAGCAGCAGAGGATAAATGGCTAGAGTAGTGAGAAACAAGTATTTTGCATCTTTCATATGGAGGGCACTTTGTAAAGACCTCAGAAGGGAAATTCATTTATGAAGGGGGCATCATTAGTGGAAGATTGATTAGAGAAGGGATGACATATGAAGAACTACAATGCATGGTAGCTCATGATGTGTGGCCAGGGACTTGTGAATATAAAATGAAGTACACAGTTAGCTTTGACCGGGACACATTCTTGGATCTTGTTGACGATATTGGTGTTGGACAAGTAATTGAGTACAACAATAGTAGTGGCCATGTTTATGTTTGTGAGAATGAGAAAGACTTCACACAAGTGTCACAGCTGGACAGTGTACAAGAGTAAGTTGTTTTCAACTGGTTTTATTAAGATTGTGTGTAGGATAAGAAATCTGTCCAATTTTGATAAATTGAACTGTAATACTCAATAGCTGTATTTGTTTATGCAGGTTAGATGATTTGGTTGGCCCTTGTGGAATGTCAGTATCTCCAATTGAATTGGATCTAGACACAGACAACATAAACATATCTCCCGTACAAGATGTGCCAACACTGATAGGAAGTGTAGGTATGGAAATGTTGCCAACCCCAATAGCGGTGATGAATTCATCAAAGTGGGCAGATTTGTTGATGTCAAAGGGCAAACCTTGTTAGTGCTGAACATTTTAGAGAGGCATTATATAAGTATAGCCTTACACACAAGTTTGGTTACCGGTATGTAAAGAATGATAGGCATAAGATGATTGTGAAGTGCTGTGTAGATGGTTGTCCCTGGGAAATTTCAGCATATGGTGTAGGTGAGAAGAATGGATTCCTAGTTGTGAGAAGATTTAACCGTGAACACTTGCATTATGCACAAGACAACTTAGTTGTCCCTCAGAGAAAGAGGTGCAAACTTGCTTCAGTAGTCATAATAGATGAGTTGATTTCTTGCATGCACAAAGCTCCAAATGACATTAGACGGGATTTGGAAAGAGAGTATGGGTTGAGCCTCAACTACCAACAAGCATATAGGGCGAAAGAGAAAGCATTGGCAAAAATTCATGGTTGTCCGCAGGAGTCTTATATGCTAATCCCTTGGATATGTGAAAGGCTAAAGGAAAGTGATCCAGAAACGGTAGCAAAGTGGGTTGCATCATCAGATAATAGATTTCAAGCTGTATTTATTGCATATGGTGCTGTGTAGAAGGGTTTTGAAAGGTGGTAGACCTATATTATATGTGGATGGATGCCACTTGAGTGGTCCGTACAAAGGTACGTTATTGGAGCACAAGTGTATGACGCGGATAATGAATTATTCCCACTTGCATATGTGATTGTTGGAGGTGAGACGCTTGATGACTGGGCATGGTTTCTTGGTAACATAAAGGATATTACGGGATCATTAGAAGTGACAATAGTATCAGATAGACACAACTCAATAAAAGGTGCAGTGCAAGCCGTGTTTGGAGGAGATCGACATGCTTTTTGCTACCGTCATGTGAAGGAGAATTACAGTGCTGAGTTTTTGAAGATAACCAGGGAAAAGAGAGGACCAGCGGATAGACAAAGGAAATTGCACTAAAATTACTTGATTCTATTGCATACGCAAGACTTGATAGAGACTTTGATCGCAGTATGGAAAAGCTAATGGCATTTTGTCCAGAATTGGGACAATGGCTTCAAACAAATGGAGACATTGAGCGTTGGGCACAAAGCAAATTTCCTTACAAGAGGTGGGACAATATCACAACAAATCTAGCTGAATCCTTTAATGCTTGGCTTGTTGGTGAGAGGAAGCACAACATAGCTGTCTTGATACATGAGCACAGGGAAAAATTGGCAAACAAGATGTACCACAGCAAAGAAGCCATGAGGAATTGGACCAGTGGTGTGGGACCTAATATAGAGGAAAAGTTGATGGATCATGTGGCCAGATCAGAAAGAATGGATGTGCAAATTATGGAATGAACAATTTCAGGGTCAGATGGGGAAACCTAGATGTGCGGATAAATCTTGTGTTATGAATGCACCTGTAAAGGTTGGCAAATGTCAGGACTACCTTGCCCACATGCATGTGCTGCAATCAAGAAGGTATATGGTAATATATATGCATATGTCGAGGATTGCTTTTTACTCTCAGCCCAAAAGAAAATTTATGGCAGACTCATGATTCCAGTTAAGACCCATGACATCCCTAGGCCAGATTCCCTTCGATATGAAGATTACTCGTCCACCATCTTCCTACAACCACCATTGACAACTCGTCGTGTTGGAAGACCTAGAGTTAGGAGGATTGAATCACAATTCCAGCAGAAGAAACTGTATCATTGCTCAGGATGTGGTGAAGCTGGTCACACTAGAAAGATTTGCAGTAACCCGAACCCTGGGTGACTTTGTTGCTGAAAATAGTCTTTTATTTTTTTGGTTCAATACACAGCTACTTTTGTACATAAATGAGCCCCACTATGTAGTTGTTGAGTTGTTGGGGAAGTAGCTATGACAACCCATTTTGATTTTTTGGTGGTGGGTTCGATTATATTTTGTATAGGGCTATCAATAGTTGAAAAATTTCATGACAGTAGGTGACTATACTGTCCCAGGTTATGTTAGGCTGTAATCTGTCCACATGCAATGGACTATTTTTAGTTGTAAATATATGTAATATGTTGCAAATTGTGTAATGTCACTTGCAAACAGGCTTTCCCCTACCTGTCCACTGACGGACAGCTTCTTCAGGTGAAGGTCGTCATATGTAAATGGACTGATTACAGTTGTGAATATATATATGTATGTTGCCAATTGTCTAATGTCACTTGCAAATGGTATATGGAACCACACTTGGACACCTTCTCCAGGTGAATCAGTCCACATGCAAATGGACTATTTTTAGTTGTAAATATATGTAGATGTGTTGTGAATTGTGTAATGTCACTTGCAAAGGGGCTCTCCCCTACCTCTCCACTGACGAATAGCTTTTCAAGTGAGAGTCGTCACATGTAAATGGACTGATTACAGTTGTGAATATATGTATGTGTGTTGCCAATTGTCTAATGTCACTTGCAAATGGTATATGAAACCACACTTGGACACCTTCTCCAGGTGAATCAGTCCACATGCAAATGGATTATTTTTAGTTGTAACTATATGTACCTCTGTTGCAAATTGTCTAATCTCATTTGCAAATGGGCCTTCGCACACCTGTTCACTCAAGGACACCTCCTTCAGTACGAGTAGGTCACATGCAAATGGACTATTTATAGTTGTGAAAATATGCATGTATGGTGCGAATTGTCTAGTCCCACTTGCAAATGGGCTCTCCCACACTTAAGTCGGACACATGCATCAGGTGAATCAGTCCCCATGTGAAGCCAAGTATGTGTCTTGCAAATTAGCTAGTCCCTCTTGCAAATGTGAACAGACTGATTCCACATGTGAATATAGGTATGTCTTTTGCAAATTGGCTAGTTCCCTTTGCAAATGCGCTCTCCCCCACTTGTTTCCTCACGGACACATGCTTCATTTGAACTAGTCCACATGTGCATGGACTGATTCCACGTGTGAATATAGGTATGTCTTTCAAATTGGCTAGTTACCCTTGCAAATGTGCTCTCCCCCACCTGTTTCCTCATGGACACATGCTTCAGTGAACCAGTCCACATGTGAACGGACTGATTCCACGTGTGAATATAGGTATGTCTTTTGCAAATTGGTTAGTTCCCCTTGCAAATGCACTCTCCCCCACTTGTTCCCTCATGGACACATGCTTCAGTTGAACCAGTCCACATGTGAATGGACTGATTCCACGTGTGAATATAGGTATGTCTTTTGCAAATTGGCTAGTTCTCCTTGCAAATGCGCTCTCCCCACTTGTTCCTCACGACACATGCTTTAGCTGAACCAGTCCATATGTGAATGGACTGATTCCACATGTGAAGGCAATCATGTGTCTTGCAAATTGGCTAGTCCCCTTGCAAATGGGCACCCTGTTCAGGTCAAGGACGGCACATGTAAATGGACTGATTCCGGTTGTGAATATATGTATCGGAGTTGCAAATTCCCTAGTTCCACATGGAAATGGACACCTTATTCAGGTGAAGGAGGCACTTGCATATTTAAGAGGACACGTTGTTCAGCTGATGAACGACACTTGTGAATGGTCTAATTATTGTTGTTAACTTATTTGTCTCTCTTGCAAATTGTCTAATCGTTCGTGCAAAGGTCTAATCCTTAATGTAGGTTGTTCAGTTGGAAATGGACGAACATTTGGTGTTAATTCCTGTTTTGTTGTTGCAAATTCCCTAATTTCTGTTGTCAACCGTACATCTAATGAAAGTAAACAAGTAGTGATAATGTGAATCCATCAAAACAGACTTTATTAACATCTTTTGTATGCACAACATTTAAGTCTGCATAAAGTGTTCACAACAACAATTACAGTGCTTATAAGCAAAAACTACAAGGTAGGAATTTGATCAGTCATCGCTTTCTCTTGCGTTGTCTGTTAATGTGGTCAAGGTGTTTGGCAACAGCATCTGACTTGATGTTTCTTTTATGAGTCACGAGCCACCACAACAGCTCACACCGTATAGATGTGTATTGATCCTATGGGACAACAATAACTGTTCTCAGTAAGTTGACACAAATGCATGATGTCATTAACATATAATTCAACACCTACCGCTGTATAATAAGGCATGGTAAATAGAACTCCATCCTTCTCTTGTGGGTCGGGCCACTCTCTTAGATTTGTGATGACATGAACCCCACAACCATCACTGAAAAAATAAACACATCACTATGTTGGCTTATCTTGTCGATTATAATTTATGACAAATAACTTTCAGTGAACAAAAGACTCACGTATTGTCTTGAACATGAATCGTGGAATACAAGATGTCATTGTTTGAATCTGGGTTAGCCAAAGCCTCCAACTCAGGCTTCACTCTCCTTAGTATTTCAATGAAGTGTGCCCTTTACACAATTACAAATGATTATCACACAGGGGATACTATGGTTGTCCGCAAAAGTAGCAGAATAATTACAACACTTACAAAAGTTTACGCCATCATTTGCTGCCCCTTTAATGCTGGATTAGACTTATTCTTCTTCTTTTGGTGCTTCATTGTATCCTCACCACCACGCAGAGAGTCCAGCACATAAAACTTTAGTGTGCTCGGTTCAAACACAAAGCAAAACCAATACAGTGCAAACACAACAGGTGCAAATATGTATTCACATTCAGCCAAATTGTATCCTAGTTGTTAGGGGAGTAGTTCTTTCAGATGTTTGTCCACTTGCCATGCTGTGTGTTGTTGCACCATCCTTGCCTATCACAACAGCAAATTGCACAGCAATGCAAATTGTCAGTGAAGAAACTGTACCGATAACTTGATTGCACAATTTAAAGCATTGATCTGTTAACAAGGGATAGCACTAATCGTGAAATCTGCATCAAATATATGTCTTTTAACCGCAGAGGCACTTTCCTATTGGTCAGTGTTCAAGGTGTGGGCAATCAGAGTCATGATCTGCAGAATAAAGGAGCAGGAAAATTAAATTAAAAATGTGGCACATTCCATATATGGCCACTTTGATGTAAATTGAACAAGTGATGTACCCTGTTGCTTATCCACCTTCTGGGACCTAGTGCTTGTAGGTCTGCTCGTGTTGCCAAATGCCCAAACATATCTACCATGACGCTACAACAAATATGAAAGTGAAAATAAGTAGTTAGTGTTGCATAGTAGTATTATTCACAGGTTGTCTTTTTCATAATAACTGACTATACTTACTCTTAAGCCTCATCTGGTTGACACCACTCAGTACACAGTATAAAATGCATCCCTGTCACTCATTTTCACCTTTCTGCCATAAGTAGACATATAAGGAGATTTAACTATTGGGACTTTACGTCTACTTGACCTCCTTATGGGTAGCTGCACTACTTTACCCACTATTTTCCCTTCTTTGTTTCCTTCTTCAGTTTGAGTTGCCTGTGCATCTTCAGTATCCTTTTCTACAGCTTCATCTTCTCTCACATTGTCATTCTCGTCTTCATCTTCCTCTTCTTCTTCTTACTGTTCATCATCATGCGATTTGTCACCACTTTCATGTGTTTCTCCGCCCTCTACAGTCATAACTTCATCATGTTGTGGCCGCTCATTTTCATCCTCCTTAGTGTGGTGTTCTTTTCCTTCTTCTTCATTGCCTGCCCAGTTAAGAATTTTGTTTTCCAGCTTAACTAATTCATCACAAACAAAGTTTTGAATCTTGGCCATCTCATTATTCAATGTGTTGTTGAAATTGACCCAAAACTCCTTAATGTCCTGCACATTGTAAATGTATGTCATCAAACAGATATTAAGTCTGACCAACAGACATTACCACATTGGTATTACTCACCAGATGATGGAAACTTCTGCTGCTCCCCGGTTGTGTTGACTCATTCACTTTAGCAACGAGTGGACTGTAGAAAATGCCATGTCGACTCTCCTTTTTCGCGTAAATTCTGCTCTTCACAGCCTTATCATCCCAATGTCTGATGGTGTCTTTGTCTTTTGGTTCACCTCCCTGCAGAGGAAACCTGTGCAGGAAGTACAACTACAGAGAAAGAGAAAACATGACTCAAAAATCAAATTACATAATACATCAACAGTTTAATAGTCAAACCATATCCAACAGGGTATATTTTGCAAGGAAATATGCAAGTACCGATAAAAAGTAGATGCACCCTCTGACAACTCTGGTACTCTCGGTCTGTCCTTCCTTACTGCTCCTATTGTACCGTTTAATTTCCTTACTGACCTCGTCAAGCACAAAGGAAGCCTAGTCAAATTTTTGCCAGTTATTTTCTGTGCAGGCCATTACTTTTAGTACCTTGTCACTCATACTTATACTTCCCGTGGGACAAAGAAGAGTGCCCACTGTGAAAAGCACAAAATAGAATTCAAAGTTTCCATCTTCTTCATCACTCTTTATCTTCTTCGCAATTTGAGAATATGTCAGTGGAGTATAGTCCTTCTTCAGCTCATTTACTTCATCCTTGAAGCCATCCAACTTCACTTTGGAGCCTTTATCTGGTAACCCAAAAACCCTCCTAACATCTGTACTAGTTACCTTCTTTGTCTTCCCCTTTATGGTGATTTGTTTACTTGGGGGGTCATATGCATGAATCAACTCCAGACATAAATCTCTAGTCAGCTTATTCAAAGTAATACCAAGAAGATGACCAAACCCCATTTCTTTTACCTTGCGCTTTAAATTTTCTTTGCCATTTATAAAGTTTGCCACTTCCTTGAATTTTGTGGGGGAGCACCGAGTAGAAAATAAGGACACATATTTCTCCTTCTTCTTCTTCTCCTCTATCAACTGTTCCTCCTTCTTCCTGTACGGCTCCCTGTCAGCATCACTCATCTCCGTCCAAATTGCTGAAGCCGCATCTGTGATTGATCCCATATTTCCATGCATCTCCTGCTTCTTTTGCTCCTAATATTCTCCCTTGAATACTTTCCAGCCGGTAACTTATGCATCCTTTTTTCCCATCTTCTTCCTTTATCCAATAATCACAAAGTCATTAGTTAGTACATTAAACAACACTTCAAAATTCATACCATCCAACATTTCTTGTTACATAAACCCGAAAATTGTATACACACTAATTATTATTGTTAAATCCTTAACTTTACTTGTCATATGACAGGACATCAAATTGTTACATGCAGGTTAACTGGATAATGACACCATTCTTCATGTAAATTAGCTCACATTCATTGTCAGGCCACAAAAGATCAGATTCCAATTAGCATGAAATTATGCAACAAAGGTGGTTAATTAATTACTTTTTCATGTCAATTTCCTAACTTTCACACTCCAACACAGATCAAACAATTACACCAGAGAACAGTGGAAATTTAGCTAATTGCTCATATCAATTGCCTAATTTTCCCTATGAGGCCACTGCAAACTAGATTCCACAAACATGCAATTATGCAACAGAGGTGGTTAATTAACTATTTGTTGAGGCAAATTTCCTAACTTTCAGAGTCCAACACGCATCAAACAGTTACACATAAGCTAAGTGGAAATCCAGTTCATTGGTGGTGTCAATGGCCTAATTTTCCCTGTGAGGCAACTGCATACCAAACTCCCACAAACTTAGTGGGTAATTTACTGATTCTCCATGTAAATTGCCTAACTTGACAGATTCAACGAAATATGAAACCGTTACACAGGAGGTAGGTAGATAATCCCCTAAATCCTCGTGTCAATTGACTAATTTCTCCTGTGAGGCCCACTACGGATCACATGCCAACAAACATGAAATTTTGAATTGCAAGTTGTTACTTTACTGATTGTTCATGTAAATTTTCTAACTTCCAGAGTCCAACACACATCAACTAATTACACAGAAGCGAAGTGGAAATTCACCTAATTGCTCGTGTCAATTGCCTAATTTTCCCTCTGAGGCCGCTGCAAAACAGATTCCCAAAAACATGCAATTATACAACATAGGTGGTTAATTAACTAATTGTTAAGGTAAATTTCCTAACTTTCAGAGTCCAACACGCATCAAACAGTTACACATAAGCTAAGTGGAAATCCAGCTCACTGGTGGTGTCAATAGCCTAATTTTCCCTGTGAGGCAACTGCACACCAAATTCCCACAAACTTAGTGGGTAATTTACTGATTCTCCATGTAAATTGCCTAACTTGACAGATTCCACGAAATATGAAACCGTTAGACAGGAGCTAAGCAGATAATCCCCTAAATCCTCGTGTCAATTGACTAATTTCTCTTGTGAGGCCCACTATGGATCACATGCCAACAAACATGAAATTTTGAATTGCAAGTTGTTACTTTACTGATTGTTCATGTAAATTTCCTCACTTCCAGAGTCCAACACACATCAACCAGTTACACAGAAGCTAAGTGGAAATTCAGCTAATTACTCGTGTCAATTGTCTAATTTTCCCTCTGAGGCCACTGCAAACCAGATTCCCACAAACATAGTGGGTAATTTACTAATTCTCCATGTAAATTGCCTAACTTGACAGATTCCCGGAAACATGAAACCGTTTGACAGAAGCTAACTGGATAAACCCCTAATTCCTCGTGTCAATTGCCTAATTTTCCTTGTGAGGCCACTACAGCTCAGATTCCAACAAACATAGCTGGTAATTTACTGATTCTTCATGTAAATTGCCTAAGTTGACAGATATATGCAAACATGAGGTTGTCACATGCAACTGGTTAGTCAACTAATTCTTCACGTCAATTGACTAACTCCCATTGTTAGCCCACAAAATCTCACATTCCAACAATCAACGGGATAAACCAAACAAAACAAACTCATTTGCATAATCCATACGACAACATTTGCCCCTCCCAATTCTTTTCTTAATTCCTGCAAAATGCCTACAAACACTATAGAAATACAGTTAATTACCAACACTAATTTTTCCCTAAATAATTAATAACTTTCTTACTTAGCCCCTACACAAACTCTTCATGCTACACTCACAAGCCTTCGGTCACTAAATCAGGAGCATTTGCTAAAGGGCAGTAGGGGTGACGGCCGAACACTATGTGACACATTGGTAATCATTCCTGGGTTAGAACCTAAATGTCATTACCAAACACACTCACCTTTCAGTGGGTCATTCCTCCTTAACCTACCATGAAAACAAAATCGAAGAAATCTACTGCATTTAACAAGGACCGCGAAGCTTACCAAAGGAAATCAGTGACTTCTTCTCGCCTTGCTTCTTCCTTCTTTGTCGATAGCCTTGCAAGTTTCCTCCTTTGTTGGCCTCTTCTTATTCTCCTTCCGCTTCTAGTGACTACCACGAACCCGCAGATTAAAGCTAATGGAATTTTTGGGGGCCGCCTTAGGGTTCGTTTGGATCAGCGATTGGAAAAGTAGCTTATTGAAAAAGTAGCTTATAGAGAAGTGAAATTAGATAAAAGCTAAATTGGATAAGCTAAATTGTGTTTGGATTAGAGTTCAGAAAAGCTATATTGCAAAAGTGAGATTAGTAAAAGGTTGTTTGGATTATGATTGAGTAAAAGTAAGTTTGGTTGTAAAATGACTAAAATAGATATGAGTTTTAATAAATAATGAAACATGATTAAAAAAATAATTTCACATAATACAATGAAATTAAAATAATTTAATATGAAGAAGTCATAAAAAATATTTTAAATATAAAGTGAAACATGAAAAAAAAAAGTATATTTTTAGGAGCATATTTAAAAATAAAAATATATTTCTAACTTATTCATTACTTTCAACTAATTTTAATTGATTTTTTATTATCTACAAATTAGTTATTTGAGGCTTATAATAAGAACCAAAAGAGGTAATAAATTTCTTAACTTTTTCTCTCTCCATATTTCAAAAGCCATAAGCCATAAGCTATAAGTCATAAGCTGTTAATTTTAGCTTATAGCTTATTGTAGCTTTTCAAACAAAAGCCCGATTGCAAAAAAGCTGATCCAAACAGACCCAATTTTGTCAATCGAGCTTATAGAGCTTATAGAGCTTATAACCTACTTATAAGCTCCAAATAAGTGATGCCAAACAGGCACTTAATCACTTTTCACATATTGTTAGAGGCAAGAATCTTCCCACAGAGGTAGCATGTTCGCAGTCGGGAGAGGGTAGATTTTTCCCAGAGTGGTTGCACGTTCGCAGAGCGGGAGAGGAAAGAGTTTTCGCACAGTGGGATCACGTTCGCATAGAGAGAGAGCGGGAGGACTTTTGACTGTCGCTTTTTCACCTTATTTTCAAATTTCAGAGAAAGTAAAATGAGGGGCAGTGACGTTATTTTGTTTGTGGAATTAATATCAGATTGGCCCTTGGTCCTACAGTGAGGTTTCATAAAGTTTTGGGGGCTCTTTGACATTAATTGTGTTCTGCGGTCCTTCAGTGAAATTCTCCCTATAACTTAAGTCTAACAGATATGGAGGACACCCAACGAAGGACCAAACCAGCCCACAGATTGAACGATTGATTAATATAGTAAATACGATTTTCGCATTTTAGCCCTTCAAATTTTCTCAGTTCGAGACTATCATACTACTGCCGGATGCACTTGTGTATTTCTTTATTGGTGCACATCCACCGTTTTCCCCAGCCCCAACAAATCTCCAATTATTTATTCACTTCCCACTTGTCCAAGTGCATTCAATATCCTTCAAATTGCTTTATCATATCCTAAACGAACAATCGTTATAAGTAAATGAACGTGTCGCCCACGCGCTTTCCCTTATTTTACTCTTCAAACTTCAATTTTATTATTATTTCTACTTTCATTCTTGTCTCACAAGTAGCCATCTCATCTTTGAAAAATATATCTTCCAACTTTCAGCTGGACCCGGGTCTTCAGTCTTATCAACTTTTTCCCTATCTTTTCCCGTACGTTCAACCCAATTCATGCACGCAGAAACTTCCTACGAACATATACCGGTTCATTTTTATATGAATAAAAAAGTAAATCTAAGTTTATTTTATGACTCCCCTGAAATGATCATTCTGGACTTTTCCACACCTCTTTCTCAGAGCATATAGATTCTTTTCACATTAGCACTATTTGGTCCTCTTTTGCTCTCTTGCTGTGTCTACAATCTATATCTATATATTGAACCATCTTTATTACATATTTTTTTAACAGTTGTTGGTGACATATCATCATGTCAAAGCCCTTGTACTTCATTGCTGCTCTCTCCTTCTTCTGCCTCAGGCACAGTATTGCCAAAGTATCTTCTTATTCTTCAATACGTTCCCCCTCTGCTGGTTGCGGTAATGGAGTTTCCATTCGGTATCCTTTCTGGGTGAACAGCAATTCCGCCTCAGAATACTGTGGTTACCCTGATTTTGGTCTCAAATGCTCCGATCATGGCCGACCCACTATCATTCTTCCAAGCAACACATACTATGTCGCCGATATAAACTACTATAATCATACACTAACACTTGTCGACGTAGATGTGGTGGACCAGTCCTGCCTCAGAGCACGCCACAATGTTAGCCTGGGAACCCTCCCACTGAGTGTTAATTATCAGTTGAATGTGAACCTGAGTTTCTACTTCAATTGCAGCGTATCTAGTGTTAATCTTCTTTCCAACCCCATAGGGTGCTTGAAAAATGAAGGATATAATCAGTCATACGTGTTTGAGAACACGGGGTGGGATCCATATGGGTTGGATATAGATTGTGAGGACAAGGTGGTAGTGGTAGTGAAGAAGCAAGAAATCAGTAGTGATAGCTTGGTGACTGGGTTTGGTGAAGCTATGAACAAAGGCTTTGTGGTTGATTGGCGGAGAGCGATGGATTGCGCTGAGTGTGAGAATTCTGGAGGACTTTGTAGCCATAATCAAACCAATCATCACATGCTATGCTTTTGCAGGGATGGCAGTATCGCTACCAAAATCTGCAGCAAAGGTACCTTCGCTTTCTTCTAATTAATACAATCTGCATCTCATATCTTTCTCTCTCTTTAATTCCTGTTAGTATCTTTGCACTATAAATAAAGTGTAAGGCTTAAATTTCATATCTAATAAGCAATTTATAGCATGTAGTTTTCTGCAGTCTGTTGAAGTGCTATTACAGCAATTTCATGGAGAGTTTAGACCGTCGTATACTTATTCTTTGATTTGAATAATCTCTCTCTTCTTCTTTTTGTATGCATTTGTATGTACATGGAACGGAAGGTAAATTATTACTACTATGTATTGTGACATGGTTTGCCGTGCGAAAAACTGTGGTCGTCGTTACGTGTAGGCGATGAAGCGGTTTTGATGAAACTGTGCCTTAAATATATAGGAAGGTCAAACTTCAAATTGACTAGTACTTTCTTAAGATTGAGTTTTCTGAGTAGGACCATTTTTGTGGCTAGATTGTGTTATGTAGTCTTGCTTCATCTCATCCGGCAGAGAAATTCTTTGACATGTGGAGCCCAATTATTGACCTAATACATGTAAAAGCCCAAATATCTGAGGCCCAACTAGAAGCGACATAGCCCAATCCAGAGCCTTAATGGGAACCTTTTGTAAAATAGAGAAATAGGCAATTAGATGCCTTGACTTTTGACCATATGACTAATAAATAAGGAATATATAATGGTCAGCATTTTGAAATGGCATTTGATGGATCGTTTGTATATGAAACTCATTTTGTTTAATACCCACCTACACATGGCACTGTATTTTACATGGGAAATACTTGGTTCAAAATAATTAGCAACAGGGAGAACCCTTCATCTCTTCTATCAACCTTCATCTTAAAATCACCCCTCATGCTCTTTTATTATTATTATTATTATTTGGTCATACGCCATAATGTTATATAAGAGTCCAGTCTTATATATCGAATGGTCAAAGGTTCCACATTTTATGTGTCATTCATAATATTCGTATTAATCCAAACCAGTAGGTGCGAAGCTAATGAATATGTGAGCCGTCTCCAATTTGTGTGCCCTTCAAGGAGTCAAAGCCATCTAGATTTAGCCTCATTAGGCCAATTAAATGAAGGGTTTATAGTTTGACTTTGATTTAATTATATTCCCGTCATCGCTATTGGCCATTTCAAGCACAGAGCTTCGTTGCAATCATACCGTACATGGGTCGTCCTAATTGTGTTCTTCCCTCTCAACTTCTCCTCTTCAAGACCTTCCTCTTCTTCATTCTCTTGTTCCCAGAATATTTAGCCATTTCTGATGAACGGTTCTCAGCTTGCGAGCCGTTTAACTGTCGGAACTTCCCAACCTTAGTTATCCATTCTAGTTCGATTCATGACCTGAGTATTGTGGGCATCCAAGCTTCAAGCTGAATTGTGAAGGAGACAATGTTACTATGGACATCGCTTTCCAGAATTTTCATGTCATCGATGTCAATTCAACCACAACAACTCTTAAAATAACAAGGATGGATTTGTGGGGCACTGACTGTCCGAACGAACTAAACAACATCACTTTGGGTTATGCTTTCTTCAACTACACTTCCAATAATGTAAACTTTACCATATTATATGACCGTGAATCTTTACACGCCTCCTCCTATGAACCGATCGACTAACATGACATTTGACTGCCCCGTAAATGGTAATCCTCGCAAAGCATACTTTATGCTGATCGGCGACAGATGGTTTAACTGGAGCGCTCTGGGATGCGGAATTAGTACTACAGTTCCTGTTCTTGGAAAGGCAGCGAGAAGTTTCATGGAGGATCCTGTAGATCCTACTCATATTATAGGTCAAGGTTTTGAGGTTAAAGATTTTAATCTAATCGAGCTAACTTTGATCGAGGAAGAGTAGCTTGTTTGCATTATGATGAAATGATGAAAGAGATGAAATTCAATGTGGTTTAATATTTTGGTGTGGGTTTGGCATAATGTATTATGCAGAGTAGGACGTACATCCAGGAAAAAGCTAAACTAAGCACCCAAGTTACATGGCATTGAAAATAGAAAAAAAGGTACACAATTTCGTTAGGTTTGGAACGAGTTTGGTTGCTCATCTTAAATATGAGTATTCAGAGCTCATCTTTACTATATCATTCAGATAAGATTTAGATGGTCTAGATTTAATTTTTTTTCTTTTTTTTTAAATAATTATTTTAATTCCATTAGGTTCCGTCTCTTCTCCTCATCTCCTCATCCTCTGTTTTCTTTCAACTATCACATTAAGTGCTTATCGAAAACACCACTAGACACTCTTATTCTCTAACGTAAGGAATCCCCATAATCGAATGCTTCCATGCACACTCTGCAACTCCTTCTTCTTCTACCTCTTGTTAACACCGACTCTGCCACAATCCCCAAGTTCAAAAGATGATCACAGATATCGTACCCTTTCCGGCTAGGAAACGGATTCCATTATCACTTGCGCATCTCCTAACATTGCTTCCATTCAAATTGGCTCTCAAAACTTCAGCTTCATCGATTTCGATTCCTCTCGTTTTATCGTCAAATGGTGCGAACAGACGGCCCAACCTACGACAATCGTTCTTTCCGTTTCACCAACACTTCTTTGGACCCCACTCTGTTTCCCTTCGATCCAACCGTTGTGAACATGACCATATTCTATGACTGTGCCCTTGGGTATTCCATCGGCTGGAACAACAACACGTGCAGGGATTATAGAGAAAAAGCTTTCTTTTTTGGGTCAATTTCTGTTGCCTCGATTCCCGGAACTTGTTCAACACTGTGGGATTCAACTTCAGGTGCCGGTTACGTGGGGTGTCATTGTGGACCCTTTTGGTGGCATTGAATAGTTGAAGACTCCTTTGGATAACGTTTAATGTGCAGAATATTGCAGACAACGGCAACTGCAAAAAAGGAATGGAATGGCTCTGCGACTTGCAAATCAGACTTATGACTTGGCCTGTCCTGCTTTTGCAAGCATGGCTTCTTTTTCTGTTCCTTCTATTAGGCCCTTCAATTGCTCTGCGACATGCAAATCAGTATTCTGTTCTTGTCATAGGCTTTTTTGATTTGTTATATCTTCAGAGATCACTTAGAAAAACTCCTTGCTAGTTTCCAACAGAGAATAATAGATTTTAGAGTACTCTCCACGAACCAGAGGTGATGATGTCACTAAGGAGACTCCCTGAGGCACTCATGATTCATTCTTAGGAAGTTAGATTTTTCTGCATTTTATTTCACTTCATTCACCTTCACATTGTTAATTAAGCCTTTAGCTTGTTTGGTAGGAATATTTGATAGTTGAAGTCTTAACAAAATTGAAAGTTATTAATCAAATAAAGTACCCAATCCACGATGAAACAAACCAAAGGCTTGGTCGCCCTGTTTGCTACTATATGATTTATCTGCTATAGTGCCCAGCTCATTTTTATTTACCAGTAATCCAACTTTCTTGGTTGTAGTAAGCTCAAATTAAATTTTAATGAGGTAGCTTTAATTACCGATTTGAATAGTTATCATAATTTATATCAAAACAGTATCTATATCTACAATCAACCTGAAAACATTTGAACAGGGAAAAGAAAAAAGTTTGTAATAGGAAAAAAAAATAGAAATATAAAATCACACATTTAGGAAAGACAAAACTTGATCTTCATTTACAACTGGAAATTTCCCCAATGTGACCATAATTGAATAGTGACTCCTTGGTAAATTATAAAATATTTCAATTTTATTGGTACAAAAATATTAATAGTACTGTTGGTATGCACAAGACTTTAATGGTATCATTTTAGCAATCAGATTTTTGTTAGAAAGAGTAATTAAAACTAACAAGTGGGGCCATTTTGAAAATAGTATGAAAAAGGAGAAGGGGAAGTGAGTGGTTGTTTCCTGATTGTGTACTTGGAAGGAGGAATTGAATAGTCAACACCCACTTTTATTCATATATTTGTGAAATGGGGAAGAAGAGTGGATTTTAGGATGATGAGAATGAATAAGGAGAGAGGATAGCAGCCTTTCATTGTGAAGTCGAAGTCTGCCTTGACCCAAAACCAAAAGCTGGGACTGATAAATGTTGAGACAGCATGCTGTCATAAAGCAGGGAGTTAGCAACGGAGGCCTGCATGCTTCTCCTCACCGTCTCCTTCTTCCTTTCCTCTTTCCCACTTTCCTGTCTGTGTTCCTTCGATTTGGCGCTTCAGATGCTCTGCATTATGCGTATCAGTGTTCTGTTCTTGTCATACTTTTTTTAATTATTTACATGGTATCTCAGATGTTAGAAAACTTCTATGCAGACTCGGTTTACTGCCAACAATGCGTGGAATCTGGAGGAACCTGCGGTAGCGTTGTCCATGGGTCTGCATTTTCTTGTTATTGCCGAGACGGATTGATCCTCGGTGTCGCCTTAGGTCAAAATTTTGATTTAGAATGTAATATAGTGATGCAAACCAAAGTGCCAAAAAAATTACCTAAGTTCTAAATTAACTAAAAATCAAAATTGCTATTAAAAAGGGTTTCTTTTTGGTTTTTCAAATTTAAAAACTACTTTGCAAATAAATTAAAAACAATTCTAAATATTTTTTTGGATTTTTTTATAAAAAATGAAAAGAATATTTGAAATTGAAATTGAAATTGAAAGAAAAATTAATTAAAAAGGTAGCAAATGATAAAATTTGGATTTTAAGGAGATATGAGATAATGCTTTTTGGAAAATGAAAATTGGGTTATCCTTGCTCAAAATAATCTGAGAGTTATTTTGTTTACTAATTCAAAATCAAAACCTTAATCGCTGATTAAGTCAAGAAATCTTAATTAATGGATGTCCTAAAACTTTAACTACAACCACCAATTAAAAATTACTATTGAAAACCAATTACTGTGCAATTAGGATTAACTTAATGTAATTCAGGTCTCTACGCAAAGAACACTCAACTTGAGATATTCAACAAGTACTATGTAATTATAAAATTTATCCAAACTATGAAAGAATAGCATAATCACATAGAACTTCAAACTAGATATAATTATATAAATCTCAAATTGTAAAATCTAATCCCAATCACAAAAATTCGATTTCAAACTAAGAATTACAACCAATAACCTCAGAAAATTTAATTAAATAATATCAATTCTAACTCAGAAAATCTATTACTCAATTAAATTAAAAGAATTGAAATAGAAATACTCCCTTAGTTAACTCTGAAGCTCAAATCCAGTCCTCCATCGCCAAGAAGCTCGGTTGCACATGGTTTGAGATTCTACCAATATTAGCTCAATGTGCAACGCGGCCATAGAAGAAGAAGAAATAGGCGCTGTGGGGTCTGGCCGAAGACAGTAACAGAGCAATGCCCGTGTTCACACAGACGAGAAGGGTAGCTACTCGCTACCTCCCCTGTCTCTGTCTTGTTCTCCTCTCTTCGCTTTGAAGACGACGATGATGATTGTGGTTGGTTTCGTGCGTATGGGTTGTGTATGTGGATGGTTTAAGGGGTGATGGTGAATGGTGGAAGAGGAAGATGATGAAGGATGGTTAGTGTGGCGGTCAGTGGTCAAGACAATGATGAAGGTGGGTATATGACGTTGGGTTTCGTAAGATGATGATGATTATGGGGGTGGCGTCCTACTGCTCTCTGCGTGTGGTCACATATATATGTGTGTGTGAAGATGAATAATATCAAGCCTTGCCGCCTCAGTTCCATCTTTTTCTCCCTCTAGAAGGCGATGATGATGCTCCTCCAACCCTAGATTCCAATGTTGCAATTTCTCCCAAATAGAGATACTGTGATATCTTTTTTGTTTTTTCCAAAAAATCAATCAGTTAAACTAAATCATAAAAATATGATATTTTTGCCCTTTTTAGCAAAATTTTCATCTAATCACAGTTAATCCAAATTAATCATAATCAATGCAATTAAACCCAATTTAATTGATAAAAATCCCAAATAAGATATGAAAAATCAATATAAAATTACGATTTATCAAATTCCCTTACACTTGAGCCTTTGTACTCTTGGACAAAGCAACGAAACACAAGCGATTACTAAAGACAATTAAGAATGAAACAAGCTCAAAGTATGAATGTGAAAATTTAATTAACTTATCCTTCAAATTCTCATAAGTCACCCAAGAGTTAGTACAAAGGGATTAGACAAGATGCACAATTAATCCAATGGGAATGAAGGAACAGGAAGCACTCAAGGGGATTAAGTGTTTCTCTTATCTTTTACAAGTGGGTAATTTCACTCCAATCCTCCTAAGCTAAGCCCTACCATACGCTTGTAAAAAGTCTAAATTTCAAATCATTAACAGTGCAAAAGCTCATGAATCAAGGGGTCTTTAAGAGGGTTGTGGTGTTGGAAAATATAGTCAAATGGAACGAATAAAGAACATAGCAAGAGACATGCATGCATCATGACCTTAATAACTCTTAGCTAATAGCATCTTTCTCAATGACTTTGAAGCACATGCATCGGACTCAATATTTACAAGGTTCTAAGGAGAATGCTTTTTGTTTTTTTGTTTCTTTCTTTTTCTTTTTTTTTTTCTTTTTTTTCTCTTTTTTTTTTTGAATATTCCAAACTAAGCAACTTGAATTGACTAAGCAAATAAACAATGGCAAAAATAATGATGCATAACATATATTAAAAGGATAAGATCCTATAATGAACTTTAATGTGATGACATACAAATCAACTTGCTATGATCAATGAATTTTTGAAAAGTGAATGGTTCAAAGGGGTTGTGCAATGGATAATTAAAAAAAGGCTTGTGTTTGGGAAAATGGGTGTTGAAACGAATGCCCCTATCATATTCATTTACTAAAGCACCGTTAAGATTAGACAAAGACTTTCTACAAGTTCTAGAGGATGATTAACTTAGGTGATTAACACTCTAGATGAAAACAAAGTTTAGGCTCAATATCCTTCCAACAGGGGTTATCTTCCAATTGAACACTCACATTAGACGTTTGTACACAAGCTAATCATAAAGCACTAACTCAAGAACTTCTTATGCTCATTCTATAAATGAAACTCAATTAAAGCACCACATTTAACTAAGAGCAAGCAACATTCTTCAAAGCATTAGTAAAATTGCAAGGATTTAAATTTTCAAGAGGATTGCAAAAGCTCAAGCAAAGTGCTTTGAAAGGTTGGAAGACATATAGAGCAACAACAAGATTCAAGCTTAATATGTTAAAAGTAACAACAATACAACTTAAAATATCATAGCTCAAAAGCATGCAGCAGACAGTTCAGCATAAAATCCATTCAAAAAGTCATATAAACCATTCAAAGAGGCAAAATTGAACCATCTAAATAACAGAAAGATGGTTAACATAACAGCAATAATGCCTCACAGCAGTAGCAAGATGCAAAGAAGAATAGCAATTGCATCAAGAACGGTCTAGAAAATTTTTTGAAGACCTCAATTTTTTAGTTAAGCTCAGTTTCAAAGCCAAATTCACCAAAATACTATCTCTCCCACACACTTAATCAATACATTGTCCTCAATGTATAAAACTCACATTGTATTTAACTTAACTCTCAGCAAAAGTGGAAAGGTGTGAAGTCTGATTCAAGATTTGAGCACAACATATCACTTCAAGAAGGGAGAGAAGTGTGAGAGATAAGTCAAAACAATATGGAGAGTAAGATCAAATAAATAATAATGACTAAGTGTGTAGAAGATTAAGCAAGAGCTCAGAGGATTTATTGAATTGAAAAAGAAACAGCATTTATTGAATTGAAAAAAAAATGAACTAACTAAAAGCTACTCTACTTTTCCTACTGAAGAAGTTTCTCCCCCATACTTATTCCACAAACTAAAGTCCCAAAACATATCACGAGCATTCACAAGGCAAAAGTAAGTAAATAAGTGAAGGAAAGAAACAATCTTTGAGTCATGGAGGTCGATGATTCTCATGGTAAAGCCTCAAAAGGTGACCATTGACTTAAAGCTTTGCTCTAGTCTCCTCATTAAGAAGCTCTACCATTCCAAAATTGTGCACCTTTGTGACTGTGTAAGGCCCATCCCAACAAGTGTTGAACTTTCCTTGTTTAAATGTGAATCTGGCCTTAAACATCAGTACTTTGTCTCCCACCTTGAAATTCTTCCGTAGAGACCCTTATCATGCATAAATTTTATCTTCTCCTTGTAAAGTTAAGAGTTCTCATAAGCCTCCAATCTCAACTCCTCTAATTCTTGTAGCTGTAACTTTCTGTCCATCCCAAAAGATTCCAAGTTCATATTGCACTGTTTGACTGCCTAATATGCTTTATGCTCCAATTCCACTGGTAGTTGGCATGCTTTGCCAAAGACTAAGCAGTAAGGAGACATTCCAATTGCTGACTTATAGGCAGTTCTGTAGGCCCACAGTGCTTCTCCTAATCATAGACTCGAATCTTTCTTGGATGGTTTGACTATCTTCTCCAATATTTGTTTCACTTCTCGATTGGACACTTCAGCTTGACCATTAGTTTGGGGGTGATATGTAGTGGAGACTTTATGAGTAACACCAAATTTAGAAAGCAGGTTATCTACTACCTTATTACAAAAATGTGTACCTCTATCACTCACCACAGCCCTTAGAATCCCAAACCTACAGAAAATGTTGGACTTAAGAAACTTAGAAACTACCTGGGCGTCATCTTTTCTTTGGAAACATAATCAACAGCTAGAAGAATATATATAAAACCAAAGGACAAAGGAAAGGGACCCATGAAGTCAATTCTCCAAACATCAAAGATTTCACAAAGTAGTAAAGGTTGTTGAGGCATTTCATGTCTATTACCTAACCCTCCAAAACATTGACATTTGTCACAGGACCAACAAAAGTCATAAGAATCTTTAAAAAGGGTTGGCCAATAAAAATCAAATTCTAAAATCTTTCTAGATGTTCTCCTTATACTGAAATGACCATCACAAGCCATGGAATGGCAAGTTGCAATAATAGACTCAAACTCTTTATTAGGCACACACTTTCTTATGACTTGATCACTACACATCCACCACAGATGAGGAGCATCCCAAATCTAATGTCTTGATTCGATCTGACGTTTTTGTACCTAAAATTTAGACATAAAAGGAGGGCTAAGTCATTAACAATATGCGCATACCAAGGCTCTTTAATAGCCAAGGCACATAAAACTGAATCAGGAAAGGAATCACAGGTGAGTTCAGAAGAGTCTACTTCCTGTGTATCATTTGGTAGCCTACTCAAGTGATCAGCTACATGGTTCTCTGCCACTACTGGATCCTTTATTTCAATGTCAAATTCCTGGAGAAGTAATGCCCACCTAATCAATCTTGGCTTAGATTGTGGTTTCTTAAGAAGATAGCAAATAGCTACGTGATCAGTGAAAACAGTCACATGAGAGTTTAATAAGTAAGGCCTAAACTTTTCTAAAGTGAAAACAATTGCAAACAGCTTTTTTTTTTTGTGTAGTTGATTTGAGCTGTATCCAATGTTTTCGAAGCATAGGCAATAACTCTTGAGAGCTTCTCCTCCCTCTAGCCTAACATAGCTCCTACAGCAAAATTAGAAGCGTCACATGAAATCTCAAAGGGCAAAGTCCAGTTAGGGGCAACAAGAATAGGAGGAGAAATGAGTTTAGGCTTTAAATCATCAAAAGCAACTGTACAAGAATCATCAAAATCAAATTTCATATCTTTTTGTAAAAGCTTTGAGAGAGGTAAAGCAATCTTGTTGAAATCTTTTATAAACTGCCTATAAAATCCTGCGTGACCCAAAAATGATCTAATATCTTTAACACAAGTAGGATAAGGCAAAGAAGATATAACCTCAATCGTAGCTTTATCAACTTCAATTCTCTTTCTAGAAATCAAATGACCTAGCACCATCCCTTCATTGACCATGAAATGACACTTTTCAAAGTTCAAAATCAAATTCTTTTCAATACATCTTTTCAAAACTCTTGCAAAACTAACAAGACAATCATCAAAAGAACTACCATAAACAGTGAAATCATCCATAAAGACTTCCATGCATTCTTCTAAGAAATCACAGAATATAGCCATCATACAATGCTAGAAATTCCCTGGAGCATTACATAGTCCAAAAGGCATCCTACGATAGGCGAAAGTACCAAAAGGACACATGAAAGTGGTTTTATCTTGGTCCTCTGGTGCAATAGGTACTTGAAAGTACCCAGAGAAACCATTTAGAAAACAGTAGTGAGATTTGCCTGCAAGTCTCTCAAGCATCTAGTCTGTGAAAGGAAGAGGAAAATGATCTTTTCATGTAGCATTGTTAAGTTTTTTGTAATCTATGCACACACGCTAGGAATTCTGAATTCTCATAGGAATAAGCTCATCCTAGTCATTTCTAACCACAGTAGCCCCACTCTTTTTGGGCATTACATGTACCAGACTAACCCACTCGCTATCAGATATGGGATAGATGATTCCAGCACTCAGAAGTTTAGTGATTTCCTTCTTAACCACATCAAAGATAAGGGGGTTTAGTCTTCTCTGGGGTCGTCTCACTAGTTTGGAACCTTCACTAAGCAAGATGCTATGTGTGCAAATGGCTGGACTAATCCCTGGAATGTCCACTAAAATCCACCCAATAGCCCTCTTATGCTCTCTCAATACAGCAAGGAATCTCTCTTCCTCAACCTTAGAAGGGAGTTAGGAATAATGATAGGTAATCGCTCATCAAACTCTAGGAAAGCATACTTCACAGTAGGGGGAAGAGGTTTTAATTCAATGACAGGTGGTTGCACAATAGAAGGAATTAGTTATTGAAGTTCAAGAGAGAACATATTACTCCCCTTGCTTTCAACTAGTGACAGCTCAGGTCCCATGTGGCTAGCTTTACAATCTCTAACTTTTCCAAGCGTTGAACTAATATCAAGTTGATCTATTATAGCAATTGCCTTGGATGAATTCTTTTGCATACCTAAATCATCACTCGATAACAACTCATTCAAATATCTCATGGTATGAAAAGAATTAAAAGTAGATAAGTTAGCAGATGTAAGGGACTGAGAATAATCCTTTAACTCAAGGTGTCTCTGCATCATATGAGCAGGTGGAATCGCTAAAAGTGGACTATTTCCGTTGTCTTCAGTCAAGCATGTTCGCTGAGGCGAGCCAACTTCATCAATTGCCACTGCAGTGTCAGCCTCCAATATGCTAGAATCATCTGAAACATCAACAGAAAACCTTTCTCCAAGAGAATCATCACTGATAGTAGAAGGAATGGAACTCATGCGAATCAGTAGATAAAATAGTAAATGTTTCTGTAATGGAAAGCATGCAATTAACTACTGTACAGTTAAGGCATGTTACATCAGCTCCACATGAGCAAGTAGAAGGAAAAGAATAAAGAGATGAAAAAGAACAAATAGTGTCATCCTCATCATCAGCAGAATCAAGTAAATAAAATTCAAAACTAGAGGAATCATCTTGCAATTCAAACTTAGAACAAGCATCATCAATAGCAATATCAATCATATTAACACCCAAAAGAGAATAATCTTCATAAGGATGCTTCATTGCTTCATACATGTTAAAACAAACCTTATGATCTCCTACTTCCATAGTGATGGTACCTTCTTTCATGCTAATCATAGTATTAGCAGTCCTCAAGAAAGGTCTACCAAGAATCAGTGTGGTGTCATGAACAAGCTCAGAAGACATATCAAGTACATAAAAATCAGCAGGAAAGACTAAATCCTTAACCTGGACCAAAATATCCTTTATGATGCCTTCCAGATACCTAATAGTCCTATCAAATAACTGGAGTACTATAGTGGTTGACTTAAGAGTCTTGACTCCTAGTGAAGTGTTTATGGACTTAGGCATGACATTAATAGCTGCCCAAGATCTAACAAGGCTCCCCTTATAGAAACTTTTCCTATAGTGCAAGGGATGGTAAAGGATCTAGGGTCTTGGCATTTCACAGGGATTTGAGGTTTAAACAGGGCAGACACATTTGAGTTCACTTGGACTCTTTCATTTAGTCTAAACTTCTTCCTATGGGTACACAGGTCTTTAAGGTATTTGGCATAAGCAGAAACCCTCTTCACAAGATCAAGCAAAGGAATATTGACTTCCACTCTACTAAACGAATCAATAATATCTTTTTCATGCTTAGTTTCAGTCTTTCTTTTGCTCATCAAGTATGAATTAGGAAAAGGAAGGTCTTTGAGATTTACCTCTTTATCATTGAGCTTATCGGCTCCATGCTTAGATGACTCAACATGCTCTTTTGAAGTTACTCACTCATGGTTTCTTTCAGATATTGCTTCTTCGCTATTCAGAATGGTTGACTTCTTGTCAGCTAGCAATTCTCTCTCTTTTCTGCTCTCATAATTCTTAACCCTTGTAGGTGTGGGAAGAGGCTTATCACACTCAATCTCCTTATCTACTGATTCCTCATCCTCTTCACTGAACCTTACTTGCCTCCCACTTCACAGTGTGATTTCATTCAAACCCTTGGGGTTTATGACAATATTTGAAAGAATGGTGCCACTACTTCTAGCTTGTTGGTCACTCATGTTGTTAGATAGCTGAGTGACATAGGAGTTGATATTCTCAGTTTTTTTCTCCCATTGCTCAATTCTTCTCTCTAAGGTATTAATCCTGGCATCATTTTTGGAAGAATCTTTTTGTATTAGGAAAGCAAGGGTATTGAATTGATTGGCATTAGAAGCCCTTTCCTCTTTCATCAATGTCATCATATTATATAAGAGCTGATTAGTGTCATCCTTTGGTGGAACAGTCAAGGCTTACTATTTGTTTGGGAACTGGTTAGTGGATAGACCAGCTCCTCTACCTTGTTGAAATCTACTTAAAGCCTTGCTTTCCTCATTTCTCCAGCCAAGTCTAGGGTTCAATTTCTAACCCTCATTATACATATTAGAATAAGGATCCCACTTCTGATTTGGCCGACCCTGATAGACAGTAGATATCTCTTCATACTGATTAGGACATACACTAGAAATATGCATCACAGAACCACAATGTTCACAGCTAGGTGCAGTAAGATCCATTGGAGTTAGTGGATGATGCACATTCATGTTTTTCAACTCTGCATTGATAAGAGATAGTTGAGAGGTCATTTTACTTTCCAAAGAGTCAACTTTAAACTCAAGACTGTCTATTCTTCTTGAGTAAACTGTTGATGCTCCCAACTTATGCACTTCTTTAGTGTCCCTCACATTGTATTACTGGTGATTTAAAGCCATTTTCTTAATCAGATCCCAAGCCTCTACAGTAGTGAGGTCAATCAGTGAACCTCTTAAGGCGGCATCCAACATACCTTATCTTGAATTTTCAGCCCATCATAAAAGTATTGTACTAATTGCTCATCTGGTATCTGATGGTGAGGGCATCTTGACAGGAGGTCTTGAAAACGGTTCTAATAGTCATAGAGGGACTCATCGAATTCTTGCCGTGTAGAATAAATTTCCTTCCTCATTAATGAATTTCTAGAGGCAGGAAAGTACTTCTCCAAAAATTCTTTTCTTAAGTTTCCCCAACTGTGATAAGCATTCGCTACATGTCTTGAAAGACTCATATACCACTCCCTTGCCTTACTCTCCAAGGATAAGTGAAAAACTTTCCACAAAACTTGATCTAGAGATGCTTCGATAGGTTTCATGCTCTAGCAAATCATTGACAAAGATTGCAAGTAAAGGTAGGGATCTTCTCCTGTTAAACCATGAAATTTAGGAAGTGAGTTAATGAGAAAACCTTTAATCTCAAAATTCACATCAAAATTAGGGCAAGCAGTAGTAAAATGATTATAATTCACATCATAGGTAGTGGCTTCTCTTATGGTTCTTCTCCTATGATTGTCGTTATTTTCCCTATTATTTTCGCCTACTATGTCTTCTCCATTACCGCCCCTATTATTATTTCGATTATTTTCATTAAGGATAGTACCATCCATGTTAAATTCAGTTTCAGACTTAGAGTGACTAGAGTCAGTTGAAGCACTTGACAGACTAGGTTCTTCCCTTTGAATATTATCTTTGCCTCTTACTTCCTTAGCTCTTTTTTCTTTTATTAAATCTCTAAGGGTTAACTCTAATTCAGGATCGTAAACTAAAGGTTGGTTGTCTCTTGTCATGCAACAGTATAATGCAAATATGAAATGAATCTATATGCAATTGCTAAAAGAAAAATATGCAAAATGCAAACCAAAAACTGTGAGATATGCGACCAAAAAGAACAAATTAAGACTCAATCCTAAGACTAAAGACTCTCTAAATACTATAACTAAGTTAAAGAGAACTAACAAGAGAAAAAACCCCAGTCAATTAGCAAAATTGACGCTTAGCTAACCAAGAAGCCTATGGCTCCCCGGCAACGATGCCAAATTTGACCCTCAATGTTGCCTTGGGTCAAATTAAATTTGATTTAGAATATAATATAGTGATGTAAACCAAAGTCGTTCTCTTATTGGAGCCAAAAAAATTACCAAAGTTCTAAATTAACTAAAAATCAAAATTGCTATTAAAAAGGGTTTCTTTTTGGTTTTTCAAATTTAAAAACTACTTTGCAAATAAATTAAAAACAATTCTAAATATTTTTTGGATTTTTTTATAAAAAATGAAAAGAATATTTGAAATTGAAATTGAAATTGAAAGAAAAATTAATTAAAAAGGTAGCAAATGATAAAATTTGGATTTTAAGGAGATATGAGATAATGCTTCTTGGAAAATGAAAATTGGGTTATCTTTGCTCAAAATGATCTGGGAGTTATTTTGTTTACTAATTCAAAATCAAAACCTTAATCACTGATTAAGTCAAGAAATCTTAATTAATGGATGTCCTAAAACTCTAACTACAACCACCAATTAAAAATTACCGTTGAAAACCAATTACTGTACAATTAGGATTAACTTAATGCAATTTGGGTCTCTACGCAAAGAACACTCAACTTGAGATATTCAACAAGTACTATGTAATTATAAAATCCATACAAACTATGAGAGAATAGCACAACCACATAGAACTTCAAACTAGATATAATTATGAAAATCTCAAATTGCAAAATCTAATCATAATCACAAAAATTCAATTCCAAACTAAGAATTGCAATTAGTAACCTCAAGAAATTTAATTAAATAATATCAGTTTTAACTTTGAAAATCCATTACTCAATTAAATTAAAAGAATTGAAACAAAAAAACTCCCCTAATTAACTCTGAAGCTCAAACCCAATCCTCCATCTCCAAGAAGCTCAGTGAAATTAGCTGCACATGGTTTGAGATTCTGCCAACATTAGCTCAATGTGCAACGCGGCCATAGAAGAAGAAGAAATAGGCACTGTGGGGTCTGGCCGAAGGCAGTGAACAAGAAGGCAGTAACAGAGCAATGCCGGTGTTCACACAGACAAGAAGGGTCGCTACTTGCTGTCTCCCCTGTCTCTGTCTTGTTCTCCTCTCTCTGCTTTGAATACGATGATGATGATTGTGGTTGGTTTCGTGCGTATGGGTTGTGCGTGTGGATGGTTTAAGGGGTGATGGTGAATGGTGGAAGAGGAAGATGATGAAGGATGGTTAGTGTGGCGGTCAGTGGTCAAGACGATGATGAAGGTGGGTATATGACGTTGGGTTTCGTAAGATGATGGTGATTGTGGGGGTGGCGTCCTACTGCTCTCTGCATGTGGTCACATATATATATGTGTGTGTGTGTGAAGATGAATAATATCAAGCCTTGCCGCCTCAGTTCCATCTTTTTCTCCCTCTACAAGGTGATGATGATGCTCCTCTAAACCTAAATTCAAACGTTGCAATTTCTCCCAAATTTTTTATAACAAAATCTAAGATACTGTGATATCATTTTTTTTCCCCCAAAAAATCAATCAGTTAAACTAAATAATAAAAATATCATATTTTTGCCTTTTTTAGCAAAATTTTCATCTAATCACAGTTAATCCAAATTAATCATAATCAATGCAATTAAACCCAATTTAATTGATAAAAATCCTAAATAAGATATGAAAAATCAATATAAAATCAGGATTTATCACGGATCTTATAACTTGGAGTGTCCAAGTATGGCTTCTTCCTCACTTCCTACTATTAGGCCCTTCTGTTGCTCTGCATTATCCGTATCAGTTTCCCCGTTCTTGTCTTACTATTTTATTCGTTAAATAGTACTCCTCCAATCATTAATATAGGACCCAATTGTTGAGTTGGTTTTGGTCCTAAATATAAGACCTATTTCTCCGATTTATCAATTTTTCCTAAATTACTCCCATGGATACTCCCTTAACCATAATCAAGTATAAGAGGGAGATGAGGTATTAAAAAAGATGATTATTTTGTTTTAGGAAAAACGTGTCACATTTCTTATAATTAACTAACTTACCTAACTTTCTTAATCTAATCAAATTAGTTAAATGAGTCTTATATTAGGACCAGAGGAGTATATCACATTGTAGAAAACTTATTAGTAGTTTGGTTTGTGTAGTAGGATGAAGATAAAACTCGTTGCCTCGCTTGTTTCCTATTTAGGTTAACGCTTTGAGCAACTCTGTGTGTGTATGGATATTTACCTATGTGTATAACTCTCATTTCTCTTGCTCATGGTTACAGAAAATTCCAGCAATTTGAAGATGGAACTTATAATAGGTAATAATGGGTTGATTGATCTTCTACTTCCATATGTTTCTTTTATTTACTTTACATACTACATCTACTATTTCATGTCCTTATTATAAGACTTAGCCGACTAATTTGAAAAAATTAATGGAGCTACTAAATTACTTTAAATTATTTATGTTTATTATTTTTTTCAAACTAATTTGTCTCACTTGTAAATTGATATATAATCAAATGCTTCATAAAATTATTTTAGAGAAATCATATAACATATGTTATATTTAAGTAATTTAATAACTTTCTTAATCTCTCAAAATTAGTAAAAAAAAGTCTTATATTAAAAACCAATTATAGTATAGTATAATTCAGTATTACATATCAGATGATATTTCTTACTATTTTCACACCTCCTTGTTAATTATAACTACTTTAGCTGGGTGGTTTTAATGAGCGTGTCATTTATTTCAGAAGACTAGTGTTGAATCTGTCATATTTTCTATTCAGACATTTATCTACTATGTGTCATAGGTTTTGCAAGTGGAGCAACTGGAACACTTTTAATATGTATTGCTATTTTCTGTTGCAAAATGAAAGCATTGAGAGAGAAGATAAGATTCTAGAAGACATCTAAAGTTGACCAGCAAATTGAGGCGTTTATTAAAAGCCAAGAACCTTTGGCTTTCACAAGATATAGATTTGAAGATATAAAGAAAATCACCAAATCTTTGCAAGTTAAACTGAGAGAAGGTGGTTATGGCACTGTATACAAAGGTAAGCTACTCAATGGTTGTCTTGTTGCTGTAAAGATTCTGAATCCATTCAAAGGAAATGGGGAAGAATTTATTAATGAAGTTGCCAGTATCAGTAGAACTTCTCATGTTAACATTGCTACCCTTCTAGGATTTTGTTTGGAAGGCGAGAAGAAGGCTCTCATATATGAAGTACAATGGATCTCTTGACAAATTGATTCGCAACAAGGAAAATGAAATGAACTTGTCCTTGACTTGGAAAGTTTGTTTCAAATTGTAATTGGGATAGCTCGAGGGCTTGAATACTTGCATATATGATGCAATACTCAAATTCTACATTTGGACATAAAGCCACATAATATCCTTTTGGATGAACGCTTTTACCCTAAGATCACAGATTTTGGACTTGCTAAACTTTGTCCTAGGAAAAAAAGCATTATTTCGCTTTTAGAAGCTAGAGGGACTCTTGGGTATCTTGCACCAGAAGTCTGGAATAGAAATATAGGTGGGGTTTCATATAAATCTGATGTTTATAGTTATGGAGTAATGTTATTAGACATAGTTGGAGTGTTGAAGGATGTGACTATGGAATCCTATTTCCTAACTGAGAATTATGTTCTTGACTCTACTTATGATAAACTGGAGCAAGGCAAAGATTTGGGACAAAATGGGGCAAACACCATTGAGGAAAACGATATTGTCAGAAAAATAACCATCGTGGGTATGTGGTGCATCCAAACATTTCCAGCTCAAAGATCTACAATGAGTAGAGTGATTGAAATGTTAGAAGGAAGCCTAAACCCATTGCAAATGCCACCAAAGCCAGTTATACTTCCATTCAACAGGAGAAGTAGATTGGAAGAATGAGAAGTAAAGACCTTATAAGAAAATTAGTCCAAAGTAAAGACTTATATAAAAGTTTGAGCAATAAATTTTGAAGTTCAAGTATTATACATGTTCTCATTTTATATTAATTTTGTTAGATGGTTTTTAATTATCATTCTCCTCAGATTTCCACAAGATCTGAGCTCTTATTAGAGCAATGTTGTGTCTATATTATCAAATCTATATTTTAGGCCTCAGAAATTCTTTCCTAGATTATGACTGTGATTCCTAAAGTTAATTGCTTAGCATCCCTTTTTCTTTCCTTCCAATATCAATAAAGTGAACCTTTAGCCAAGTTTCAAGTGACATATGTTAACTGCTTTTAGCATCATGTCATTAGAAGCTGGCATCAAGCATATCTTAGCTTGGGCATCAACATATACTTATTGATGAAAAAGATATGGTAGGAGAATATTTATAACTACTGGACTTCTTAAACAGTAAATCTATAGTATTCAATGAGATATATATGCAGAGATGTAATTTAAAATTGCTTAATACCCTTTTAGCCAGATGAAAAGTATCAAAAGCAAAATATCAAACTTTTGAGCTTTCCAACGCCAAATGCGATATATGAACAATTAGACAGCTCCAGAAGCGTGTGAACTAGTAGTACTTCTAAGGAAACCTCCCAGAAGTCTGATGCGTAGGTGTATACATAGCCATGGAATTGTGTTACTGCGCTGGAAATTAAATGGCTCCAGAGCAAAAGAACTCCGATTTTGAAGCTGGCAGTGTGTTGACGACTGAGATAAACGCAACTTTTCGACAGGTCAATCTTTTATATATAATAATATAGAATCTATAAGAAATGAACAATTCATAAGCTATATATATAAACAGTATACTTGTTTCATATTTTGTGCAAAGCATGGACTTGTAATCCACTTCAAATTCATACATATTAACTCGGAAAAATTGGTTGGCAGGAATTTACAATAAAAGAGAAGTTTATGTGAATGTGTTTCTTCTCGTTCCCTGAAGGTTAAAACCCGTAAACCAAATGGTGAGGTTTGGATCCCATGCATGGAGTAGGCCCGGCCACCAGTGCAATGAGGCCAGACGACAAGTGTTGACAAGATCAAAACGCGTTTTGGAGCCTAAAGGTGAAAGCTGGGTTCGCAATCAGTCGGTCGTGCGGTAATAATCACTGAATCATCCCCCATGTATAGTTCTTTTTTTTTTTTTCTCGTTTTTTCCCCAAATCCCCTCTATTGTCTATCCACATGAACTGTGACAAAATTTGGGGTCCTTAAATAATTAGGAAAAAACTAGCTTTTTATTGTTGTTATATTTATTCTATAGTCATATATTTATTTTAAATATTTTTACATTTTTTAATTTTAATAAAAATATATTGGTTTGTAAATATTAAAACTATAATTTAAACTGCAGTTATTATTAGAATTATACAAGTGGTAAAATATAAAACCAATGCTTATATCTTGTATTATTCGTGAATGATTATAGGAGCAATTAGCACAAAGAAACCCAAGATTAACACATACTACTCCAGTTTTGATATAAAAGTTAGTTGACTAATTTGAGTAGATTAAAAAAATGAGTTAATATAATATTTGGTTCTTCAAGGTTGTCCTCATTTTAGTTTTAGTCCCTCAAGTTTCAAATCATAGATTTTGCTCCTCAAGAGATAAAATGATCCAATTTTTTATTAGATTATAGGGACAACGTTATAAATAAAAAGAAACTTGAGAGACTAAAACCTATAGTTTGAAAAACTAAAATAAAGATAAACTTGAGGAACTAAAGTTTGTACTAACTCTTAAAAAAATTAGTTAAGTTAGTTATTTGTAATAAATAAATATTATTTTTCTTAAAATACTCTTATTAATCATGTGTAACAACGAGAACTACTATTTAATGAAACCTTTAACATGTACAACTGCTACAAGGACTATTTAAAAAAAAAAGAATAAATATAAGAGATAAGGTAGATTAGGAGCTTATATTTAGAATCAAATTGGATGTTAAAATGGCTCTTATATTAAGAATTAGATATAGTATTTAAGATTACAGATCTAAACAATCTGTACACGTAAGCAAGCTCTTGGCCTTGGCCAAACCACTTTGTTGGGGCTTTTTGTTGTGGAAAACATGATCACAAGGAAATCAGCGTAAACAAATATGGATGTAAATTGAGACATATCTATTAAGTTTTTGCACAAGTAAGCTAATTCTACAGTTAATTGTCGCATGATATTCTGGTGAAAAAAAAAAATTGTCGCATGATATATGGTTTAGAAGATTTTTGTATATTTGCTCAAAAGTACTAATGTATTCTTATAGTTTCATTGCTATAAGAGAATTCTCTTCATCAATATAGTGTTAAGCAGAATAAAAATATCAGATTATTTTATGTTTTTATAGCTTTCTGCCATATCATTTATTGCTAAGTATTTGTTTGATGCTTCAAATAAATTAATTTGACTTATTTAACGTTATTGATACCTACAAAAGGACCTAACTCATATCAATTAGATATAAACTACCGCCAAAAATAAAATTTGCGACAAAAGTTTAAAAAAATTTATTGCAAATTGATTTGGTGAATTGTAATGAGGGCATCAAATGCTATGCTTTTGCAGGGATTAAAAAAAAAAAAAAAAAAAAAAGGAAACTCCCTTAGGCCCTCTCTCTTCTCCTCTTCGTCTGTTTTTGAACACAGTCACAATAAGTGGTCACGGAAAACACCACTTGACACTCTCATTCTCCAGCACAATGAATCCCCATAGTCCCATGCTTCCATACACACCCTGCAACTCCTTTTTCTTCTTCTACCTCTTGTTGTTAACAATGACTCCGGCACAATCCCGAGTCAAAAAGATGATCATAAGTGCGTAACATGCAGCCGCACTTTAAGTGATATCCTATCCTTTCTGGGGAGGAAACCGACTACATTACGGTGGCAGAGATGGTTTCGAAGTATCGTGCCTGTCTCCTGACATGGCTACCAGTCAAATCGCTCTCAAAACTTCACCTTGATCGATTTCGATCCCTCTAGTTTTAATCGTCAGCAAACAGACATCCAAGTTACGATAATTGTTCTTTCCGTTTCAACAACACTTCTTTGGACCGCACTCTGTTTTCTTTCGACCCAACTGTTGTGAAAATGACCATATTCTATGACCGTGTCCCTGGGTTTTTCATCGGCCGCCGGAACAACATCACGTGCAGGGATGATAGAGAAAAGCAAGCTTTCTTTTTGGATCAATTTCTCGCTTCAATTCCCAGAACTAGTTCAACTTCAGGTGCCAGTTACGTGGGTTGTCACTGTGAATTCTTTTGGTGGAATTGAAATCGTGGAAGGTTACTTTGGATAAAGGATTTAATATGCAGTATATTGCAGACGAGGAGGACCGTGAAAAATGCTTGGCCTCTGGAGGAGCCTGTGGGATGAAAGATGATAGGTCTCAATTTTCATGTTATTGTACAGACGGACCTTGTGACTTGGCGGGTCCTGCTTTTGCAAGTATGGTTTCTTTCTTTTCCTTCTATTAGTCCCTTCAATTGCTCTGTGACATGCAAATCAATGTCCTGTCATTGTTATAGGCTTTTTTGATTGGTTACATCTTTAGAGATCAGTTAGAAAAACTCCTTGCTAATCATCAAATAAATACCCACTCCAACATGATGGCACGGGGTAAGTAAACCAAACGCTTGGCAACCCTGTTTACTCCTATGATTGGGCTGCCGAAGTACCCAACTTAGTTGCCAGAGGGTTTTTGATTTACCAGTAATCCAACTCTTCTAAGTTATAGTGCGGTCAAATTAAATTTTGATGACGTCGATTTTTAATTACCGATTACCAATTAGACGCTTTTATTTGGGGCCGTCTGGAATACGCATTGAATAGTCAACACCCACTTTATATTTGTGGAATGGGGAAGAAGAGAGGATTTAGGGTGATGAGAATGAATGATGAGAGGATAGCAGCCTCTCATTGTGAAGTCAAAGTCTACCTTGACCCAAAACCAAAAGCTGGGACTGATAAATGTTGAGGCAGCATGCTGTCACAAAGCAGGGAGTTAACAATGGAGGCCTATATGCTGTTCCTCACCTTCTCCTTCTTCCTTTCCTCTTTCCCACTTTCCTGCTCTCAACCAAACAAGAAGTGCCTCCCAACCCCTTGTGGAGCAGTAGGAAAAATCGATTACCCCTTCTGGTCAGACATAATTCGACCCGACTATTGTGGCAAAGATGGGTTCAAGCTCAATTGTCCCCAAGATGAAGGTGACTACCCTTCCATTCAAATCGGTTCACAGACTTTCGATGTCACACAGATTAATCCAGCCTCTCACAATATGACGCTGGTGCGAACGGACCTTGTCTATGATAATTGTTCTTCACATTTGTCCAACACTTCTGTGAGTACCCCGCTCAATCTCTTCCATTACGCCGAGCCATCTGTGAAGAACATGACCCTATTATACGACTGCCCAGACTATTTGCCTGGGGTAAACAATTTCTCATGCCAGCCTTCGACAAGCTCTAAACCCAGTCCTAACAATTATGCTTTCTATCCGGAAGATCTCGCGATTGACCCCTACTTTGCTAACAATTGTAAGCATCGTATTCAGGTGCCGGTTTCAATAGAAACTTCTGACACGTACCCTCTGGAAGCTTTAGGTCAAGGGTTTCTTGTGCTGTACAACGCAAATGATTCTCCCGGTATGTGCCTCTTCACCTCCTTCTCTCCTTTTTTATGATCTCAGTGTGCATTCATTACTTGCCAAATTCATACTTAGCTATGCTGTACTTGAGCCTGTGATTACCGCGTATTAATTATCAGTATAGAGATGCCTTTATTCAAATTGATTGCCTCCAATTGGATACAAGGGGATAGACGCCTAAACGACTTGTTTCCAGTAAAACTCAATAAAATGGAATCCATCTTCCCTTGCGCTTATGCTTTAACTTTCCTTGGCGCCATGAAGTTTGATATTTACGGCATCATTTGTTCTTGTTCAGGTCTTCCAGTAATCCTCCGTCGCTCCTTTTCTTTCCTCCGGAGCATGGCCGTACTTTTAAAATGATTCTTTCCCATTGAAAAAAAGAAGTATTTAAAATTCAAAAAATACCCCCTCCAGTTAAAATATAAGATAAATTTTATCTATTTATATTTATCAATAAATTAGTTAAAATCAGTTCAAAACAATAAACTAATTTTTTGTCCCTAATATGCCCTTATTAATAAAGAGAATAAGTAAAAAAATGTACTAAATGAATTAAAGATAAAAGAGAATATATGAGGGACAAAATTAAAAAAAAAAATCATTAAATGTTTAGATAAAAGTGAATATTATCTTATAAAAAAAATCAAGTACATCCAACAAAGTTTGTCTTATATTTTGAACTGAGGGAGTATAAACTTTTGGAAGAAATGAAAATTAATAATTTTTTAAATACAACAAAAGTACTGAAGACTTTTAATTTTTAAAAACTGCATTATAATTTCTAAAGATGTTCATTAATTTTTATTTTTAATAAAATTATAATTTTAAAAATATTTTAAAAAAAATTATCTTTCCATATAAATCCCATTCTTATCAAAAGTTTACTTCATAAAGAGTGTTATTTTGCATTTCCATCGACAAATCATGTGATGCCACATGTTAATTTGCATTGCGAAGCTCGAGTCTAAAAAGGCTTTGTGTTTACAGGACCGATGAGCACCCAAATTTAATTTGGATGGTTCAAATTTAAAACTTTTAATTAATTATTTTAAAATAAAAAATGATTTTTTTGGGGAAAAAATAGCATGAAAGCGTCAACGACAAGAAAATGACTTTCCCAGGCAAGATTACTGAACGAAGGCAATTATGTTGGTCAAGAAACTCCTTAATCTTGAGGGTATTTTGGAGATTTTAGATGTCAACGAAGTAGTTGCATTGACTCGCAAGTCGCAAGTCATCCATTTCCATGTTTCCAGTCTAGCGCCTCTTCCTCATGGCCAACTTGTTAACCGAACAGGGAGGTACGGTTGGGCCATCAAAAGAAACAATATAGAGGATGATGGTCGCATCACTTCTACTGTTTCTTTTCTGTATAATCTAAATACAACCGCATCAGATGGAGCCTTACAACTGAAATTTTAAAGATGGGGGTTTACTTTGAATTGGTTTGCACCTGAACTTGCTTTTCATTACTGTGTAAAAAGTGGCGGGTGCTGCGGTTTTGATAAATATAAACTCTGCTGCTTCTGCCTTCTATAAGGATAAAAGTCATCTCAAAAGTTAGTGGCAATGTTAATGCATTCATCTGCATTTCATAATTTCCAATTGTTAAGTTGGACTTTTTATATGTGTTTCTTTTGTTTTGTTCTTTCTTCATATACAGGTTCTAATACGTCTCTAACCCCACTTTGTCTTCTCTGCGTATAATAGCTAGAACAGGTGGACGTGCATTAAGAAATAAACTCATTATAGGTGATAGATCTTCTTTTAGTTCTTTTCTTAACTTACTTTATAGTAGCTTCTTTTGACAAGTATATTCACTGAAAGCCATTACCACTCTTCATTTCAGTTGGTGTTACTGCTGTAGTCGTTAGTGGAGCAATGGGACTGCTGCTTTCTTGGAAAATAAAATCACAGAGGGGAATAATTGGATTATGCAAGACATCTAAGGATGACCAAAACATTGAGGCCTTCATTAGAAATCATGGTTCTCTAGCTCTCACAAGATATAAATTTGCAGATGTCAAGAAAATGACCAACTCTTTTAAAGATAAATTGGGACAAGGTGGTTATGGTTCTGTATACAAAGGAAAACTACCCAATGGCTATCCTGTTGCTGTAAAGTTATTGAAGGCATCAAAAGAGAATGGGGAAGACTTCATCAATGAGGTTGCCAGCATCAGCAAGACTTCCCATGTAAATGTTGTTACACTTCTTGGGTTTTGTTTTGAAGGCAAACAAAAGGCTCTCATATATGAATTTATGTCCAATGGATCTCTTGACAAGTTCATTCACAACAATGCAGACAAGAATAGTCTATGCTTGACTTGGGAAAATTTGCACCAAATTGCAATTGGGATAGCTCGAGGACTTGAGTATTTGCATAGAGGATGCAACACTCGAATTCTACATTTTGATATAAAGCCACATAACATCCTTTTAGATGAAAATTTTTATCCCAAAATCTCAGATTTTGGTCTTGCCAAGCTTTGTCCTAAAAAAGAAAGCATCATTTCAATTTCAGAAGTTAGAGGAACAATAGGATATCTTGCTCCAGAAGTTTGGAATAGAAATATAGGTGGAGTTTCACATAAGTCTGATGTTTATAGCTATGGGATGATGCTATTAGATATGGTTGGAGGGAGAAAGAACATAGATGTTGAAACCAATTATTCAACTGAGAAATATTTCCCATATTATATTTATGCTCAACTTGAGCAAGACAGCAATTTGGGATGTAATGGGGCCAATAATATGGAGGAGAATGATATTGTAAATAGAATGATCATTGTGAGTTTGTGGTGTATCCAGACATTTCCAAGTGAAAGGCCTACGATAAGTAGAGTGATTGAAATGTTAGAAAGAAGACGTGACCTGTTGGAAATGCCGCCAAAACCTGTCATGCCTTCCCCTCCAAGATTAGAACAAGAATCTTCCATCACTGCTACTACGACAACAGAGATTTTGGGTTTTCAAAACCCTTCCCACATGCTGCTGGAGGAACACTAGTGTTCAGAAAATGTGGAAGAAGTGCAGTGTGGTCCCATAGTATGGTATTTATGGTAATCAAATGTTGTCGCTAAATTGTTTCTTTTTGGTTTGGTTTTTTTTTTTTTTTCCTGGTTTGGGAGAGAGCAAGGGCTGTGAAGCTGAGGGCTCTAAGATCAGTGAGCTATTCTTAGCATGTTATACTTTCAGACTTGCCGATAAGAGCATTCTGTTCATCAATATAGTGTTAAGTAGAATAAAAATATCAGATTATTTTATGTTTTAATAACCTTCGGCCATATCATTTATTCCTAAGTATTTGTTTGATGCTTCAAATAAATTAATTTTATTTGTTTAACGTTATTGATAACTACTAAAGGACCTAACTTATATCAATTAGATATAAACTACAGCCAAAAATTAAATTTGTGACAAAAGTTTAAAAAAATTATTGCAAACTGATTTGGTGAATGTTGATGAGGGCATCAAATGCTATGCTTTTGCAGGGATTAAAAAATATAAAATTAGGAAACTCCATTGGGCCCTCTCTCTTCTCCTCTTCCTCTGTTTATGGACTCGGTCACAATAAGTGGTCACAGAAAACGCCACTTGACACTCATTCTCCAGCACAATGAATCTCCATAGTCCCATGCTTCCGTACGCACTCTCTAACTCCTTCTTCTTCTTCTTCTTCTACCTCTTGTTGTTAACAAGGACTCTGCCACAATCCCCTGTGTCAAAAAGATGATCATAAGTACGAAACATGCAGCCGCACTTATGAGTGATATCCTATCCTTTCTGGGGAGGAAACCGAATCCATTACTGTGGCAGAGATGGTTTCGAAGTATCGTGCCTGTCTCCTGACATCGCTCCCACTCAAATCGCTCTCAAAACTTCACCTTGATCGATTTCAATCCCTCTCATTTTAATCGTCAGCGAACGGACATCCAAGTTACGATCATTGTTCTTTCCGTTTCAACCACACTTCTTTCGACCCCACTCTGTTTTCCTTCGACCCAACCGTTGTGAACATGACCATATTCTATGACTGTGCCCTTGGGTATTCCATCCGCTGGAACAACATCACGTGCAACGATGATGGAGAAAAAGCTTTCTTTTCTGGGTCAATTTCTGTTGCCTCGATTCCCAGAACTTGTTCAACACTGTGAGGTTCAACTTCAGGTGCCGGTTACATGGGGCGTCATTGTGGACCCTTTTGGTGGAATTGAATCGTTGAAGACTCCTTTGGATAACGTTTAATGTGCAGAATATTGCAGGCCACGGCAACTGCAAAAAATTAATGGAATGGCCCTGCGACTTGCAAATCGGACGGACCTTATGACTTGGCCTGCCTTGCTTTTGCAAGTATGGCTTCTTTCTTTGTTCCTTCTATTAGGCCCTTCAATTGCTCTGCGACATGCAAATCAATGTTCTGTTATTGTCATAGGCTTTTTTGATTTGTTACATCTTTAGAGATCACTTAGAAAAACTCCTTGCTGGTTTCCAACAGAGAATCATAGATTTTAGAGTACTCTCCACGAACAAGAGTTGATGATGTCACTAAGGAGAGTCTCTGAGGCACTCATGACTCATTCTTAGGAGCTTGGATTTTTCTGCATTTTATTTCAGTTCATTCACTTTGACATTGTTAATTAAGCCTTTATCTTATTCTTTAGAAATATGTGATAGTTGAGGTCTTAACAAAATTGAAAATTGAAAGTTATTAGTCAAATAAAGTACACAATCCACGATGAAACAAACCAAGCCCAGTTTGCTCCTATATGATTGATCTGCTATGGTACCCCAACTAGTTTTTTATTTACCAGTAATCCAACTTTCCTTGGTTGTAGCATGCTCAAATTAAATTTTACTGAGGTAGCTTTAATTATCGACTTGAATAGTTATCATATTTTATATCAAAACAGTACCCACATCTCTACAACCAACCTTAAAACCTTTGAACAGGGGAAAAGAAACAAGTTTATAATAGGAAAAATAGAAATATAAAATCACACATTTAGGAAAGACAAAACTTAATCTTCATTTACAACTGGCAATTTCCCCAATGTGACCATATTTAAATAGTGACTCCTTAGTGAATTATAAAATATTTCAATTTTATTGGTACAAAAATATTAATAGTAGTGTTGGTATACAAAAGACTATAATAATATCATTTCAGCAATAAGATTTTTGTTACAAAGAGCAATGAAAGGTAACAGGGGGGGCCATTTTGAAAATAGTATGAAAATGGAGAAGGGGAAGTGAGTGGTTGTTTCCTGATTGAGTACTTGGAAGGAGGGATTGAATAGTCAACACCCACTTTTTTTATATTATTTGTGAAATGGGGAAGAAGAGAGGATTTTAGGATTGAGGAGGTTTCTTCCTGAAAAATCAAGAAAATGAACGATGAGTGGATAGCAGCCTCTCATTGTGAAGTCAAAGCCTGCCTTGACCCGAAACCAATAGCTGGGACTGATAAATGTTGAGGCAGCATGCTGTTATAAAGCAGGGAGTTAACAATGGAGGCCTACATGCTGTTCCTCACCTTCTCCTTCTTCCTTTCCTCTTTCCCGCTTTCCTGCTCTCAACCAAACAAGGAGTGCCCCCCAACCTCTTGCGGAAGAGTAGGAAAAATCGATTAACCGTTCTGGTCAGACAGAATTCGACCCAAGTATTGTGGCAAACATGGGTTCCAGCTCAATTGTCCCCATGATGAGTATGATTACCCTTCTATTCTAATCGGTTCACAGACTTTCACTGTCACAGAGACTGACGGATTGAATCACAAGATGACACTGGTGCGAACGGACTATGCCGTCTATACGGAACATGTCGCGTCTGAGCCGGTTTTCCCCAACCTTGTTAACTATTGTAAGCATCATATTCAGGTGCGGGTTTCAATAGAAACTTGTTACCAGGACCCTCTAAAAGCTTTAGGTCAAGGGTTTCTTGTGCAGTACAACGTAAATGATTCTCCCGGTATGCGCCTCTTCACCTCCTTCTGTCCTTTTTTATGATCTCAGTGTGCATTCGTTACTTGCCAAATCCGTACTTAGCTGTCCTGTACTTGAGGCTGTGCTTATTGCGTAGTTATTGGCATAGAGACGCCTTTGTTCAATTAATTTTTAAGTTTATCAAAAATTCGCTAAAATCAGTTTAAAACAATAAATATGTAATGTATGTACTTTTTTGCCTAAATATATCTTTATTAATGAAAAAATAAGTAAAAAATACAATAAATTAAATGAATCAAAAAGAAAAAAAAATATGGGGAACAAAATATAAAAAAACTCATTAATTATCTAGAAAAAAGTAAATGTTATCTTATAAAAAAATTAAACCCATTCAACAAAGTTTATCTTATACTTTGAACAGAAGGAACTCTAACTTTTTGGAAGAAGTGAAAATTAATAATTTTTTTAGATATAATAAAAGTATTGAAAACTTTTAATTTTTAAAAAATGCATAATAATTTCTAAAGATGTTCATTAACATTTTATAATTTGTCAATATTAATTTTATTTTCAATAAAATTATAATTTTAAAATACTTTTAAAATAATTATCTTTCCATATAAATCCTTAAACTCAGTATTATCGAAAGTTTATTTCATAAAGAGTGTTATTTTGCATTTCCATTGACAAATCATGTGATGCCACATATTAATTTCCATTGCGAAGCTTGAGTTTTAATCTGAAAAGGCTCCGTGTTCGCAAAAATGGCATGAAAGCTTCAATGACAAGAAAATGACTTTCCCTTTTTTTGGGGGAAAAAAAAATACCATGAAAGCGTCAACGACAAGAAAATGACTTTCCCAGGCAAGATTACTGAATGAGGGAAATTATATTGGTTCGGAAACTACTTAATCTTGAACTTATTTTGGAGATTTTAGATGTCAACAAAGTAGTTGCATTGACTCGCAAGTCGCAAGTCATCGATTTCCATCTTTCCAGTCTAACGCCTCTTCCTCATAGCCAACGTGCTAACTTAACGGGGGGGTTACAGTGGGGCCATCAAAAGAAACAATACAGAGGATGATGGTCGCATCATTTCTACTGTTTCTTTTCTATATAATCTACATACAACCACGTCATATGGAGCCTTACAACTGAAATTTTAAAGATGGGGTTTCCTTTGAATTGGATTGCACCTGAACTTGCTTTTCATTACTGTGTAAAAAGTGGCGGGTGCTGCGGTTTTGATAAATATAAACTCTGCTGCTTCTGCCTTCTATAAGGATAAAAGTCATCTCAAAAGTTAGTGGCAATGTTAATGCATTCATCTGCATTTCATAATTTCCAATTGTTAAGTTGGACTTTTTATATGTGTTTCTTTTGTTTTGTTCTTTCTTCATATACAGGTTCTAATACGTCTCTAACCCCACTTTGTCTTCTCTGCGTATAATAGCTAGAACAGGTGGACGTGCATTAAGAAATAAACTCATTATAGGTGATAGATCTTCTTTTAGTTCTTTTCTTAACTTACTTTATAGTAGCTTCTTTTGACAAGTATATTCACTGAAAGCCATTACCACTCTTCATTTCAGTTGGTGTTACTGCTGTAGTCGTTAGTGGAGCAATGGGACTGCTGCTTTCTTGTAAAATCAAATTACGGAGGCGAAGAATAGGATTATGCAGGACATCTGAGGTTGACCAAAATATCGAGGCCTTCATTAGAAATCATGGTTCTCTGGCTCTCACAAGATATAAATTTGCAGATGTCAAGAAAATGACCAAATATTTCAATGATAAATTGGGACAAGGTGGTTATACTTCTGTATATAAAGGAAAACTCCTCAATGGCCGCCCTGTTGCTATAAAGTTATTGGAGGCATCAAAAGAGAATGGGGCAAGACTTTATCAATGAGGTAGCCAGCATCAGTAGGACTTCCCATATAAATGTTGTTACCCTTCTTGGGTTTTGTTTTGAAGGCAAACAAAAGGCTCTCATAGATGAGTTTATGTCCAATGGATCTCTTGACAAGTTCATTCACAACAATGCAAAAAATACTAGTCTATGGGTGACTTCAAAAAATTTGTACCAAATTGCAGTTGGGATAGCCTGGGGACTTGAGTATTTGCATAGAGGATGCAATACTCAAATTCTATATTTTGATATAAAGCCCCATAACATCTTTTTAGATGAAATTTTTGTCCCAGGATCTCAGATTTTGGTCTTGCTGAGCTTTGTCCTAAAAAAGAAAGCATCATTTCAATTTCAGAAGCCAGAGGAACAATAGGATATCTTGCTCCGAAAGTTTGGAGTAGAAACATAGGTGGAGTTTCGTATAGGTCTGATGTTTATAAGGATGGGATGATGGTATTAGATAACGTTGGAGGGAGAAAGAACATGAATGTTGAAACCAATTGTTCAACTAAGAAATATTTCCATATTATATTTATGCTCAACTCGAGTAAGACCACAGTTTGGGATGTACATGGATGTTTGGATAAAACCAAACCATAGTTTGGAGAATAGATTTTATGAAGAATAGATTTTGTGAAAAAATAATTCTGATAAAGTGAAAGTGTTTGGATAGTTATTATCAGAAGCACTTTTTATATGTGCAAATTACTAAAAAAGGAGTATGTTAATATGATAATTACATAAAAGATAGATTTTATAATATATTTTAATTTGAAGAAATAAATTTGTAAATAATATATTTTTTCAGACATAATTAATAATATATAAGATAATGTAATTAATAAATAATTAATATGGGTATGTATATTTATAAAATATAAGATTAAATATGTTTATAAAAAAATAATTTAGGGGTGTTAAAATCATATTATCATTGAGATCTACTCCGACAAGCACAATCATACTCTCTAATTTGAACTAGAAGCAGAACATATTCACTTTTCCTGAAACCATAGTTTTGAGTGCAAAATCATGGCTTTTTAAATTCCTCCCTGTTTGGCAAATCATGGTTTGGGTCCCAAAACCATAGTCCTTATGTTACCCAAATAGGCCTGTAATGGGGACGATAACACAAGAGAAAATGACATTGCAAACAGAATGACCATTGTGACTTCGTGGTGCATCCAAACATTTCCAAGTCAAAGACCTACAATGAGTAGAGTGATTGAAATGTTAGAAAGAAGACTTGACCTGTTGGCAATGCCACCAAAACCTGTCATGCCTTCCCCTCCCAGATTAGGACTAGAATCTTCCACCATGCTACTACCACAACAGAGATTTTGGGTTTTCAAAGCCCTTCCCACATGGTGCTGGAGGAACACTAGGGTTCAGAAATGTGGAAGAAGTGCACGTGGGGTCTCATAGTATGGTATGTACGATTATCAAATGTTGTTGCTAATGGTTTTTTTTTTCGGTTTGGTTTTTTTGGGGGGGGGGGGAAGAGGAGGAGCAAGGGCTAGAAAGCTGAGGGCTCCAAGACCAATGAGCTATTCTTAGCATGTTATATTTTTAGACTTGCCGATGAGACTAAGTTAATCATGATTTGAGCTTATCCCTTTGTCAAAAGATATTTTGATTGTTCATTAATTTCTCAAAGCTATACAGCTTCCTTGTCGTCATAGAGGTTAGACAAATGGATAAGCCAAGCTGTGCAAGGAGTCAAATTGAACATGTTACTTTAAAAATTGACAAGTAGCGTCTGAAATTGTTTGACCACTTAAATCCTATCCTTGTTTAACCACTAAAATCTCATCCTGGCGGGACTTCTCTAAATTTTAAACCATACATGTGTAAGTTTAATTTGTTAAACACTTGGGATGAACATACCACCCTTACTTTCTGCATTGACTATACTTGATCAATCCATACAAGCCTAGTGGCGTCATCTACCTCATACTCCACGTGGTCCTTAAAAAATTGGGATAATTGTAATAAGATTATACCCAAGAGAATTAAATACAAAAAGATTCTTTAAAATCATCAAATTATTTTAAAGTCCCAAAGAATCTCAACAGGTCCTGTCTCTTCTCCTCTTCCTCTGTTTTTGGACTCGGTCACAAAGTGGCCACGGAAAACACCTTGACACTCTCATTCTCCAGCACAACGAATCTCCATAATCCTGTGCTTCCACAGACACTCTGCAACTTCTTCTTCTTCTATCTCTTGTTGTTAACAACGGCTCTACCACAATTCCCTGAGTCAAAAAGATGATCATAAATACGTAACATGCAGGCCCACCCATAAGTGATATCCTATCCTTTCTGGGGAGGAAACCGACTCCATTACTGTGGCAGAGATGGTTTCGAAGTATCGTGCCTGTCTCCTGACATCGCTCCCATTCAAATCGCTCTCAAAACTTCACCTTGATCGATTTCGATCCCTCTCGTTTTAATCGTCAGCAAACAGACATCCAAGTTACGATAATTGTTCTGTCCGTCTCAACAGCACTTCTTTCAACCCCACTCTGTTTTCCTTCGACCCAACCGTTGTGAACATGACCATATTCTATGACTGTGCCCTTGGGAATTCCATCGGCCGGAACAACATCACGTGCAGGGATGAGAGAGAAAAAGCTTTCTTTTTTGGATCAAATTCTGTTGCATCGATTCCCAGAACTTGTTCAACACTGTGGGGTTCAACTTCAGGTGCCGGTTACATGGGGTGTCCTTGTGGACCCTTTTGGTGGAATTGAATCGTTGAAGACTCCTTTGGATAATGTTTAATGTGCAGAATATTGCAGACGACAGCAACTGCAAAAAATGCATGGAATGGCTCTGCGACTTGCAAATCAGACGGACCTCATGACTTGGCCTGTCCTACTGTTGCAAGTATGGCTTCTTTCTCTGTTCCTTCTATTAGGCCCTTCAATTGCTCTGCGACATGCAAATCAGTTTTTTGTTCTTGTCATAGGCTTTTGTGATTTGTTACATCTTTAGAGATCACTTTGAAAAACTCCTTGCTAGTTTCCAACAGAGAATCATAGATTTTAGAGTACTCTCCAAGAACAAGAGTTGATGATGTCACTAAGGAGACTCTCTCAGGCACTCATGATTCATTCTTAGGACGTTAGATTTTTCTGTATTTTATTTCAGTTCATTCACCTTCACATTGTTAACTTAGCTTGTTCGATAGGAATATTTGATAGTTGAAGTCTTAACAAAGTTGAAAGTTGTTAGTCAAATAAAATATCCAATCCACGATGAAACAAACCACAGGCTTGGTCGCCCTTGTTGCTCCTTTATGATTCATCTGCTATGGTACCCAACTCGTTTTTATTCACCAGTAATCCAACTTTTCTTGGGTGTAGCAAGCTCAAATTAAATTTTAAGGGATAATTAATCTTTTAGTTCTTCAACTTTTAACTTATTTGTAACTCAGTCCATCAACTATAACTCAGTCCCTGAACTTTTAACTCACCTGTAACTTGGTCCCTCACCTTTTTATTTTTTAAAAACATAATCCTTCTCATCCATTTGGCAGTCCAACTCATAACTCATCCCTCATACGTGTAGAAAAACATTATTGACGGTGTTAATAATTACTGATGTGCCTCCAAATCAGATACCCATGAAATTTACATAAAATTTAAAAAAGATTCCATGCATAAATAATTGTGCCTTCATAGTTTGAGATCCAGCAATGAAACGAAAGATGCAAGGGACCACAAAATTTGCTATCGCCGATGTTGAGTGTTTCTTGATTCCCTAAATGTGAATATTTGGTAGATAATTTACCTTCAGAAAATCTGAACGAATCATTTCCATTGAAGAAGTAGAGAAGAATTTTTAGATCCATTCCTCCTCGTCTGCATCAGTCAGACGAACACGAGAAGAATGAAGATGGAGAATACAAACACAAGGAGAAAGAACATGAAGGACAACACATCAATCGAGAAGATGAGATCAATGGAGAATGACAAACAGGCATGCAAGATCTTGCATGCCTTTTTTAGCCAAAGGAAATTCGAACAAAGATGGAGAAGACGCAAGGAGATAATGAGAAGGGGAAAATTGCTGCGACCCTAATCCTCTAGCTTTTGCCCTCATGCTGATTCAACATCTGATGTGGCGCTTACAAGGATGAAAGGTATGATGTGGCTCTTATATGGTATGAGAAATTAACGGAGAAGGACAAACTTTGTATATGTTGGAAAGATGAGGGACTGAATCACAAGAGAGTCAAAAGTTCAGGGATTGAGTCGTAACGAGTTATAGTTGAGGAATTGAGTTATAAGTGAAATAAAAGTTAGATAACTAAAAGATTAATTTCCCCAAATTTTAATAAGGTAGCTTCAATTATCGATTTGAAAAGTTATCATATTTTATACCAAAACATTATCTACATCTACAATCAACCTTAAAACCTTTGAATAGGAAAAAGAAGAAAGTCTGTAATAGGAAAAAAATAGAAATATAAAATCACACATTTAGGAAAGACAAAACTTAATCTTCATTTACAACTGGCAATTTCCCCAATGTGACCATATTTAAATAGTGACTCCGTAGTGAATTATAAAATATTTCAATTTTATTGGTACAAAAATATTAATAGTACTGTTGGTATACAAAAAGACTATAATGGTATCATTTCAGCAATAAGATTTTTGTTAGACAGGGTAATCAAAGCTAACAAGTGGGGCCGTTTTGAAAATAGTATGAAAATGGAGAAGGGGAAGTGAGTGGTTGTTTCCTGATTGTGTATTTGGAAGTAGGAATTGAATAGTCAACACCCACTTTTTTCATGTATTTGTGAAATGGGGGGAAAACAGAGGATTTTAGGATTGAGGAGGCTTCTTCCTGAAAAATCAAGAAAATGAATGATAAGAGGATAGCAGCCTCTCATTGTGAAGTCAAAGTCTGCCCTGACCCAAAACCAAAAGCTGTGACTGATAAATGTTGAGGCAGCATGCTGTCATAAAGCAGGGGGTTGACAATGGAGGCCTATATGCTGTTCCTCACCTTCTCCTTCTTCCTTTCTTCTTTCCCACTTTGCTGCTCCCAACCAAACAAGGAGTGCCTCCCAACCCTTTTTGGAGCAGTAGGATATATCGGTGAACCCTTCTGGTCAGACATAATTCGACCCAAGTGTTGTGGCAAACATGGGCTCCAGCTCAATTGTCCCCATGATGAACTTGACTACCCTTCCATTCAAATGGATTCACAGACTTTCAATGTCACAGAGATTGACGGATTGAATCACAAGATGACACTGGTGTGAACAGACCTTGTCTATGACAATTGTTCTTCACGTTGGACCAACACTTCTGTGAGTACCCCGCTCAATCTCTTCCATTACAACGAGCCAAATGTGAAGAACGTGACCCTATTCTACGACTGCCCACCTGCCCCACCAGGCCAACCGTTTGGAGGAATCAAATTAGCATGCCGGCCACGGACAAGCTCTAATCCTAATTCTAGCAACTACGCCGTCTATACGGAGCATGTCGTGTTTGACCCGCTTTTCCCCAACCTTGTTAATAATTGTAAGCATCACATTCAGGTGCCGGTTTCAATAGAAGCTGATTACCCCGACCCTCAAAAAGCTTTAGGTCATGGGTTTCTTGTGCAGTACAACGTAAATGATTCTCCCGGTATGCGCCTCTTCACCTCCTTCTCTCCTTTTTTATGATCTCAGTGTGCATTCGTTACTTGCCAAATTCATACTTAGCTGTGCTGTACTTGAGGCTGTGATTATTGCGCATTAATTATTAGTACAGAGATGCCTTTATTCAAATTGATTGCCTTCAATTGGATAAAAGGGTATAGACGCCTAAACGGCTTGTTTCCAGTGAAACTCAAATAATTGTTAATTAGATAACCAGAACACGTCTTCTTATTGGGACGATAAACCCATCTTCTCTTGTGATTGACGCTTTTACTTTCCTTGGCGCCTTGAAGTTTGATATTTACGGCATCCTTTGTTCTTGTTGAGGTCTTCCAGTAATCCTTCATCACTCCTTTTCTTTCCTCCGGAGCATGGCCGTACTTTAAAAAAAATTCTTTACCATTAAAAAAAGAAGCATTTAAAATTTTCAAAAAAATACTCCCAAGTCAAAATATAATATAAATTTTACCCATTTATATTTATTAAGAAATTAGTTAAAATCAGTTTAAAACCATAAACTGATTTTTTTGGCTTAAATATGTCATTATTAATGAGGAGAATAAGAAAAAAATGTAATAAATAAATCAAAGATAAAAGAAAATATATAGAGAACAAAATTTAAAAAAAATTATTAAATATTTAGACAAAAATAAATGTTATTTTATGAAAATAAAAAATAAAAAACTAAACACATCCAACAACGTTTATCTTATATTTTGAGCAGGATGGAGTATAACTTTTGGAAGAAGTGAAAATTAATAATCTTTTAGATATAATAAAAGGACTGAAGACTTTTAATTTTTAAAAATGCATAATAATTTCTAAAGAAGCTCATTAAAATTTTATAATTTGTCAATATTAATTTTATTTTTAATAAACTTATAATTTTAAAAATATTTTTTAAATAATTATCTTTAAAGTTTATTTCATAAAGAGTGTTATTTGGCATTTCCATTGACAAATCATGTGATGCCACATATTAATTTGCATTGTGAAGCTCGAGTTTTAATCTGAAAAGGCTTTGTGTTTACAGGACCGATGAGCTTCCAAATTTAATATGGATGGCTCAAATTTAAAATTTTTAATTAATTATTTTAAAATAAAAAAATTTTGGGAAAAAACATAGCATGAAAGCGTCAACGACAAGAAAATGACTTTCCCAAGCAAGATTACTGAATGAGGGCAATTAGCCAATTATATTGGTCTGGAAACTACTTAATCTTGAGGGTATTTTGGAGATTTTAGATGTCAACGAAGTAGTTGCATTGACTCGCAAGTCGCAAGTCATCGATTCCATGTTTCCAGTATAGCGCCTCTTCCTCATAGCCAACTCGTTAACTTAACTGGGAGTTACAATGGGGCCATCAAAAGAAACAATACAGAGGATGAAGGTCGTATCACTTCTAATGTTTCTTTTCTGTATAATCTAAATACAACCGCATCAGATGGAGCCTTGCAATTGAAATTTTAAAGATTGGGGTTCACTTTGAATTGGATTGCACCTGAACTTGCTTTTCATTACTGTGTAAAAAGTGGCGGATGCTGCGGTTTTGATAAATATAAACCCTGCTGCTTCTATACGGATAAAATGCATCTCAAAAGTTAGTGGTAATGTTAAACCATTCATCGGCATTTCATAATTTTCCAGAGCTGAGTTGGATAACTTGTTATATCCCTATCCTTTGTTTTGTTCTTTCTTCATATACAGGTTGTAACACGTCTCTAACCCCACTTTGTCTTCTCTGCGTATAATAGCTAGAACAGGTGGACGTGCATTAAGAAATAAACTCATTATAGGTGATAGATCTTCTTTTAGTTCTTTTCTTAACTTACTTTATAGTAGCTTCTTTTGACAAGTATATTCACTGAAAGCCATTACCACTCTTCATTTCAGTTGGTGTTACTGCTGTAGTCGTTAGTGGAGCAATGGGACTGCTGCTTTCTTGTAAAATCAAATTACGGAGGCGAAGAATAGGATTATGCAGGACATCTGAGGTTGACCAAAATATCGAGGCCTTCATTAGAAATCATGGTTCTCTGGCTCTCACAAGATATAAATTTACTGATGTCAAGAAAATGACCAAATATTTCAATGATAAATTGGGACAAGGTGGTTATACTTCTGTATATAAAGGAAAACTCCTCAATGGCCGCCCTATTGCTGTAAAGTTATTGAAGGCATCAAAAGAGAATTGGGAAGACTTTATCAATGAGGTAGCCAGCATCAGTAGGACTTCCCATATAAATGTTGTTACCCTTCTTGGGTTTTGTTTTGAAGGCAAACAAAAGGCTCTCATAGATGAGTTTATGTCCAATGGATCTCTTGACAAGTTCATTCACAAGAATGCAGAAAATAATAGTCTATGGGTGACTTCAAAAAATTTGTACCAAATTGCAGTTGGGATAGCCTGGGGACTTGAGTATTTGCATAGAGGATGTAATACTCAAATTCTACATTTTGATACAAAGCCCCAATAACATCCTTTTAGATGAAAATTTTTGTCCCAGGATCTCAGATTTTGGTCTTGCTAAGCTTTGTCCTAAAAAGGAAAGCGTCATTTCAATTTCAGAAGCCAGAGAAACAATAGGATATCTTGCTCCAAAAGTTTGGAATAGAAACATAGGTGGAGTTTTGCATAAGTCTAATGTTTATAGCTATGGTATGATGCTATTAGATATGGTTGGAGGGAGAAAGAACACGAATGTTGAAACCAATTGTTCGACTGAGAAATATTTCCTAGATTATATTTATGCTCAACTTGAGCAAGACAGCAGTTTGGGATGTAATGGGGCTGATAACACGAGGGAAAATGATATTGCAAAGAAAATGACTATTGTGGCTTTGTGGTGTATCCAAACATTTCCAAGTTAAAGACCTACAATGAGTAGAGTGATTGAATGTTAAAAAGAAGACCTGACTTGTTAGAAATGCCACCAAAACCTGTCATGCCTTCCCCTCCCAGATTAGAACTAGAATCTTCCACCACTGCTACTACCACAACAGAAATTATGGATTTTCAAAGCCCTTCCCACATGTTGCTAGAGGAACACTAGGGTTCAGAAATGTGGAAGAAGTGCAGGTGGGGTCTCATAGTTCGGTATGTATGATTATCAAATGTTGTTGCTAAATTGTTTCTTTTTTGGTGGGGAAGGGGAGCAAGGGCTGGAAAGCTGAGGGCTCTAAGACTAGTGAGCTATTCTAAGCATGTTATATTTTTAGATTTGCCGATAAGTCTGAGTTAATTATGATTTGAGCTTATCCATTTGCTAAATGATATTTTGATTGTTCATTAATTTCTCAAAGTCATGAAGATTAGACGAATGGACAGGCCAGGCTGTTAAGGAGTCAAAATAGATATGTTACTTTAAGAATTGACAAGTAGCGTTCGAAGTTGCTTGACCACTAAAATCCTATCCTTGTTTAAGTGTTTAACCACTAAAATCTTATCCTACTAAGACTTCTCCAAATTTTAATCCCATACACGTGTAAGTTTAATTTGTTAAACACATTGAATGAGCGTACCACCCTTACTTTCTACACTAGCTGTACATGATCAATCCATATGAGCATAGTGTCGTCAGCTAACTCATACTCCAGGTGGTCCTTAAAGAATTACTCATTAAGCAGGCCCCAGGAACCTTATCATCAATTTCATTTAAAAACAAAAAGATTTACGGAGAGATAGAGATGAGTTGCAAAAAGAATGAGTGTCGGGGAAAGGAAAAAATGAGAAATAGAAAAGGTAATATTTGGGGCATGCGTGTGAGACACAAGACATCATCAGATTAGCCAATTATCCCATCAGATAAGCTGGCATTGTTCAATCAGCTTGGGAAAATATTTGGGGCTATTGCAGTGCCTTTGAAGCTGAGGAATGGAGCATTCTAAAAGGTCTCCAATCAGCTTGGGACCTTGGTTTCAAAAAGGTAATCTTAGAGTCAGATGCAAAAAATATAGTGAATATGATGGAGAATAGAAACAGATGCATGGGAACAAGTTTGGTCTTTGTCCAGATTCAAAGATTAACGGAATATGCGTGGGACTTAAAAATACAAGCTATTTCAAGAGAGCAAAACAAATTGGCTGATGCCTTGGCCTTAGAGGGACTGTCTAGAACTTCCTTACTGGATGCTTGTCCACCACAGTTGAAGACACTGGTTCGCAAAGAGTCTTTGGGGTGTGATTCCCCCGTGAATTAGCTTTTTTATTTTGGGCTCTAGCCCTCTTTTGTAGCAAAAAAAAAAAAAAAAGCTGGCATTGTTCATTAAGCTGGTACAATGGTCGATGCAACTATTTTTATGAGAGGAGCCGTGTGGAAGCTTATAGCATCATCATCTTAAATGGGAAAAAGTATTGTAGAAACGAATGTGATCATCAACTTAAGCGGGAAGATCCATTATAATGTTATTAATTATATCATAATTTTAGTGTTCTTGATGTTTTATATTTCCAACCTTAAAAAAAAAAAAAAGAATAGGAAGGCTGCTTGTGATGACCATTCTTTAAAACCCATTTAGATCAAGATTTTCAATTTATTCAAAAGATTAACCATGATAGAAAAGAAGAAACCTTAAAATTTTAAAATCACTATCATGGTTAAAAGAAATAAACTTATCACGAGCACGTCAATACTTAACTTGGGCCTCGAACTTCCAAAGTCCAGAAATATCATTCAACCTTAGCCCAAACAAAACTCATACTTTTAGACAAATGCCATGTACAAAGTCTTAGAGGCCTCTGGCTTTCTAACCACCCTCTCATCAATTAGCAGTAATCAAATGTATTAGTTCACAGCATCAAAATAGATGAGCCCTATGTGGCAATATATAATAATTTAGCACATAAAACAAACGAAGGGAGGCTATACAAGCTGTGATAGCACACTAAGCCTTCGAGGCCTTCCTTGACAAATCATCACCTAAACTATCACCTGAAAATGTTAAACCACGGGGTGAAACAAATACCTCAATAACCAACTTTCTAACTCATCATACATACTAACACGTGCTCGTGATGTGTCAAGTGGGATAGTAATTAATTCTAGATAAACATAGATATATCCATAAAAATATGATTTTAATCATTGAAGCCCTCACTATGGGGGCTAATACGCAAACCACATAAGTCTATCACTCACTATAGGGGATCAATCATACATATAAACCTATCCTTCACTTTGGGGGACGAATGAGAAGCCACAAAGGCTTATCCCTCACTATGGGGGAAGAAGGAAGAAGCCAACCAATGTGCACTAATGGCGGCCTTACCACGTGGTAGGATAGTGCTCAATCCAAAATCCAAATAATAATCAATCATTCACAATATAACAAAAAATGTCTCAGTCTTTTCTCAGTATATTCCATAAGATATAAATCATATATCTTTTCCAAACTTCTCGATCACAGTTCCGAAAATCCCACAAGACAATTTTCATAGCTCAAAAGATATAATATATCTACTCAAATTTCAAATAACAAATGTTATTCAAAAATAAGAAAATACTCACAAACAACATATTAGCACATATAACAAGTGGAAAGTGGTGACCTCTCGCCAAAGTAATAGAAGAATTACTACGAGGTCAATCCTTTGTTCAACCAATAATTAATCTACACAATTAATATAACCACATATTAATATAAAATAATTAATTAATTAATTAAGCTTATATATTAGTTAAATTCCTAATTTAATTTAATTTTCATTCTAAATTCTCACAACTCTTATAACCCAAAATTAACTACTTTAGAACTAACTGATAATTTTCTAACAAGCCAGATTATTTATTTACATCTTCTAACTTATTTACTTTAATAAAAAGAATTTTTCAAAATTTCTAAATATGAAATTACTATATTCTAAATTCTAAGAATCTTATTTGAAATTTAAACTTCAAAATCAAACAATCAAAAATTTAATAGTGTCACAAATATTTATATATATAAATGATCTAATCAAAATTTTAATGGCATATATATATTTTTATAAATAATAAACTTTAACTACAATAGTCATTTTAAAACCTCCAGTCACCCAATAAATAAAACTAAACCGATTAAAATTTCAATAATATGTCAAACAACCCAAATAAATTATTTAACTTAATTTTAATTTGTATAAATATGATATATCTCATAAATAACATATTTTTAATTAAAAATTAATTTTTAAATACTAAAATCAACAAATGGACAAATCTAAACTGGATCTACTATAACAGATCTACAATACTGTGGTTAACACTCATCAAAACTAAATACTTGTTCCAAACTCTATACCAAAAATTTTCTCTAAGCAACACAAAATTATTATTGTTAGATAGATCTAACTGAGTAGAACAACTTTCATGAAGGAAGTTTTGTAATTAGAAATAGTTTTACTTACCAAAATGATCTGTAACGATGGAGAAAGAAATAGGAGGGAGAGAGCGACACTGCAAGTCACAACGCGGAGAGAGATAGAGAGAGAGAAGGAGAAGGAGAAAAAGCATAGGGGATGAGGTAAAAAGAAAACACTCAGGGTTAACTGAAGTTAAAGACCTTAGGTAAAACAGAAAAAAAATAACAGTTTGAACTCCTTTTTTTCAATTTTTAAATATTTAAATCCTTGGAGTAGAATTTAAGATGTTACACTACTATTTGTTACGAAAGAATTTAAATGAGCATAATAAAACTTTTATAAATTACAAATGTAATTAAATCAATTCACTGACATGGTAAAGCACAATTGAGGCATTTATTAAAAACCAAGAACCTTTGGCTCTTATAAGATATAGATTTGTAGATATCAAGAAATCACCAAATCTTTTCGAAGAGGATGGTTATGCTACTGTATATAAAGGTAAGCTACTCAATGGCTGTCCTGTTGCTATAAAGATTTTAAATCCATCCAAAGGAAATGGGGAAGAATTTACCAATGAAGTTACCAGTATCAGTAGAACTTCTCATGTTAACACTGTTACCCTTCTTGGATTTTGTTTGGAAGGCAAGAAGAAAGCTCTCATATATGAATACATGTGCAATGGATCTCTTGACAAATTGATTCGGAATAAGGCAAATAAAGCTGACTTGTTTTTGACTTGGAAAAATTTGTTTCAAATTGTAATTGGGACAGTTCGAGGGCTTGAATTTTGTATAGAGGATGCAATAATCGAATTCTACATTTTCACATAAAGCCACTAATATCTTTTTGGATGAAAGCTTTTGCCCTAAGGTCATAGATTTTGGACTTGCTAAACTTTGTCCTAGGAAAAGAAAGCATTATTTTGCTTTTAGAAGCTAGAGGCACTGTTGGATATCTTGCACTAGAAGTTTGGAATAGAAATATAGGTAGGGTTGCATATAAATCTGATGTTTAGAGTTATGGAGTGATGTTATTAGACAGAGTTGGCGTGTTGAAGGATGTGACTATGGAATCCTATTTCCTAATTAAGAATTATTTTCTTGACTCTGTTTATGATAAACTAGAGCAAGGCAAATATTTGAGACAAAGTGGGGCAAACACCACTTAGGAAAATGATATTGTTAGAAAAATGGCCATCGTAGGTTTGTGGTGGATGCAAACATTTCCAACTCAAAGACTTACAATGAGTAGAGTGATTGAAATGTTAGGAGGAAGTCTTGACTCATTGCAAATGCCACCAAACCCAGTTAAACCTTCCATTCAAGAGGAGAAGTAGAAGTTTTGAAGAATGACAAATAAAGACCTTATAAGAAAATTATTGTAAAATGAAGACTTGTAAATATAAATAGAAAAGTTCGAGTAATAAACTTTGAAGTTCAAGTAGTACACATGTTCTCATTTTACATTAATTTTGTTGGATGATCTTTAAGTGTCATCCTCTTCAAAATTTCCACCACGGCTCTTATTAGAGCAATGCATGTGTCTATTATCAAATCCCATATATTGAGGCCGTGGAAGCTCTCCCCTAGATTCTGACTATGATTCCTAAAAGTGAATTGCTTAACATCCTTTTTCTTCTTCCAGTATCAGTAAAATAATCTTTTGCCAGATTCCAAGTGACATATAATGTCTTTAGAAAGCTAGGATCAAGCATCTCTCGGGCATGCATCATTGTACCCGTGATGGATATCATCTTGGCAAAAGTTGTTAATGAGAAATGGGTCAAAACATTTATAACTGAACTTCTTAAACCATAAATTTATTGTTGTAGTCATTAATATAAAACCTATTTTATAGCACAACTTGCATTACAAAATAAGTCTTCCATTTAGAACCGAAGAAGTATTCATATATACAAATTAGCCATGGAAATGGAATAATATTACTAAATTAAAGGTCTCTAGAGAAAAAGAAGATTTTTGTACATTTGATTTTGATCAAATGTACGAATGCGTTTTTATATTTATTATTTTGAATGTTCTTGCTTTCAAAAGTAATTCAGACATTGAAGTAGTATATTCTATTACTTTATTACTTTATGGTATTCTTTTTTTTTTTTTTTGGGGCCAGATGCAAGTCAAGTCTTTGAGGGAGGACTATTTTGTGGCCGTGCGGAACGCGCAATTAACAGTCAACAATACGCCTCCCGCATCACCTTATACAAACCAATGAATTAATTCCTTTTTAACATTTAGTATACCTTTTTTCCCTTAAAATTGGGGGAAATACCCATTAAAATTTTATTGATGAAAAAAATCTGATAAGTTTTTATACATAAAAAGTATTAATATTTTGCAATTTTGTACATACATATACTTGTACTTTGATTTGTATCTTTTTTACTAGAAAAATTTTCAACAGGAGACTTTTTCTCAATTATTCTTTTCTTTTCTTTTTCTTTCCTTTATTTTCTTTGTTTTTCTGCTTGATTTAGGCCTCTCGTTCCCCCGATCCCTTTAAGCAAATCTTCGGAGACAACTTATAGCCCGTAGTTTTCTGTAGTCTGCTGAAGTGCTATTACAGCAATTCCATGGGGAGGTTGGATTTGAATCATCTATCACTTCTTGGTTGTGGCAGGCAGCATGAATTAAATTTGCCATTTGTATTTACATGGAATGAAAGGTAAATCATTGATTAGGACATCTATTCTGACATGGTTTGGTCTGTGAAGAATCTGGTAATTGAACATGTCTTCAAGGACATTTTTGTGATAATAATATCCTTACCTTCAATATTTTAATAGGATATTTCTTATTTGCACACCAGCATGAACTAGAAACACTAACCTGCATGATTTCTTTCTCTGTTCCTTCTATTTGGCCCTTCCATTGCTCTGACGCATGCAAATAAGTGTTCTGTTCTTGTCATGGACTTTTTTGGTTTGTTACAACAATGTAGCAATTTAGACTTTAATTTGGAGATCACTTAGAAAAACTCCTTGCTAATCAAATAAATGCCCGATCCATGATGCTACGAGGAAAGTAAACCAAAACGCTTGGTAACCCTGTTTGCTCCTGTATGATTGGTCTGCCGAAGTACCCAACTTTAGTTGCTAGTGGGGTTTGGATTTACCAGTAATCCAACTTTTCTCAGTTATATAGTCTGGCCCAATTAAATTTTAACGATGTCGATTTTTAATTACCAATTACCAATTTGAATTGTTATCATATTTAATACTAAAATAGGATGCATACTCAACCTTATAAATTTGTGAACAGGTAAAATGAATGAGTAAGCATGCCATAGGAAAAATAGAAATATAAAAATCACAGATTTAGAAAGTCGATACTTAATGCTCAATTATTGTGGGGAATTTTCCTGATGTGATTTACTTAAACAGTGACTCCTTAAATTATAAAATAGTTAATAATATATAGTGTTTGTATGCATCATTTATAAGACATAATGGTATCAATTCAGTAATGAGATTGATGTTAACATGAATAATTAAAGTTAACGAGTAGGGCCATTTTGAGAATAGTCTGAAAATGGTGTTGGGAAGTGGGAAATAGAAAAGTGAGAAGTTGTTTTCTGATTGAGAATTTGTAATTAGGAGGATTTTTTTTTTACTAACTATAGTTAATAAAAATAATCTTGTTCGAGGTACCGTGGAAGTTCAAATTTTATTCATCAAGGATTAGTCTGCTAAATCTAAGCCCATGCTTAGAAGGAATGTCTTTATTTGTTGTGCCATTCAATGAATATGGTCAACACCAACTTTCATTTATTGTGCAATGTTAAAGAAGGGAGGATTTTCATTTTAGGACTGAGGTTTTTTGTTCCTGAAAAATCAAGAAATGAGTAATGAAGGATTCCGACCTCTCATTGTGAAGTCAAGAGTCTGCTCTGACCCAAAAGCTGTGACTGACAAATGTTGAGCTAGCCAGCCACTAGCCAGCATGCGGCCATCACAATGGAGTCCTATATGCAGTTCCTCACCTTCTTCTTCCTTTCCTCTTTCCCACTTTCGCACACTCAACCAGATAAGGAATACAGAGAGTGCCAATCATCCCCTTGCGGAAAACTCGGAAATATCGATTACTCCTTCTGGTTAGAGATCGGTCGACCCCATTATTGTGGCAGACCTGAGTTCCAGCTAAATTGTGCCCAAGATGAATATAACTTCCCTTCTATTCAAACCGATTCACAGACTTTCAATGTCACACAGATTGACCCATCCACTCACAAGATGAAACTGGTGCGAACTGACTTTGCATATGATAATTGTTCTTCACATTTGACAAACACTTCTGTGCGTACCCTGCTCAACCTCTTCCATTATAAAGAGCCACATGTGAACATGACCGTATTCTACGATTGCGCCAAAGACTCTTCGATTGGGGGAATCAAATTCGCATGCCAGCCTCGGACAAGCTCTAATCCTAATTCTAACAATCGTGTTTTATATTCGGAATATGTCGAGAAAGATCTGGGATTCCCCGAGCATATTAAGAATTGTAGGCATCATGTTCAGGTGCCGGTTTCAAGCAAAACTGATGGAGATAGTTCCCAAGCCCTTCTAGATGCTTTGGGTAAAGAGTTTCTTGTGCAGTATATCGTAGATGAGTCTTGTGGAAAATGCTTGGATTCTCATAGAAGATGTGGGTCGAATGAGACGTCTCCGTTTATCTGCTATTGCCTCAATGGACATCATCCTCTTAACTGTTCTGGTTCTTCCGATTCTTCCGACCATTCCGATTTTTCCGATAGTTCCAATTCTTCCGGTATGCGCCTCTTCACTTCCTTTTTCTCCCATTTTTTATCCGCCCAGAGTGATCTTTCATTACTTGCCATGCCAAATTTATACTGTACTGATTTTAACATAAAAATGCGTTTGATTTTTTATTTTAATGTTAAATATAAAATTTTAATTTAATTTATTTTGTTTTTCATATTTACTTTTTTAAGGTAGTCTTTGTAATAATAATAATTTTATGTAATATTGTTGTTATATACTTAATTCATAAGAACATTTTTAGCAATGATATTTTAGAAAAAACAATACTTATTTATTATGAATAACTAATTTAATTTTTTAATCTATTTAAATTAGTCAATTAACTCTTATATTAAGAATTGTTGCTCTACTGATGATAATTGGCTTGTTTACTGTAGAATTCAACATACTCGGGTTGCTAGCTAGAGCTAGTAATATGAGCCAACCTGCCGGTTATGGATTGGCCCGTGGCGGGCCTGAAGCTTGGCAGGCTGGACTTTTTAGGATAGCTTTTTGGCGAGCTGAAATTTTTCCAACCCAGCCCGTCAGGGTGGCCCACCAACCCATTAACTTTTATATTTTTTTTAACTTTTTTTTTAATAAAATCTACTCAAAGTTTCAAATTCCTAAATACCTAAAATAAAAATATAAATAGAAATTATCATAAACAAAACATGAAATCTATCCAAAGTTTCAAGTTTCAACTTTCAAATATATCAAAATATTAAACATATGATTACATAAACATGATATGTCCTTAATAATTTAACAAACATCTCAAATTGAAACATAAATCCAAATTAACATCACCACAAAGTTACAAACACAATGTCACTACACAAATCACTATCAACTATCAAGTGCTCAATCATCACTCATGAGCTATCAGTCAATATTGATAGTGTTGGAGTTGGAGGCATGATTTGAAGACATGAAATTATTTGGTTGAGCTGGAGAACCATCATCTATTTGCTCAGCTGGCTCTGCCACAAATAAAATTCAAAATACAAAGTGAAAAATACATTATATTATGATAATTATAAATAATGAAAATGAGATAAAGAAATAAATATAATTATATTACCTTCATCAGAATCATCACATTGAAAACCAAGTATCCAATTACAAGTACAAATAAGGGCTTGCACATTTTGTGGAAGAAGACAACTTCTATATTTTGTGAGAACTCGTGAACCAATACTAAAAGCTGATTCACTGGCCACTGTGGTGATTGGAATGCTCAAAATATCACATGCCATCTTTGATAGACAAGGAAAGCGAGCTGTATTGGTCCTCCAATAATCCAAAACATCCATCTCCAAAAACAAATTTGGATCCATTGTTGCTTCTTCTAAATAAAAGTCAAGTTCAGACTTTTCCATTGATGCAGTGTTCTTGCTCTTGCATTTGAGATAATCCTACAAAATAAAAAGTGTCAATAAAAAATCTAAAATAATATTATGACAAATAAAAATGAAAGAATATCAAACTTACCCCAAAAGCCATAGTGTTTAAACGGTCATGTCTTACAATACCACCTTTAGATGGATAAGAAGGAGGTCGATTTGATGTTCTTGGCAACATAATGTTCATGTCACTAGCATTAGAAGAACCTGAATCATTATTTGGAGCAACAATAAGACTAGGAGTTGACGATGATGATCCAACCACATCCATGATTTTATATTCATTGAAAACACAGTACATCTTCTTCCTAATATGTTCCATCTTCTCAATATGATTCACAGGATCAAGCTATGCATAAGAAAAGCTTATTATATCAAACTTCATCTGTGGATCAAGAATGATTGCAATTGCAAGAATGACACTATAATCACTCCAATATTTGTTAAACTTTTCAAGCATACTTGCAGCCATATTTTGGATCACAACATCATCATGATCTAGAAATTCTTTCAACAGTAACTCAATTTTTGATATCTGCACAAAATACAATTTTGAAGTTGGATATGATGTGCCAGAAATCAACTCCGTTATCGTTGCAAATGAAGCCAAGAATTCACAAATCATCTTTGCCCTAGACCACTCATCAATTGTCAAAGAATGGTGATAATTTGTATCATTGAAAGCCAAAGTAGCAAAAGCACGACGATAGTAAAGTGCACTTTCAAGCATTGAATGAGTTGAATTTCATCTAGTAGGAACATCCAACCTTAAACCCAAGGAACACCCAACACCAACCTGCTCAATGCACTTCTTGAAATTGATTGCCCTTGCCTCTGATGCCTTTACATATCTAATGCTATCCCTGATCTTTTGGATAGCACCACTTGCTACTTTCAATCCCTCCTGAACTATGAGATTTAAAATATGGGCACAACATCTCACATGAAAAAACTCACCATTACATATCAAGCTATTACTCAAATTCATCCTCTCTTTCAAAATGTTTTTCATACTATCATTTGCTGAAGCATTATCAACAGTAATAGAAAACACTTTCTTCTCAATCCCCCAATCTATTAACAGTTCATACACCTTTTTAGCCCATTCAACTCCAATGTGTGGTGGTTCCAGGTGTGTGAATGCAAGCATTTTGCTATTGAGATTCCATTTCTCATCAACAAAGTGAGCAGTCAAGCAAAGATATCCCTCAGTTGTTATTGAAGTCCAACAATCAGTGGTTAAACATACTCTACTTTGACTTTTTGCAATTATCATTTTCAAAATTTCCTTTTGCTTAAGATACAGATTCCAAACATCAGTCACAACAGTTTTCTAGTAAAATACCTAGCCTCAGGATTCAAAAACTGATGTGTTTCCCTAACTACTTCGTATTCATAATAGGAATATGGCAAATCATGCACAATGATAGACTTAACAAGCAATTCCCGAAATTTGTTATTATCAAGATTTCTAGCTCTCATTTTCCCATCTTGGTCTAACATCATACTACCAATGTCATGGTATTTAGGAACTAAATGACATGAATCTACATGACGCCAAAGGGTGGAAGTGCCATAATTCTTACCCCCAACAACAAAATCCTTTCCACAGGCATTACATGTAGCCTTTTCTTGCCTATCTACTTTGCCAATTTTAGTAAAATACCTCCACGCTTCAGATGTACATTTTTTAGCTTTCTTTCTAGTTCCACTATCATGCACAGAAGAGTCAGCTTCAGACCTTTTATCTCCATCAACAACAACATTGGTTTGAGAGGGAGACTCATTAACAACATTCTTACCAGTACCACCGTCATCAGGCACAGGCACACTAGGACTAGCAGATGACATCCTATATATAAAACCAGTAGTCCAATATGTTATACAGCCACCAACAACAGCAAGTTCAATATGTTATACGGCCAGTATTCAATGTATTTCATATTTCAGATTTCACAACAATAAATAATATATTAATTTACAAAAAAATCCAAAGTGAACCGTGACTGTGAAGAAGAGACAACATCAGAACAAGTTCATATTTCATATTTAGACTCCAACATAGGCAACACTCACGTATGGAGTCTCGAGCTCGACCATTCTCTAAACTCTAGAGTCCAGAGGCAGAGAGGGAGACGAAGACAGAGAAGGAACTAGAAACTACGAATAGACAAAGTATACTATACTTGATGATTGACAGACTCGCGACTTGCCGATGCTTAGGTCTTGCATGTCGGTGTGTGTAGCGTGCCAATAAGACTCGCGACTTGCCGGCGTTCAAGACTTCAAGTCAATGAGGGGAGGTAGATTCAGGTAGGGGCAACGCGGTGAGCCTGTGATGAGCTCTGAAATCTGAATGGGGGTGATACAGTGACAAGCTTTGAAGTCTGAAATTGAATGGGGGCAACCAACTCTGGAGTCTGGACTGGACCTCTGATCGTGGAATGTGGAAGATTAGAAAATGAACTAGGGCAAAGGCGCAACACAGAGACAGAGAGCAAAGAGCTTGGGGCTTGGGGGTTGGGACTGGCCGAGGGCAACACCGACTGGGAGACTGGGTTGGGGAGAGTGGGAGTGTTCAGTGTTGTGTGGGAGTCTGGGACCGTGTTGCTGGCTTGCGGACTTGCGGTGTTGCCGTGTTGGAATGGATTGTGACTCTGGGACATGGAGTCATGGACTGCTCAAGTGCTCAGTGTGGAGTGTGGATTGGGCTGAGACCGATAGTGTAGCTGTGTAGAGACCAAGTGACCAACTGATCGAGAGGCAAAAGGAAAAATTTCCCCAAAAAAAAAAATGTTAAACGGGCTGGCCCTCCAACCCTACGGGTTAGCCCGTCGCGGGTTTGGGCTTGGCGGTTATGGACTCAAAACTTCCATTTTAAAATGGTCCTAATTTTTATCAACCGGGTTGGTGGGTTGAGCCTGCGAGCTCAACCCATATTACGTGCTCTACTGCTAGCTATTCCCTTTCCACTCCGGAAAACTCCTAAATTTTGTTTGATTTGTATTTTCTATTTTAATCAATTCCATAGAATTTTTTTAGAATAAATTTTGAAAAAAGTTGTAAAAAAATCTTTCTAAATTATTATTTTATAAAATATATTTAAAATAGTAAAACGAATGGTGAAAAAATAGTTTGCTATTCCCTGACCAAACCAAGGCTGGCCTAATTAAACAAAAAGTAACCGTAGAAGAAATAGGACCAGGTTCAACCCAAAGACAACGTAATATCGGATTTTAGACTTTTTAAGTCTTTAATGCCAATTTATACAAATTTATTGAAAAAGAACAAAAATTAAGATAATAAAATTTAGTCTATTTCAGCCTTCCGCCAAATTAGCTGGTCATGTGTTAGGCTCCAAACCCAACTTCAAGTCCGTTAAACTCTTCATAGACTTTTGACCAAAAAAAAAAGAGACTCTTCATAGACTGCAGATCAACCAAGGAAAGAAAAGATTCTAGTATTTTAAATATTTATTAATAAGTTCTCGAACGTGCATGAAAAACCTAGTTATCATACTATTACTGAATAGTTTATCATAATGAACATTTACAATAAGGGGAAAAAAATTATCGGTTAATGAGAATACTATGGACCGCTGACTGTAAAGGCTTGAGGCGTGCTTATCAAGAAAAGAACCTAAATGTAAATGCTCACAATCATATAGCTGCATGACTGAGTTCAGTGCTTTAGACGGCTATATATGCACTATTTTTTTTCTTGTTTATGTATGTATGCCTCAATTTGACTTGTCTTTGGTCATGGCTACAGGACATTCTTTGAAGCCAAAATTTATAACTGGTAATGGATCAAACCTCCTTTTCTCCATATGTTTCTTTACAATTTTGCCTAGTATTTTTCATGTTTCAATTGAATATTCCATATTCTGTTTCAATGCTGCATTACCAGTGTGCTTCTTTTTTTAAAGACATCCACACTAAAAGGAGTTAGGTGATCATTAGACTCATGTCACAAACATCTTTTCTCATTCATTTTATAACACTTTGTTTTCAAGCTTCATCTATCACCACATATTGTACTGCAGAAATTGTTGACTTTCATAATCATTTCTACCCGGTGGTTTACCTAGCTACTATATGTGAAAGGTGTTAGCGGAGCAATTGGACTACTGCTTTTTTGTGTTACTATTTGTTGTTGTAAAAACAAATCATGGAGGCGAAGAATGGGATTATGCAAGACATGTAAGGTTGACCAAAATATCGAGGCCTTCATTAGAAATCATGGTCCTTTAGCTCTCACTAGATATAAATTTGCGGATGTCAAGAAAATGACCAACTCTTTCAAAGATAAATTGGGACAAGGTGGTTATGGCCAATGACTATCCTATTGCTGTAAAGTTATTGAAGGCATCAAAACAGAATGGGGAAGAATTTATCAATGAGGTTGCTAGTAGGCCTTCCCATGTAAATGTTGTTACCCTTGTTGGGTTTTGTTTTGAAGGCCAAAAAAGGCTCCCATATATGAATTTATGTCCAATGGATCTCTTGACAAGTTCATTCACAACAATACAAATCAAAATAGTCTATGCTTGAGTTGGGAGAATTTGTACCAAATTGCAGGGGGGATAGCTTGAGGACTTGAGTATTTACATAGAGGATATTCTACATTTTGATATAAAGCCCCATAACATCCTTTTAGATGAAAGCTTTTATTCCAAGATCTTAGATTTTGGTCTTGCTAAGCTTTGTCCAAAAAACAAAAGCATCATTTTAATTTAAAAAACAAGAGGAACTATAGGTTATCTTGCTCTAGAGGTTTGAAATAGAAAGATAGGTGTAGTTTCGCATAAGTATGATGCTTATAGCTATGGGATGATGTTATTAGATATGGTAGGAGGGAGAAAGAATATGAATTTTGAGACCAATTGTTCAACTGATAAATATTTTCTCGATTATATTTATGTTCAATTTGAGCAAGACAGTGGTTTGGGATTTGATGGAGACAATAATGGGGAGGAAAATGATATTGCAAGGAGAATGACCATTGTGGGTTTGTGGTATATCCAAACACCATTGTGGGTTTGTGGTATATCCAAACATTTTTAAGTCAAAAACCTAAAATGAGTAGGGTGATTGAAATGTTAGAAAGAAGCCCTGGTTTGCTGGAAATGCCACCAAAACCTGTCGTGTCTTCTCCTCCAAGATCAGAACTAGAATCTTCCACCACTGCTACTACCACAACAGAGATTTAAGGTTTTCAAAGCTCTCCCCACAAGGTGCTGGAGTAACACTAGGATTCAGAAATGCGGAAAAGAAGGTCAGGAGAGATCTCACAGAATGGCATTAGCATTTATGGTTATCGAATGTCGCTGACAATTTTTTTGTTTCTTTTGTTTTGTTTTTTGTTTTTTTCCCCCCTTTGATTTGGTTGGGGAAAGGGGGGCTATGAAGCTGAGGCCTCTAAGAGCATTGAGATATACTTACCATGTTGGATTTTAAAAGTTTCCGTGAGTCTGAGTTAATTATGATTTGGGCTTATTCATTTGCTAAAGGATATTTTGATTCCTCATAAATTTCTCAAAGCTATACAGCTTCTTCATCGTTGTGGGGGTACGCATTGACAGTATAAATTTATGGACTTCGCTAAGATTGCGTGGTCTGCGCTGATGCTTTCATTAACGTAATTAGCTAAGTTACGTAAAGGAGGGGAGCAATCACAAAAGGAAAAAGAAGAAGAGAAATTTCACAATTAATGGCCAATGTTATGGCCTAAAAGAACAGGAGAAAGCATCAGAAAGATTAAAAAAAAAAATTTCATAATTCACCCGCAGCTCTTCACAGTGGAGCACATTGACATTCTCATGTTTTCTCACCTTCCAAGGCCTTTGATCACTTTCTGAACCAATTATGTTCATCCCCAGCCAATAATTCCTCTTGCCCTTTTGTAATCTGTTTCTGTTGTCAAAAGAAGTTTAGATTCATTGGAAATGCCACCAAAACCTGTCATGCCCTTCCCTCAAGATTAGAACTTGAACGGCTAGGTGACAGTATGAGATAATTCCATAAAGCCAGATATGTTGGCATTATTTCATTCTTCAATGGGGCTGCTTTTTTTTTTTTGGATATTTTTGGAAGCCGGCAGTGTGTTGACGAGTGACATAAACGAAGCTTTTAGACAGATCAATCTTTTATATATAATATAGAATCTATAAGAAATGAACAATTCATAAGCTATATATAAACAGGTACGCTTGCTTCATATTTTTTGCAAATCATGGACTTGTAATCCGCTTCAAACTCATGCACTTTAACTCAGAAAAATTGGTTAGCAGTAACTTGACAGTAAAAGAGCAGGGTATGTGAATGTGTTTCTTTTCTTTCCTTGAAAGGTGAGAACCAGTAATAAACCAAACGGATCCTTAAATTTCATACCTTCAAAAGCTGAAATGGTGGGGTATGGATCCCACATGGTGCAAGGAGGCCGGACGACAAGCGTTTTCATCAGGCCAAAACGCGTTTTGGAGCCAAATGGCAAAATCTGGGTTTGCAATTAGTCGTATGGTCACAATCATACCCCCTCTATAGGAATAGTGATTTAGAATTCGATAGCTACCAGCAACAGTGAAGAATGATATTGTAAAGTGCAAAGCTAAAGTAAATCTGATGCATTCGCATAGTATCATAATGAAGGTTCTCAAGAGTATTGAAACTCAGATGCAGGTTTTATTGTTGTTCTGGTCTTCATTTTGTTTTGGTTTTGTTTTTGTTTTTGGCTAACAGGTGTTTAATGTGTGGTGCTGGTAATATAGATTTAGATGTTTGATAATTCAGTAGGAACTTGGCTTCCTAAAATTTGAATTTTGATAATCATTTTCCTTCTACAATCAATAAATTCAAAGTCATGTGTCATGTCTATGTAATTGTTTTCAGCATGTTACCTGAACATAGGAATCATTTTCATTTATATAATCATACTTTTAAAAAGAAAATTGACACTCTGTATTAAAAAAAGAGTAACACGAGAAATTAATTATGCATAAAGTTTATATATTATTTTCATCCATTTTCTTCTATTTGTTTGATTGTGTACATTGGTTTTTATAAGTGTCAAGAATCAAAAGGAAACAGTGAAATTGAAGAGTGATATATAACAAGAAAAATCGCAACAAAAACCAGCTGAAATAGAAAAATTGTAAATAGAGACTAATTACAACTTCAGTATAAATTTTGACAATAATTTTTATAAACGAATTGTTATGTGCAATTTTTTTAGGGTTTTTTTTTTTGCAATTATTCCTATTATATATATTCCCTAAACCGTTATAATTACATGCATAGATATTTCATAACTTTCACTGAAGTATAATCATAATCTTCTATCAAATGAACCCTGAACAGGAACATTTGATCCGGATATTCTGAAGTTTTATTTACTCTTCTGTATTTAATATATAATCTAATTTGAGAGTTAACGTTAGTCTTATATATAAGATTCATTTCATAAGTTTATCAATTTTTTTTTCATATCAATCCAACCCTATTGATATTCTTTCAACAGAGAAAATCAAAGGTGATTAGAATGTTTTAGAAAAAATATATTACATTAACTAATTTAACAAATATTTTTAATCTACTTAAATTATTTAACTAACTTTAGGTAGAGGAGCAATTGCTTTTGTCTTTTGGGTGAAGCAGAACTTGCCAGCTCATTTTAAAGTTTAAAATATTTGCTAGACACTATCCTTTTTATTCAGTATACAAGATGTGAAGATAATGAATTCTATTTTGGGTAAAGGGACAAATTTGTCTATTGCAATGTCAAAAAAGACCACCAAAAATGCATATGAATATTTGAGAGCGAAGCATAAATGCAATCTCCCTTAATTTTCTTAAACATCGTTACTTTTTTATTCTGTGGGACCCACTTTGTCAGCTCATCTCTCTTAACTTTGTCAATCCCCCCCACAAATCCTCTCTTTCCCCACACCATGCTCCACGTCCAACCCCTCTCAACTTTGTAGGTCTCACTCTCATCCTTCCTCTCTCTCCTTCTCTCTATCCCCACACCGCGCGCCATGGTCTGATATAATCTGTCGACTAAACGTATCAAGCACGCCTACGATAATTCCGCTTCACTGTTGTTGACTTTTTGGTGGAAAGCAAAACGATGACAGCAGAGAATGGCATCCTTCCTAGAGACTTGATTATCGTATACACTATACTGGTGGCAGTGGGAATTGATAATGGGGGATTAGAGATGAGGACCGTGATGGGATGGTGATCTCAAGTTTGTGATAAGTATATACTCCTCCGGTCCTTAATATAAGACCCATTTAACTAATTTGATTAGATTAAGAAAGTTAGGTAAGTTAGTTAATTATAAAAAAAGTGACACATTTTTCCTAAAACACCATAATCATCTTTCTTAATACCCCCTCTCCCTCTTCTATTTGATTATGGTTGAGGGAGTATTCATAGGGGTAGTTTAGAGAAAATTGATAAATATGAGAAATGGGTCTTACATTTAAGACCAAAACCAACTCAAGAATTGAGTCCTATATTAAGGACCGGAGGAGTACATCATTATGGTGGCTGATGCTCTTTTTTAACATTATAATAGGTAAATTTGTCTTTTTACTCTTCTACTTTTAACATAAAAATATTAAGAATATTTCAAAAGTATCTAAAATTTGTTTAAAAACTTATTGCAACTTATTTTCAAAAAAATGCATTTTTTTTAAACGGGATGTAACATATATGTTGAAACAGGTTATAGCCAAACACGCAGTCGATAAAAATTTGTAACTCTGCTTTTGACTTGTTTAGAGCTCTGTCTCTAATCCTTCTATATTTAATTAATATTACCTCCGTGCTTAGTATAAAAACTAATTAAAAATTTAATTTAGTTTTAAATATAAAATTTTTAATTTATTTTGTTTCTTATAATTATTTATTTTACTTCCTGATTAATTTTCACAGTAATTGTAAAAATTATGTATTTTTCAATACACATAATTAATAAAAATATATTAAAAATAGTGTTTATTATTTATAAATAATTGATTCAATTAATTTTTTAATATTCATAAATTAGCCATGCGGAGTTGAGATAATTTAATTCTGGCAAAAAAAATATATTACTTTTAAGGGAGGTTGAGGGAAGTCAGGACCAGAAATACCCTTATCTACCATGTCGAAATTGATCGCTATCTTCGCCATCAGAGTATGTATCAAAAGCACCATCATCATCAAAAGAGACGACGGGCGGTGAGAATTCGGCCTTCGGCGACACCCAAAAAGGTCTTCTCTTTACCCTGCCGCTACCGGTGGTGGAGATGACCGAATTCGAATTTGGGCTCCTCCACTTTCATATTTCTATAGTTAAAAACCTCAACAAAAATATCCGGTTCTAAAAATCCAAAAATATGGACGCACACTATTTTTTGACAATAATTGGAATTGCAGAGGATATTCCAAAGCATCTCGAAAGTTGGAAAAGTTGCACCGGAAAAAAGGGCGAAGACAATGAGAGCGAGAGATGTTGAATGTGATTGAAAGAGATCAGAAATAACAGCTTGGGAACTGAGTTTAGTGAAGCTATGAACAAGGGCCTTGTGCTTGATTGGCGGACTGCAGCAACGGATTGCGCTGCGTGTGTGAGGATTCTGGAGGACTTTGTGGCCAAAATCAAAGCAATCATCAGATGCTATGCTTTTGAAGTGATAACAATATCGCCACAAAGTCCTGGAGGTCTGACAAAGGGACTGGCCAGGCTTTGTAAGGAGTCAAAATGGACATGTTACTCTAAAAATTGACAGTAGCGTCCGAAATTGTTTGACCACCGAAATCCTATCCTTGTTTAGCCACCCAAATTTTATCCTACCGAGAATTCTCCAAAATTTAATCCCATACATGTGTAAGTTTAATTTGTTAATCCCATCCAAGATTTTAAATCAGTCCAAAGGAAATGGGGAAGAATTTATCAATAAAGTTGTCAGTATCAGTAAAACTTCTCATGTTAATGTTGTTACCCTTCTTGGATTTTGTTTGAAAGGTGAGAAGAAGGCTCTTATATATGAATACATGTGCAATGGATCTCTTGACAAATTGATTCGGAATAAGGCAAATAAAACTAACTTGTCATTGACTTGGAAAAATTTGTTTCAAATTGTAATTGCACAACTCGAGGGCTTGAATACTTGCATAGAGGATGCAACACTCGAATTCTATATTTTGACATAAGCCACATAATATCCTTTTGGATGAAAGCTTTTGCCCTAAGGTCACAGATTTTAGACTTGCTAAACTTTGTCCTAAGAAAAAAAGAGAGCATTATTTCACTTTTAGAAGCTAGAGGAACTCTTGAGTATCTTGCACCAAAAGTTTGGAATAGAAATATAGGTGGGATTTCATATAAATATGATATTTACAGTTATGGAGTGATGTTATTAGACATAGTTGGCGTGTTGAAGGATGTGACCATGGAATCCTATTTCCTAACTTAGAATTATGTTCTATTTATGATAAACTGGAGCAAGGCAAAGATTTGGGACAAAGTAAGGCAAAGACCACTGAGGAAAACAATATTGTCAGAAAAATAACCATCGCGGGTCTGTGGTACATACAATCATTTCCAACTCAGAGACCTATAATGAATAGAGTGATAGAAATGTTAGAAGGAAGCCTTGACTCACTGCAAATGCCGCCAAAGTCAATTACACCTTCCATTCAAGACGAGAAGTAGAAGTTTTGAAGAATGACAAATAAAGACCTTACAAGAAAATTAGTGTAAAACGAAGACTTGTAAATTATAAAAATAAAAGTTTGTGTAATAAACTTTGTAGTTCAAGTAATAGCCATGTTCTCATTTCACATTAATTTTGTTGGATGATCTTAACTGTCATTCTCTTTAGAATTTCCGCCACGGCTCTTATTAGAGCAATGTATGTGTCTATTATCAAATCCCATATATTGAGGCCTTGGAAGCTCTCCCCTAGATTCTGACTATGATTCCCAAAAGTGAATTGCTTAGCATCCTTTTTGTTCTTCCAATATCAGTAAAATAATCTTTAGCCAGATTCCAAGTGACATATAATGTCTTTAGAAAGCTAGTATCAAACATCTCTCGGGCATGCATCATTATACCAGTGATGGGTATCATCTTGGCAAAAGTTGTTAATGAGAAATGGGTCAAAACATTTATAACTGAACTGTAAATCTATTGTATTCAACTATTCATATATACATGTAGCCATGGAAAGGGAATGATGTTACTGCTGGAAATTAAAGGGCCCCAGAGCGAAAGAAGATTTTTGTACAGTTGATTTTTATCAAATGTACTAATGTATTCTTATATCTATTATTTTGAACATTCTTACTTTCAAAGATAATTCAAATATTGAATTAGTATATTCTATTCCTTTATGGAATTCTTTTTTTTTTTTTTTGGCCAGATGCAAGTCAAGTCTTTGAGAGAGGACTATTTTGTGGCCGTGTGGAATACGCATTTAACAGTCAACAATACATCTCTTCCATCACCTTAAGACAAACCAATGCATTAATTCCTTTTCAACATTTAATATACCTTTTTTTTTTTTCAAATTGGGGGGAATACCCATTACAATTTTATTGATGAAGAAACCTGATAAATTTTTATACACAGAAAGTATTAATAATTTGCAATTTTGTTCATGCGGATGATGGTACTTTGATTTATGTTTTTTAACTGGGAAATTTTTAGGGTTAATATAATCTTTAATCTCTCAAGTTTGTCCTCATTTTGGTTTGATTCTTCAAGTTTCAAACCATAGGTATTAATCCCTTAAAGGGTAAAATAGTCCAGATTTTTATTGGATTATAGAGATTAATATTTTGAATAGAAAGAAGCTTAAGAGACCAAAATTTATGATTTGAAACTTGAGAGATCAATCCCAAAATAAGGACAAACTTATTAAAGGACCCAAAATTGTATTAGCCCAAATTTTTAATGGGAGACTTTTGCTCAATTTTCTCTTCTTTTTCTTTTCTTTTTTTTCGTTTGTTTTTCTTCTTGTTTTAGGCCTCTCGTTCCCACTATCCATCCGAGTAAGCCTTGGGAGACTACTTACAGCCGGTAGTTTTCTGATCTGTAGTCTGCTGAAGTGCTATTGTAGCAATTTCATGGAGAGTTTGGATTTGAATCATCTATGACTTATTGGTCCTTTCCCTTGAGATTCGAACTTAAATGACTAGATGACTGAATGAGATAGTTCCCTAAGACCAGATTTGTTGGCATTATTTCATTCTTCAACGGGGCTGCTTTTCTTTCCATTTTTTTAATATTTTTAAAGCCGGCAGTGTGTTGAGGACTGAGACAGACGCAGCTTTTAGACAGAACAATCTTTTATATATAATATAGAATCTATAAGCAATGAACAATTCATAAGCTATATAAAAACAGGTATGCTTGCTTCATATTTTGTGCAAAACATGAACTTGTAATCTACTTCAAACTCACTAGCGTTAACCCAGAAAAATTGGCTAGCAGTTAGTCCACGGTAGAAGAGCAGTGTATGTGAATGTGTTTCTTTTGTTCCTTGAAGGTTAAAACCAGTAAACCAAAGGGTCCTTAAATTTCAAACTTGAAAAGTTGAAATCGTGGGATTTGTGCCCCACATGCATGGAGTAGGGCCAGTCACTGGTGCAAGGAGGCCGGCTACAAGCAATTTCATCAGGTCACAAAGCGCGCGTTTTGGAGCCAAAAGGCGATCTGGGTGCGCAATCCCGTCGTATGGTCATAATCTTACCCCCTCTATGGTCTATAGTCTATTCAAATGAGATGTGACAAAATTTGGGTTCCTTAAATAATAGCGAAAAACTTCCTCCTTTTTTTTTTTTTCCAAAGATCCTCAAACATGATTCTTCCTTCATTTTTCCCGTTGAAAACGCATGTAGCTAGTCAGGCCACATCTGAAGCTGAGAGGTGGTTTCCTGATTGACATTTTGAGTAAGGCCCGATAGTCTCTAATATGCAATTGTATATCAAGGGCAAAAATGACATTTGATGGGGATTGGTCGAATTGAAAATCTCTGTGTAATGCCATTCTGTGAATGACTTTTATTCCATGAAAATTGTACTCCTCCGGTTCTTAATATAGGATGTAATTGTTAAGTTGATTTTGGTCTTAAATATAAGACTTATTTCTCATATTTATCAATTTTTCTAAATTACCCCTATGGATATTACCTCAACCATTATCAAATAAAAAAGGAGAGGGGATATTAAGGAAGATAATTGTGGTGTTTTAGAAAAAACATGTCTTATTTCTTATAATTAACTAACTTACCTCACTTCCTTAATCTAATCAAATTAGTTAAATATGTTTTATATTAATCACCGCAGAAGTAATATATATTGCCTTATTACTCAAAGCATGCTTGTGTTTCGTTTAACTTTGATTTATAGCCCTGTGAGAGTTGTTTCTTGATAGCCATTCTCTGCAATGATCATACTGTACAAGGGTCCGCCTTCTGTTGTTTTACGTCAGCTTCTCTTCAAGACCTTCTTCTTCGTTCCCATTCTCTTTTATGTTACCGCTGCAAATGAACAATTTTCAGCTTGCGAGCCTTTTAGCTGCGGAAACGTCATCAGTCTGAGCTTCCCTTTCTGGGTCGACTCACTGCCTGCTTATTGTGGTCATCCTAAGTTCAAGCTTCATTGTGACGGAGACAATGTTACTATCAACATTAATTCCCAGACTTTTAGGGTAATCCATGTTAACTCCGCTGCTAGAACTCTTACGATTGCAAGAATGGATTTGTGGGGTACCAAGTGTTCCAATCAGTTCACAAACATCACGTTGGATTATTCTTTCTTTGACTACACTCCCAATGATGAAAAATCTACTCTATTATACGGCTGCCACCCTTCAAGCAATGCCACTCTGAATTCATCAACTGCTGTGAGATTTGATTGCCCCTTACATGGTATTCCTCGTGAAGCATACTTTTTGTGGACCAACAATTGGACCAGGACTGGTCTGGGGTGTAGAACTAGCATCACTGTTCCTGTTCTGGGTGTGGCACTGAGAAGTTTCATAGATCCTGGTGATGTTATAGATCAAGGTTTTGGGGTTAAATGGGAACTGAAAGGAGGTTGGTGTGATGATTGCAGAATTTCAGGTGGAAGATGCGGTTACAACGTAAGTCTGGATGAATTTACATGTTTCTGTCCCGATGGGGTTTGTTTTGCTGATCGATTAGAAGAAGAAGCAGCGCCAGCACCCTGGCCGGAACCAAGGCCTTCTCGTTCTTCAGGATCATCAACAGAGGGTATGTGTTCTTTTTCCCATAGCTTCTAGTTTTGATTAGATTCCTCTGCTTCTTAATGTGTTTTGGATGGAGACATTAGATTTTCTGATGACAGTTAATGAAGTAGTTTGCCATTCACATTTACGTAACTAAAGTAACCATCAGGAAATAAATTTATAGATATCAGCAACGAAATTAATCTAAGTGTTACATTTATCCTCTGTAGCAACCAATTTTGTGAAGATAATTTCATTATCGTCTTCACCTCAGTCAACCGGGGTTTATTTTCCCTTTTACTATTGTGTACACAAATATAATACTATGTCCGGTCTTTAATATAAGAGCTAGTTTAATATTCAATTTGGTTCTAAATATAAGGCCCTAATTCACTCGTCTTTCATATTTATCTTTTTTTTTAAGGTAATACTTATAGTAGTTGTATATATTAAGTGTTTCATTAAATGGTAATTCTAGGTAAAACATATGATTAACATAGTATTTTAGAAAAAATAATACCTATTTTATAAATAACTAGCTTAACTAATTTTTTTTAATCTAATTAAATTAGTCAACTAGCTTCTATATTAAAAAGTGGGCGTAGTAAGTAGGATAGTCAAGTTGCTGAATTTGTCTGCGTGACCTTTGAGTCTACATTTATCTTCGTCATCAAACAATCGGTCAGGGTCCTCAAATCATAGTTGTCTTTCAACTCGTCTCGCAGTCTTTTGAATGGCTTATAATAATCACGAGTTAGATAAGAAAGTTAAAAGACCTTACAAATTTTGTTGTCGTTCTTTAATTATTAAATTATGACGATTATAATGACTTGATGAAGTGGTAAATTATTTATCAAATTGTTATTTTTTTTCATATTTAGGTGTGTTAGGATTATAGTTTTGATGATAACAAAGTCAGATAATTTGGGTTAAGTATTTTGATCGATCAACTGATCGATCAATCGTTTATCGCTAAGGTTTCAGATAATTGTTCAAGTGTAAATCAGGTTTATAGTAGGTATTTGGATCGAAGAACTATTCGATAAGTAATTAATCGATAAAGTGATCGATTATCGCTAACGTGGAAATCACACAAGAGTATGGTTAATTATCGATCAACTGATCGATAATATCAGATAAACAATCGAGTTACTGATAAGAGAACCAAATCTGAAGTGTATTTATCGATCACGTGATCGATAAATCAGTTATCAATATCGACTTCGATAAAAGGTAACACAATCTACTTGTTCTGCACATTAATTCTGTTACCAATTTATCGATCATATTCTCGATCATTTGTTTATCGATCACGTGTTCGAACATTATGCTCTAACTCTCTGAATGCAGGTAATCAACTTCACTGATGGATCGATAACCTTATTGATCATAAAATTATCGATCACATGATCGATAATTTATGTCTTTATCTACTCTTATTTAGTTTTCCTGCAACCAAATTATCGATAACATTATCGATAAATTTAACTTGTTTGCATAAATAACTTTTCACATAACATGATCGATAAAGAGTCTAAGGATTGCTATATTCGCATTAACTTATGTTGAACTATTTTCGATCACCTAATCGATCACTGTTTTTTCGATAATATGATCGATCATTCAATTCCCTGAAACTCATGTTTTCACAAAACGTGATCGATAATCAGTTTCTTTGTCTTACAGGATTAAATTTCTCTTCTCACTTTATTCGATCATTTGTTCGAATATTCATTGATCGATCAACTGTTCGATCACTTCAGATAGTCTGTGTCTTTCATTGAATATATTCATACCCATGGTTTATCGATAACATTATCCATCATACATTTATCGATAAGTTGTTCGATCATCAATGACTGAAGTTTCATTTCAATAACATTTGAATTATCGATAATCTGTTCGATCAAACAAGTGTTCGATCACTTGTTCGATCATGGAACGATTTCCTTTTGCTATGATAATTCTTAGAGTCAATGATCCAACACTTGATCGATAATATTGGTGAACTAATTCGAAAAGTCTTCATTCTGTTTATCGATAACCTGATCTATCATCAAGTAATCGATCATCTCTTCGATCAAACTAAACCAGAATGACTTTCTGCTCTTCTTACAGATAAATGATTTCGTCACAAATCTTTGAATGATAAATTTGGTTTCTCTTCTTTGTTCATGATTAAAGTATTCACCGCAAGACTCTCATTTGCTCAAAGCTTAAAATATGCAGATTAATGAAAACGAGTGCAACGGCTCTTCAACGGGATTACGTAGACTGCGACCTACAGTGTCAGAAGCTCAGACGCATTAATGGCGGAGCCGTTGAAAACCAGCGAAACACGCAAACGGAGTCACAACGGCTAGAAGCTCTTCCGTCTAACGGCTACTTAACGATATCAACTATAAAAGGCGCGAAGAAGCATTAATGAGGAGATTGAATACCGGAACTACCACCTGCGATTATTTAGTCTAGCATTCAATACTCTGTTTTTCACGTTACTACCGAGCATCAGTGTTATCATTAAATTCACTCTGTAAGAGAGCCAATTACTACTCTTATTAAAAACTTGAGTGATACTCAAGAGTGTGGACTCTTGAGAGGGCTTGTATCCTTACGGGAGTAAGGGGGAGTGATTGAGCGATTCAATTACTGTACCGAGGCACCAAGAGCCCTGTCGATCTTGGAAGATAGTGAAATACTCAGAGGTGTTCTGGGGACTGGAAGTAGGTCACGTGGTTTAGACCGAACCAGTATAAATCTTGTGTCTCCTCTCTGCGGTTAAATTTCTCCTTACTCTGACTCTCTGTTTTTATTCAATACTGTCACGCATTTGATTTAAAATTTTTGTAACTCACCCAATTCACCCCCTCTTGGATGAGATTGTTTCTAACATTTGGTATCAGAGTAGGTCTCTTCACTAAGGATTTAAAAGTCCGAAGAGAGATCAAATGGCAGGATTTGGAGATAGCGTGCTACCCGAAGGATGCTCAACATCTAAACCGCCAGGCTTCAGTGGAGAAAATTATACCTTCTGGAAAATGAGGATGAAAATCTTCATCAAGGCCACAGAGTATGGTTTGTGGGACGTAATAGAACACGACAACTATGTCCCGATGAACACAATAGATGGCCAGCAAGTACGCAAGAGTCCCAGGGAATTCGATGAGGAAGATAAGAAGTTGGTGACTCTAAATGACAAAGCTATCAACATACTCACGTGTGCGCTTAGTCAGATGGAATACTTCAGAGTCTCAAGTCTGGAAACCGCGAAGGAAATGTGGGAGGCTCTGGAGATAGCTCATGAAGGGACCACCGGTGTAAAACAGAGTCGAATCAACACTCTCACCACCGAATTCGAATTATTCAGAATGAAGGAAGGAGAGAGTATCCGAGATATGGAAGTCAGATTCTCACATCTCATAAACCACCTCACTGCACTTGGGAAGAAATATAGTCAAGAAGATCAAGTGAGGAAAATACTGAGTGGTCTCACAAAAGAATGGGAACCGAAAGTAACAGCTATTGAAGAAACCAAAGGAGAATCCATTGGTTTTGTCGCAGCACTGTTCGGGAGCCTCGCTGAATATGAGAGCAAGCAAAAATACAAAAAGGAGATGAATGAGAAGAACCGGAAAAGCATCGCTCTTAAAACTCAAGAGAGCGAAGATGATAATGAAGATGATCTTGATGATGATGAAATGGGCCTTATAGTCAGAAGGTTCAAGAAATTCTACAAAAACAGAACCGGAAAGAAGTTTCAGCCGAAACGCAGAATTTCTTCATATCCGAACGAACCAAAGGATCCAATCATTTGCTTCGAATGTAAGAAGCCAGGACATATCAAGGCGGAATGTCCCCAACTCTCCAGAACGAAGGACAGAGAAAAAAGAAGAAAGAAAGAATCAGAAAGAAGAAAGCCTTCGTCACATCAATCTGGGGAGATAGCTCTTCCGATGAAGAAGAAGGAAGTGATGATGAAGAAAACCGCTAACATCTGTCTAGTGGCCCAAGAAAATGAGGAATCAGAAACAGACGAGGTAATAATTTCTGAACCATCTTATGATGAATTATAGTCCGAATACAATGCTTTACATTTAGAATTAGTAAGAATTGCAAAGGAGTTAGTAAGTTCTAAGAAAAGGATAAAGTTTTTAGAAGATCAACAATCAAAAGTTGAAGTCAATACAGACTCGACTTCGACTTGCAAAAGTTGTGAAAAGAACGAAAGAAAGATTAAAGATCTTACCAGAACCTTAGAAAAATTCACTAAAGGTAGCGAAATGCTTAAGGTGATCCTAGGAGCTCAACGGTGCTCTATGGACAAAACTGGTATAGGATACGATCCAACCCAAGATAAATCGAAAGGAAAGAAAAAGAGTAGTGGTAGATCATATCTTACATATTTTAGAAATTCTGTGCACTCCTCAAATCCATTTGCACTTTGCTCTCACTGCAACCGTAAAGGCCATTCAACTTCTTCTTGTTACTATAAGAAGAAAGGAGATTACGGAACATTAAAATGGGTGCCCAAAGGTACTTATGTACCAAAAATAACTCATACTAACCAAAAAGGACCCAAGAAGGTATGGGTACCTAAAACATGATTGTAATCTTGCAGGTATGTCTCAAGGCATCCAGAACAAATAAATGGTATATAGACAGCGGATGCTCCAGACACATGACGGGTGACACTGAGAAGTTTACATCACTCAAACCAAAAGACGGAGGAAAAGTAAGCTTCGGAGGAAACCAATCGGGAAAAATTGCTGGAATTGGAGAAATCGGAAGTAGCATAGGCATGAAGGTCGAAGACGTGTACTACGTGGAAGGTCTATGTCATAATCTCCTCAGTGTCAGTCAGAGTGCGGACAAAAACAACTGGGTGATCTTTGATTCTGAAGAATGCTTAATCATAAGCAAAAATGACCTACCCTTGAAGAAAGAAGAATTGAATACAAAGCTGAGAGCTCCGAGGGACGGTAACTGTTATACACTTCAAATTGATTCTAAAACTTCTGAAAACTGTTTTATTAGTAAAAAGGAGGAAAGTTGGATTTGGCACAAACGACTTGCACATGTCAACATGAATCAACTTTCAAAATTAATAAAAAGGGATCTAGTTGTTGGTTTACCAAAAATCCAGTACGAACGTAATGATGTCTGTGATGCATGTCAAAAAGGTAAACAAACAAAGTCTTCGTTTAAATCAAAGAAGATAGTTTCAACTGAAAGACCACTCCAAATGATTCACATGGACTTGGTCGGTACATCTAGAGTAAAAAGCTTTGGAGGAAATCTTTATACCCTTGTAATAGTTGATGACTATTCGAGGTTTACCTGGACTTTGTTTCTTTCCTCTAAAGATGAAACTTTTAATGCTTTCATTGTTTTTGCCAAAAAGGTTCAAAATGAGAAAGGTATATCTATTGTGTCAATCAGGTCAGATCACGGAGGAGAATTTGAAAACAACGAATTTGCAGACTATTGTGAGGAACATGGAATTGACCACAACTTTTCTGCACCAAGGACTCCTCAACAGAACGGAGTAGTTGAACGAAAGAATAGAGTACTCACGGAGATGGCTAGAGCAATGCTAAATGAGAAAGGGGTCTCACAAGTATTCTGGGCAGAAGCAATGAGCACAGCTTGCTATATATCTAATAGAGCCTACATCAGAACACTGCTCGGGAAGACTCCATATGAATTGTACAGGGGGAGAAAACCCAATCTGTCACACCTAAGGATCTTGGAGCAGATGCTATATCCACAACAACAACAAAGAAAACCTGGGTAAATTCGATCCTAAAGCTGATGAGGGTTTGTTTCTTGGCTACTCTAATCGTAGTAAAGCATATAGAATTTTCAATAAACGAACTTTTACAATAGAAGAATCAATTCATGTGGTGTTTGCTGAAACTGAAGCAATTTCGAAACCTGTAGATGATGATGCTGAAATCGTTCAAAATTTTCAAAAACTGGATTTGAACAAAAACTCGAACAAATTATTTTCAGAAACCGTTTCAGAAAACAGGGATGATTTAAACGATCCTCTTTACAAGAAAATCTAGAGCAGCCAAAGGCATGGAGACATAACCGAGATCATCCTCTGGAACAAGTCATTGGTAAAGTCAATGAAGGGGTCAAAACCCGGAGACAAATAGTCAATGAAGTTCTTTTTCTGCATTCATATCTCACATTGAACCCTCTAATATTGACGAAGCACTATCAGATGAATTCTGGATAGTTGCAATGCAGGAAGAGCTTAACCAATTTGAGAGAAATCAAGTTTGGGAATTGGTACCCAGACCAGAAGACCATCCGGTCATTGGCACCAAATGGGTATTCAAAAACAAGCTCGATGAATCGGCTCAGATCGTCAGAAACAAAGCCAGATTAGTAGCAAAAGGCTATAATCAAGAAGAGGGAATCGATTATGAAGAAACGTATGCTCCTGTAGCTAGATTGGAAGCCATACGAGTTCTTTTGGCATTTGCTTGCATCAAAGATTTCAAAACTATTTCAAATGGATGTTAAAAGTGCATTTCTGAACGGTTACATATCAGAAGAAGTGTTTATCGAACAACCTCCCGGTTTTGAAAATTCAAATTTTCCTAATCATGTTTACAAACTTAAAAAGGCTTTGTACGGTTTGAAACAAGCTCCTAGAGCTTGGTATGAACGACTTAGCAACTTCCTGATAGAAAAAGGTTTTGAAAGAGGTAAAGTGGATGCCACACTTTTCATTAAAAGAAGTAAGAAAGATCTTTTGATTGTTCAAATATATGTAGATGATATTATTTTCGGTGCTACTAACGAAGATCTCTGTCAAGAATTTGCTAAGCTTATGCAGGGAGAATTCGAGATGTCCATGATGGGAGAACTAAACTTCTTTCTGGGATTACAAATCAAACAAAAGAAAAACGGTATATTTATATCCCAGACGAAATATGTAAAGGAGTTGCTGAAGAAATTCGGAATGGAGAATGCCAAAAGTGTAAAGACTCCTATGAGCTCAACCTGTTCGCTTGATGTAGACGAAGACGGGAAAGACATAAATCTAACAAGATATAGAGGGATGATCGGTTCTTTACTATACCTCACTGCAAGTAGACCAGATATTCAGTTCAGTGTGGGAATGTGTGCAAGATATCAGTCAGCTCCAAAAGAGTCACATGAAGAAGCCGTCAAGAGGATACTCAGATATCTTGTAGGAACTCAAAATTTAGGAATCTGGTATCCAAAAAGAGGAACCGAATATCTAATGGGATACTCAGACGCAGATCACGGTGGATATAAAACAGACAGAAAAAGCACCAGTGGACAATGTCAATTCTTCGGAGGATGTCTTGTCTCATGGTCAAGTAAAAAAAAAAAACCGTGGCAATCTCCTCAACAGAATCAGAATATGTAATGCCTACCTGTTGTGCTCAGATCTTATGGCTAAAACAACAAATACAAGATCTAGGAATCAACTTACGCGAGATTCCAATCTTATGTGATAATACGAGCACGATAAGTCTGTCCAAGAATCCAGTCCATCATGCTCGAACCAAACACATCGATGTCCGACATCACTTTATTCGGGACCATGTTCAAAAGAAAGATGTAAAGGTTGAATTCATCCCCACTGAATATCAGATAGCCGACATCTTCAAAAAACCACTAGATCAACAGAAGTTCAATTCTTCAGAAGAGAATTGGGAATGGTAAATCCCAATGAACTGTAAGAAATCTCATGCTATCTCTCAAGATTAATTGTTTAAATTTATTGTTTTGATGATAAAATAACTAACTTAAGCATCGGAGCATGTAGAAATTTGTTTTGCAGGAAGCTCTGTTTGATGAAGAAAAACAGAGGTAAACAGAGTATGAGATTATCGATCAATTGATCGATAATCCTGAAGGCAAGTAGAGAAGATAATTTATCGATCAGAGGATAAGATAAATTCACTTTGTAAAGAAAAGGGCTGCGCTCAACAATAACAATTATCGATAACGTGATCGATAAACTCGCTATCGATCAGAACATCGATCAAGAGCCTCAAGGATTCGGACCCATCCTTCAAAATTGGTAAGCATTGATCGATAAGCTGACCGATAAGCTTAATTATCGAACAGATGATCGATAAACTATATCAGGTACGCATTTCTTTTTACTGACTTTATCGATAATATGTCCGATAAATGCATGATCGATAACGTAATCGATAATATCTGCTCTGTGTTCAAGTGTGTTCTTCATAATTATCGAACACGTGATCGATCAAGTGTTGATCGATAACTTGATCGATAATTGAAGACTATAACGGTTACTGTTCTGAAATCCCTTTGTCAGTTTTCGAACCCTAACTCGAAAAATACCGGTCCCCTGTTTTGCGCAAACGGTCAGGAATCACCACTATCTTAAATCCTTCAACCCTTTCTTCCACTCGAATCCTCTATGCTCTTTCCAACCTTCACCCACCTCAAAATCGTCGTTTTCAACGGTTAATCTGTAAGAAACCACTTGGCATTTCCGAAATGGCTCGGGTGAAGCAGCCCAATGTAGAAAGGGAAGAAGTGCAGGAATAAAGACCTCAATCAAGCGACACCACTACTTCGGGTACTCAAAAACGTTATAGACCGAAGGTAAGGGAAGAATCAAGAAAGAAGAAGAGGCTACTCTGAAAATTTAGGAGAGTCGGGCAGAAGAACAACCGACCTCTCTCAGAAAATCTCCACGGTCCAAATCAAAATTACCGATAGTGACTGAAGAATCGGAGACCGAGTCGGATGATGGTGCCTCAGTTCAGAAAGCCGTGGAATCCGCTTTGAATTATCCATCCCCAAGCAACCGAGAAAGAAGAAACAGAGGGCAAGTGAAGGAGTGGCACGGGAAATTCCTCCTGAAGGTATACCCACTGAATTTTCTGAGTTATTATCTGGCAATCTCGATAATGAAGTTAATGTAGCAAAGTATAAAGCCGATTTTGCCAATAGAAAATTCTGTCCTGTGGTATCTGTGGACTTAGAGGGTCTGAGGAAAAAAAAAATTGATCTTGATTTAAGTGACCCACTGCAGCATTATTCAAATTGGTTAATCATTGGTGGTGAATACTGCCCTGAAGTGGTTAAAAGATTCTACTGTAATATGGAATCAGTAGAAAAATATGATGATAAAGACAATCTTATAGAAAATTGTCTGAAAGTTACACTGAGAGGCAGAGCTTTTAAACTCACAAGTGCCAAAATAAATGAGCTGCTAGGGACTCAAGATTTTGTGCGAGGTGGTGACATGAATGAAGTAAAGGCTTACAGAATTTAATGCAGAAAGTGATTACCCGGTGAGCTGAATTTTCCCCCTAAGCAGATGTGTGATTTCTATAGGATCATCCATTACATCTATTCTAGGTGCATGGTAAACAAATCCGGTAGTTTCTCACATCTCACTCAGGATGATTATCTTCTTCTAGCCCGGATTATTAGTGGGGAAAAGATTAATATTGGGGATCTTATTTACTCTGAGATGAAGGACTTTGTTCTTAATAAGTCCAGATCAACCCCAATTCCCTATCCTCAGCTGGCCACCTATTTCCTTCAGGCACATAACATTGCTCCATTTGAGCCTGGGGAACTCAAGACCAAGGTTCCTGGTTTTGGCCTCACTCAGCTCCACAAAATGAGGATCTCTGTTCCCTTTACACCATCACAGAAAGTATCTCAGAAGGATAAGGGAAAGCAACCTGCTGCTAGTACATCTCGGACCCAGGATGAAGCTGAATCCACTGCTGCTCCATCTCATACCCCTGGTCCATCTTTTATGGAGAGATCCCTCAGGGAAATGTTTCAGGCTGAGCTTCGCGCATTTGAGACCAGAGTCTACTCCACTGCCAGAGACTATGGGGGGAAGTTCTGATCGGAAGTTTGATGGCATTTCTAAGATTCTGGATCTTCACCAACAAGCTATGGTGGTTTTGGAAAGAGAAGTTACGAGAGGTTTAATTCAGTGGACAAGGAACTCAAGAGCTTAAAGGCTTAGTTACCTCTCTCTGCCAGCTTCACTGCACCTAGCACAAGCTTCAGCTATGAGGATCTCCTCTTTCATCCACCTCTCCACCTCACCCTGAGCCTGCACCTCCTTCCTCTCCTTACCCACTTCTCCTATTTCCACCACTTCTCCTTCTGTTCCATCTACTTCTATTCCAGTCCCTACTACTCTTGCTCTTATCACTGTACCCCAACCTGTTCACTCCTTTCATTTTCCATCTATTTCTCCACTTTTCCCCTTCCTCCTCTCCCTATTCCCCTGACCATTCCTTCGGTTCATACCCTTCTGATGCTGACAAAAAGGGGGGAGAAGAAAACTGATGATGTTTCGTAGTTATTTATGGTTTTATGAGTTGCTTTATTTTGGTTCTATGTCATGACTTTATGTTATCTCCTTTTGTGTATCTGGATAGTTTTTTATCGATAATATGTTCTTGATATTTATTTGCTTTTTCACGCTTATGAGGTTATGAAACTGGTTGATGTTCTCTTTGATAGTTGATTTATAACTTATGTTTTGTCATCATCAAAAAGGGGGAGAATGTTAGGATTATAGTTTTGATGATAACAAAGTCAGATAAATTGGGTTAAGTATTTTGATCGATCAACTGATCGATCAATCGTTTATCGCTAAGGTTTCAGATAATTGTTCAAGTGTAAAAGGTTTATAGTAGGTATTTGGATCGAAGAACTATTCGATAAGTAATTAATCGATAAAGTGATCGATTATCGCTAACGTGGAAATCACACAAGAGTATGGTTAATTATCGATCAACTGATCGATAATATCAGATAAACAATCGAGTTACTGATAAGAGAACCAAATCTGAAGTGTATTTATCGATCACATGATCGATAAATCAGTTATCAATAACGACTTCGATAAAAGGTAACACAATCTACTTGTTCTGCACATTAATTCTGTTACCAATTTATCGATCATATTCTCGATCATTTGTTTATCGATCACGTGTTCGAACATTATGCTCTAACTCTCTGAATGCAGGTAATCATCTTTACTGATGGATCGATAACCTTATTGATCATAAAATTATCGATCACATGATCGATAATCAATGTCTTTATCTACTCTTATTTAGTTTTCCTGCAACCAAATTATCGATAACATTATCGATAATTTAACTTGTTTGCATAAATAACTTTTCACATAACATGATCGATAAAGAGTCTAAGGATTGCTATATTCGCATTAACTTATGTTGAACTATTTTCGATCACCTAATCGATCATGGTTTTTCGATAATATGATCGATCATTCAATTCCCTGAAACTCATGTTTTCACAAAACGTGATCGATAATCAGTTTCTTTGCCTTACAGGATTAAATTTTCTTCTCACTTTATTCGATCACTTGTTCGAATATTCATTGATCGATCAACTGTTCGATCACTTCAGATAGTCTGTGTCTTTCATTGAATATATTCATACCCATGGTTTATCGATAACATTATCCATCATACATTTATCGATAAGTGTTCGATCATCAATGACTGAAGTTTCATTTCAATAACATTTGAATTATCGATAATCTGTTCGATCAAACAAGTGTTCGATCACTTGTTCGATCATGGAACGATTTCCTTCTATGATAATTCTTAGAGTCAATGATCCAACACTTGATCGATAAATTGGTGAACTAATTCGAAAAGTCTTCATTCTGTTTATCGATAACCTGATCTATCATCAAGTAATCGATCATCTCTTCGATCAAACTAAACCAGAATGACTTTCTGCTCTTCTTACAGATAAATCATTTCGTCACAAATCTTTGAATGATAAATTTGTTTCTCTTCTTTGTTCATGATTAAAGTATTCACCGCAAGACTCTCATTTGTTCAAAGCTTAAAATATGCAGATTAATGAAAACGAGTGCAACGGCTCTTCAACGGGATTACGTAGACTGCGACCTACAGTGTCAGAAGCTCAGACGCATTAATGGCGGAGCGTTGAAACCAGCGAAACACGCAAACGGAGTCACAACGGCTAGAAGCTCTTCCGTCTAACGGCTACTTAACGATATCAACTATAAAAGGCGCGAAGAAGCATTAATGAAGAGATTGAATACCGGAACTACCACCTGCGATTATTTAGTTAGCATTCAATACTCTGTTTTTCACGTTACTACCGAGCATCAGTGTTTATCATTAAATTCACTCTGTAAGAGAGCCAATTACTACTCTTATTAAAAACTTGAGTGATACTCAAGAGTGTGGACTCTTGAGAGGGGCTTGTATCCTTACGGGAGTAAGGGGGAGTGATTGAGCGATTCAATTACTGTACCGAGGCACCAAGAGCCCTGTCGATCTTGGAAGATAGTGAAATACTCAGAGGTGTTCTGGGGACTGGAAGTAGGTCACGTGGTTTAGACCGAACCAGTATAAATCTTGTGTCTCCTCTCTGCGGTTAAATTTCTCCTTACTCTGACTCTCTGTTTTTATTCAATACTGTCACGCATTTATTATTTAAATTTTGTAACTCACCCAATTCACCCCTCTTGGGTGAGATTGTTTCTA